>NC_090236.1:27283629-27618629 GCF_024489055.1 Chanodichthys erythropterus | reverse complement strand
CAGGTGATAATTTATTGATAATTAAGGCTGCACAATTTGGGTGAAAAATTGTCATTTAAAAAGTTTTTTTTGTTTGTAGGGATGCACGATTTGGCAAAAACTGTGATTATCAATTGACTATATTAAGATAACTATTGGAGTAATCTTATTACTCAATTATTTTGGTAATCGTCGATAATTCTGATGATTAATCGAGTAATCGGATATATATATTTTTTGTGGTAATAAAAATAGACCTAAGCAAAGACCTAAGCCATTAAAATGACTAAAAATACAAATATAAATAACAATGAGGCAATAATATTTGGTTCAAATAAAGTATCAAAAGCAAGTAAGCATATGGTTTTATAGAACAACACTGTTAAAATACATAATATAATTCATATAAACAATCAACATATTTACATTATGTATTGGTCTTTGTCAGTTGACGTGAAAACCGAAGTGCATTATGGCTGTCGCCGCCATTTGTGAGGCATCCAAACAATCTCTGTATCGGTGCAGAGTTGTTTCTTCTTTGGCTTCTTTTCATTGTAAAAATGGCACACTTTTGTTGTGTGAAAAGCTGCAATAATATGTCCCACGATAGAAAATGTCAAAAACTTTACTACGAGATTAGATTTAGTCGGTTTCCTACTTGGAAAAAAGGCTGTGCGGATCGCACGGGTTGCCGCGGTGAGACGCAAAACATCACTTTCGTCAAGATATCTTCATTCACGTATGCTACATTTTCTACATTTTCACAAAGGTGAGTTAGAGATTTCTGTTTTCTAAAGTAGCAAACGTTATAGCAACGCATTGTTTTGGATTGTATGTGCTATGAAATAATAGTCAATTTAAACTGAATCCCTTTACTTGAATATGTCTAGGCCTAATTTTTTTTTTTTATTCTTAATTTTGCTAAGGCATTTTTATTTTATATACTTAAGGTATGACATTTTTGCTCTGTATCCATATGCTGATTCTAATTTTCTGACTACTTTTTACAGCTGTGGTCTTATGTTATGTAGCTAAAAACCTTCTGATTTCATTGCAGATCAGCCTGCTTAAAGATTATGGAGACTGACCCCAACTGGACACCATCCCTCCCTACATTAAGGCCACAGCATTAAACACAGGCTGTGCCTCAATCAGCTCCCTAGTTCAGTAGTTAGGGCACTGATCAGGAGAGCTCAGAGCTGATTGAGATGCACACACAGACACTAAGTAAGGAAAAACAATGCAGTCAGCTACTTGGGTAAAGTTGGTTTTATATTTACACATTCAGACTTCTGATAAATTCAGACTTTCCAATAAATATGCAATAAATTAACGTTTGCGAATTTTAAGCAGCGACATGATATTGACAACCAACGATTGTCAACTTACAACATTTTTCACAGTTGATCAAAATAGGCAAGTATTGTTTAATGGCATATTTACTTGTGAATGTCCAATGTAGTGTGATTAACAAGGCTATTGAATACGGATGTCCGAATGTGCGAATATAAAACCAACTTTACCCAAGTCAGTCAGCTGACACTATGGTCCATCAGGCTGGAGAAAGTGATCATCTTCACACTGAGAAGATGCAGGAGGCTGGAGGAGATGGTGATCTGCATGTGCAGAAGTAAACCGACTTGATATGTACAGGATGTCTGATGTTTGTTTTGGAGATGATGATGTTAATGTACTATACGTGTCTGCCAAACCTGGGAACCTTTATGGCGTTATTACAATTTTTTTTTTTTTTTTTTTTTGGTGCCTCTGATTCCAGACGCAACAAATACAAATTTCAAATGCTTCTGTGAACCTTAATGTACCTCAGATTTGATCTGCCTGCACAACACTTCTCATGTTTCACCTGAGACAGTATACAGAACATTCAATGAAACTGTTGTTTCATATGTGTCATTTATATGCAAACCTGAAGCTTTCAGCTGTATGGGCAGACAGATGATTTGCACAGAAATATGTCTCCTTTGTTTAAATACAGAGTATAGCAGAGATTATTGACTGTTTTGAGATTTTCACAGAGAAACCATCCAATCTGACAACGCATGTTTGAATCTTTTGTAGAATTGTAGTGTAAAAATGTGCTGATGCTTTATCCAGTCTTGCATGAACAATAAAGCATGAACAATAATGATTTGTAGATTTATTTTATGAGTTCACAGGTATATGCACTTATAGTATTAACAGGATAATTACTAATATACACAATCTGTAAACCAGATATTTAACTTGCACAACATATCTTTGTTTTTATTATTATTAAGGCCTTTTGAAAAAAAAAAAAAAGACCCATAATGTCATTGACCCAGACAGCACAGAGGTAGATGGAGGACATAATTTACAAATTATTTTGGCTCTAAAAGGTATACTATATCAGAATGTACTATAATAAAATACACTATTAAATTCTACATACATCTCTGATGATGCCTTGTTTATTGGAACACTGTTTATTGTGTTATACATTGGTTTAATGCAATAAAGAAAAAAATGCATGAAAAAAGGGGTAGTATTAGTTCAAAATCCTTCCTGATCACAACACTAAACCATCCTTAATCAGGCACTTATGATATACAGTTAACACGACATCATCATCATTATCGTTTACTACTGTGTTATCGCAGTCCTTCCTTCAGAATATAAATAAATCCTGCACCCAGCCATTAGTGAAATGTTGTGGGTTTCGAGATATTTATAGTTTTTAAATTGTTCACTAGTATATGCGTTTATACCATAAACAAGATAGTTTACAATATTTAAGTATGATGATTTAGGTAGCAATGCGGGGTCAGTAGCACTCCAACTTACTGCAGTCAGTTCGTACTGATCTATGTTATGAATGGATGACAATTTCTCCAAATAACGGTCTCTGGCATCTTTGGTGAGTTTATCGCGATATGACATTTTAACTTTTTTCTTGTGCTTCTTCATTTTTGCGAGTTATTTGCTTGTTATCTCAACTCGCGTAATCTCTTTCATTCTCACAGTCAGCAGGGATACCACAAATATGGCGCCGCGGTGACGTCACACACAACAAAATCACGTGTCTGACAAAGACCGATTATAACACATGCCTGCAGAGGGTGCCAACAGCTTGGTGTTTTTACACTTTACAGCAGATCAAATCCTTGTTTTAAGGGATACTCCACCGTTTTTTCATATTAAACTATGTTTTTAACTAAGACGAGTTGATACATACCTCTCTCGTCTCAGTGCGTGCACTAAATCGCTCTGTCTTTCGGCGAAACTTTGTTAGCACTTAGCTTAGCCCAGTTCATTCAATAGGGGCCAAGCAGAGAAGCTACCAAACACTTCCACGTTTTCCCTATTTAAATACAGTTACTCGAGTAGTGTAACTCGACCTAGGACGGTGACATAAAACAAAACGTTGCGCTTTTCTAAGCATGTAAAATGGATAACTATATTGTATGGCGGAATACCATAGCAAGTGCTCGGCAGCACTTTGACTTGGCGCAGTAATATATTCACTCCGCTCCCTCTCCTGTAAAAGTCACGTTGGTTCTATTGACGGAAATTAGAGGGAGGAGGAGAGAGAGCGGGGGCCGGTGAGAGGACTTTTCACAAGTGAAGATATTACTGCGCCAAGTCAAAGTGCTCCCGAGCACTTGCTATGGTATTCCGCCATACAATATAGTTATCCATTTTACACGCTTAGAAAAGCGCAACGTTTTGTTTTGTGTCACCGTCCTAGGTCGAGTTACACTACTCGAGTAACTGTATTTAAATAGGGAAAACGTGGAGGTGTTTGGTAGCTTCTCTGCTTGGCCCCTATTGAATGAACTGGGCTAAGCTAAGTGCTAACAAAGTTTCGCCGCGAGACGAGAGAGGTATGTATCAACTCGTCTTAGTTAAGGGAATAACATAGTTTAATATGAAAAAACGGTGGAGTATCCCTTTAATATTGGCCAAACGACAATAATTAAAATGTTCACTTAATCTTTAATATTTGGCCACATCTTATGATAAAAATGCTACAGCAACTGTAATTTCTATCATAAGAATATGTGGATATCAAAACATGCAAACTCAATCGAGTATAATTTGTAATTTGATAATCACACTAAACCATATCGCAATGTTTGGTTTTATTTTGAATAATAATATATTTATATAATGAGTTAAAGCCTTAGCGACTCATTCTTACCGACTCATCCTCAATCATGGCTGCAGAGTCAAAGAAGTCTGGTCTCAGCTCTGCTCTCTCCCGCCTGTTCCTGGATGGAGGCTGCATGGGATTTTAGATAATGTGATTTAGAATTTTTGGTAACACTTTAGTTTAGGGTCCAATTCTCACTATTAACTAGTTGCTTATTGGCATGCATATTACTAGGATATTGGCTGTTTATTAGTACTAATAAAGCAGATATTAATGCCTTATTCTGCATGACCATATTCTACATCCCATAATAACTTAACAACGACCTTACTAACTATTAATAAGCAGTAATTAGGAGTTTACTGAGGCAAAAGTCACAGTTAATAGTGAGTATTGGACCCTAATCTAAAGTGTGCCCGATTTTTTTTTCTTTATTTAATTACATAAGTATTCTGAGACACTTATATTTAGTCGTATCATCTGATAAATGCTGGGCAATGTTGTAACTTCTTCATTATGGTGGAAAAAGAGACTTTATCCACTGATGGCCATTTGTATGCAACATACAAATTGCTAATATCTCATAGTATCATATAATTTTCTGGAGGCTTCTTAAAAGTGTGAAGCGAACTTAAATGTTTCCCTCATGATAGTCACATTTGTAAAGGATTTGAGGACTGTGCGTGTCCTTGGACCTTACCAGATCAATGACCATAGTGTCTTCAAATTCCTCACTCATGTCTTCCAGCTGTCCTCGAGACGACATCATTACATCCTCAAAGATGGGCTCTGCGTCGTCCTCCATGAGACCACGTCTAGTTTAGAGAAATCAAATTAACATTAACTACAGCACTTTCCTCATTTGTTAAACATCCCATGTGTTTCTCCACGTACACAGTCTGCCGTACTCCTCCGCTACGAGCCTTCATGTAGTTCATGGCTGTGCGTTCTTTCCTGTTCACCTCCTCCATCTTTTGCTGGCCCAGCCAGGACATCTGCATCTGAGGACTGATCGAGAGGAAAACAACTTAATATACTGTGCACATACTAGTTGACATAAGCCAACCAGTGTTGTAATTGTTAACTAAGACTAGTAAAAAAAAAAATTGTTAATTGAAATAAAGGTGAAAAACATACAAAAATGAGAAATACTGCTTTGGCAGCTAACTGAATTAGAATAAGTTGAAGTACTAAAATGACTAAAACTGGAATAAAATAAGGCTAAATATACATATTAACCCTTTAAGCCCCGAAGGCATTTTTACAGTTGTTTATACTGAGTGACACACAAAAGTACAAAACTATAGCAAGGAGTGTCAAAAGGTAGGTATCATTTGACAGAAAACATTTTACATTTTTAGAGAAAAATACATTTGGACATTCTCATGCTGAGAAACTGCTGATAAAATACACACAAAAAAATATACATAATTTATTATAATTTTACATATCTTTCTTATATGACATGCAATAACTCAGGAAGGAAATAAGGTAGGAGGAAATACATTGTTTTTGGTGAAGTTCCCCTACATGTGAGCTGCATCTAGATAAAATTTTGTGGTGATAGCATAAAGTAATCAAACATTACAGCATTTGAAACCAAGGTAGACTTTTTGTTTAGCCCTTTTGTTTAGCCCCCTAATGGGCATTTTTAAAATCATTACCCAATGAGGAATATCTCGTGATCAACACATTGGATTATGTTGATTTTGGACTCATTCTAATAGCGAGAATCTGCTGTAAATAATGATGTGATGTGATTTTCCACAATCTGAGCATGTTTCGTGAAGTTACGAAAATGTAACATAAATGCTGAATCCGTATATTATTTACATATTGGTCTTGCGGGGCTTCGCATACGAAAACTCACTCAAGACACTCAAAACAATTATGCTTGTTATATTCTACTCTGATACACGACATACGACTACATTGCAGTACATAGCACAAAAAAGCAATCATAAATTATGAAAAAAATGTTTTAATTTTGCAGCAAATAACTCAGCACTACTAAGCTTTCAAATAACACCTATTTTGTGTTGATCAAGGTAGTAGTTTTGAAAAATAGCTAGGTGGCGCCCGCGGGCTGTATACTCTGGTTTAAAGGAACTATTCAGCACTAGTTAAGAGTTGATCAAAACGGTTACAAATCAGAGTTTCTATTTTGTGTTATTCCTGTCAGTAGGTGCTTAGTAATTTGATGATGATTTTTTTTGCTGGGGTGGTGTACCACCAATGGTACACTTCGGGTTTAAAGGGTTAATAAAATATTAAGAATGACAAAAGCACATAAAGTACTAAAATGTAAAACTCTTAAAACTGAAAATATAAAAATAAAAGCTAATCAAAATATAATAAATACTATTATAGTATATAAATAATATTAAAACAACACTGAAAACAACATTGAATACACAGCATGGCCAAAATGTTGGAGTAACTTCCTATTTATGCCCATGGTTTTGAAATGAAATGGATGCGTTGCTTGAGCGCCTGCATTCTTTTGACCATGTAGTGTATTTTAAAATTGAGCACGCACTTATGAACATAGTCGGATTCAGACCCGGGCTCAGAGTCCTGGTCAGGGAGGTGCTCAGCAGCTTGCCGCGGGTTTTCTCGGAGCACGGTGGAAGTGAGCTGGGGTGTCTGCAGGGCTCCGGGAGTCTGTAGGGTGTCGTTCCTCATCATCCAAGAGCCCTCCACACTCTCCTCTGCGGAACCACGACAACACACACAAAACAGCCCATGACTGCTTACTTTTAGGCATCTTAGTCAACTGAACCAACCCACAGTCCTCCTTGTCCTATATTAGTATGATTACATATACTGGCATCCTCACCCTCTATGCGTTTCTTGTGCAGGGATGGACGGCCTTTCTTGCTTCGTATGGATCCAGCTTTGCTGCTGCTGCTGCCGCTGGTGATGGACATACGATCTTCATCTCCGCCCGTCAACAGAGAGTTCCTGTAGGAGATGAGCGGGAGCCAGATGTCCTCCCGCCTCTCCATCATCTGCTCTGTCATGAACTTTTCAAGATATGAGTGCCTGTAGAGTCAAAGAGAAAACAAAATGGTACCAACATATATGTATTAATATCATTTTAAAAAATGTATTACCATATATAAAAATATAAAAACATCTATAATAAACAAAGATATATTAAAAAATTATATATTTTTTTTCTTTTCTACCAAATATACATATATACCTATGGAAGAGGATTATGGCCAAGCAATAATAAAAAAATAAAACCATCTCAAGATTAAAGTTGTTAAATTTCGAGAAAAAACTTGTTAAATTTCAAGAAAAAAAGCCGAGATAAAATGTTGAGAATAAACTTATTAAATTATGGAGAAAAAAGTTGTTAAATTACGAGAACAAATTCGTTAAATTATGAGAAAAATGTTGAATTTCGAGAAAAAAGTCGAAATAAAATGTTGAGAATAAACGTATTAAATTATGAGAGAAAAGTTGTTAAATTACGAGAACAAATTTGTTAAATTATGAGAAAAATGTCATAATTTAACAAATTTGTTCTCATAATTTAACAACTTTTTTCTCGTAATTTAATGACTTTATTCTCAACATTTATCGCGACTTTTTCTCACATAATTTAACAAATTTATTCTCAACATTTTATTTAGACTTTTTCCTCGAAATTTAACATTTTTTTTATTCTCGAGATGGTTTTATTATTTTATTATTGTTTGGCCCTAATCCTCTTCCGCAATACCAAATAATATAATATTTTAGATTTTTCCCTCACTTTTAATTTTATATAGTAAAAGTTTTTCCTTTTTCATACATTATAATACAATGTTTCTGCTCAAGATGTCAAAGGTTCCATCCAATGAAAAGAAATTTTACTGAGTGAAAGATTATATGTGTATAGTGTCTCTATTACTAAATCAAGGTAAAGCTCAAACACATGAGCATAAAAAACCCAATAAACAAAGTGCTCTTTAGACCAACTTACACAGTTTTCTTGTCTTGGCGGAGTAGTTTCGAGGAAAATTCACAGAGAACCTCTAGGAAGGCCAGATTTGGAGGGGGATACTCCGGTCCTTTAGGATTCTGATATTTAAAGGCAAACTCAATCCCATCCCTGAATACAGCAAAAATATTTGTGAGAGGTTAAATAAAGAAGAGGTCTATTTTGTGTATGATTAGTAATAATTCAAACATGAATCTTTACTTACTTGTGCAGTGTGGCCACAGCTTCTCTGGTTTTGATCTGGTCCAAACCAAAGGTGAGGGCAAAGCGACGAGCCAATTCCTTAATGCCGCTCACATGAGATGAGGTCCTGTCTAAGTTAGGCCCCTGATCCTGGATCAACTCATTAAAGAGCTGAAGAACAGAAATAATAACAGGATTATTACAATTATTACACGATTAAAATTATAATGCGAATATCATATATTGATCTTATGCCAGAATATCCCTCAAAATGGAGGCTATCATCTCACCTGTTGTAAGCTAAGGATGAGTGTCTTGGCACACAGTATTTTGTCCGTCTGTCTGGTCTTACTTAGAGTCTCCTTGATGATGTCTCCATAATCATTGTAGTACTGCAAGTAGTTTACAAGTTATGAAAGCAGTTTGTTGTAACAGTTTAAGTATTATTCTGTCCACTGGAGCAGAGAACAGCAGGCATTTTCATGTCATTTTCTATGGGATCTGAACGGCGTGGGGGATTGTGGCTATCGGTTGAACAGAACAAGTGATAAGTGCATCAAAAAAGAGAGATGTTCAACTTAACACTAGAACACTAGACAGCAGCAAATCACTACAATCAGTTTAATTCAGATATTGAATACTTTCATTGTGGTTGGAAAAATGTGTATTTATACTTTTGCAATTCAGAAATAAAAGACAACTGCACCAGATTTCTTCCACTCCAGTGGACATGTCAGGTAAGGTGATGACTGGCTGTCTTACCTTCATGTAGTGCTTGAAGATATCTGCAGCAGCTGGCATGTCTACTATATCATAAATGATGAGCTTGCTGAAGGCAGCTAGAAGGTTCCTCCTCTTGTGTAAGGCCTCAATCTTGTTAGCTTCATCCTCCTCATCACCTTCTACGTAAAAAAAACATGAAAACACATCAGCTAGACTTCAAAATATTATTGAAAAGGCTCTTACATCTTCTCAATATCTGACAGATATCCCATTGGATACATCCATCTCATCCACTGGCTCTCATTCATTAACTGTATGCATGTGCTTGTTTAAAATTAAAAACTTTTAATTGACCACATCATTCATACTGTCTGTCTGTAGGCTCACCTATGCTCTGATTCTCATCATCCTGGTCAATAAACACATGGTCTAGGATGAAGTTGAGCAGCTCGTTCTGTAGGGTGCTGTCTGGATTGAAGACCAGAGGTTGCAGACCCTCTCTGGCCCCTGTGGTGAGCTGGTGACTGAAGATCATCAGCAGGTCACATAGCAGCATGAACGCCTGGAGGAAAAAATGGGAAGGTGGTGCAGTCGCAGCATGAATGACTCTTGCACAGCCACGTTGCTCCTGATCTTTAGCTTACCTGCTCTTTAACCGGTGTGTTAACGTTTGATAAACACTGCTGACACACAGCTAGAAAAGATTTGACAACCCTCCGTAGTGCTAGAAGGTCATCCTGAAATCAAACAGAAAAATTGTCTTTTGGTTGAAAGTTGCAATAATCATTTAATAAACGCACCTTTATTGCTTGTTCGGCCTGGTCATATTCAATAAAAGATGAGATCAATTCTGGATATAAAAACAATGGATGAATGGTTCAGTGCTGCTAATGAAAAGGTCGCAGTGTATTCAAAACCACCTGCTAAATAATAAGGCATTAAATAAGATGCCTTACAGACCTTGGATGGAGATCCCTCTGTGATTTTCACCAGCTGCCACAGTATAGAGTAATGAGAACACTGAAGAGCCTGCACTGCTATCTACAAACCACACAATGAAACACACTCAGCTTCAGAACATAACATGATCTACATAAAATCTGCATTAGTCACCTGAAAATCTTCAATAACTGCGTGATCTTACGGAGAGAGAAAAAAAAAACAAAACAATTGTATGATACAAAACGTTTTCCTTTTTCTTTCTAATGAAATAAATCAGTATTTCATGTGCAATTCTCAGTACTCTAATAAAGAAAGTCATCCATTTTGAAGATTGTTTTGTAAAATTTTGTACATAACAGACAACAAAAAAATCCACAATGTATAAATACCAAACATGAAGTATAGAGACTTAAATAATGCTGCTTTTTTTACAGCAGTACTGAGAACAGTCATGAAAATAATGTCATAATGCAATTAATTGGGTTGAAATGTGACATGTTCTTGACAGGCTTCATGAGATTCCTCCATCTCATATCTGAAACTGACGCACCTGCTCTGGCATAGAGCCCTGCTCTATTCCCGTCCTTAGCAACCTGTAGCAGTTCCCAAACAAATCCCATCTGGTCAAGTCATGAGCACTGATGGAGAGGAGAAACGGACGCATTGCTTGATAATTGGCACTGAGTGGACAGAAGTAACTTGCTTTTGCACAATAATTTAAAAAGACAGCAGCGTACTTGTGAAAGGCTGTGAGTCTCTTAAGAGTGGAGAGAACGTTGTAGATGTCATCGTCATCTGCCTCTTCCCCCTGTAAATGAGGCAGACATTCATAAATGTTTGATCAGAGAACCTGACATAGATCTAAGAATCATACACGGTCGTTCACCAAATCTACTTTTAGACTCTACCATTAGTAACTCAGATTACTTTTTCAAGTAACTAGTAAAGTAACGATTTACTTTTTAAATTTACAACAAAATGTGTTACTTTTTCAAATATAAGTTACTTTTTCACATTTAGTGACTGACAGCTCTCCTGTTCACAGGTTTCTGCTAGTCGATTTCTTATCAAAACAATACTCGAGTTACTCGACTACTTGTGGTTCATGCTACTATAAATGAAAAGACATGAAATAGTTCTTATCAATAAATGTTTATTAATTCATAGCCTAATGCAACAATTATAAGTAAACTCTCAAAACTTTATAATTATGACATTACATATTTTAATTTTCATGTAACAGATTAAAGCCAAATAAACCTGTGATAACGCGGGTTGCGTCAACAGATGATGATCATGTATCTACGATAGCCAGAGATAGTCAAAAGCATCAAATATTGGAAATATTAAGAGGATTGGCATTTCCAATGAATGTAGGCCTGTTACATTCTTCTAGTCTATTATTATTATTACTATGATTAGGCTACTTTTGTTATTAAATTAATATTAATAAATATGGCCCGCAATAATTTCATAGCGCACACCACATAACTGATGTGCTGTGAGGATAATAAAAGATCTTTGAAAATGTTTTTAAAATTTTTTTTAGGGCTATTATACAATGAATTATAGGCCTATAATTAAAATTATTAATAGTCTATAATATTTCCTAACACTGACTGCAGTCATCAATGAAAATTAAGAGCTAACAGACTAAAAAATACAACCTGTTTAACACGAAATACTATTATTCTTATTTGTTTCACTATATACGGGCCACAATAAAAATAATGGAATGAATTAAGACAGTTATATACTGTTATCAGCATATTATGTTGAAATTTGTCTCTGAGAGAATATGGTCCGTTAATGCAGCGTCAGACAGCTCCGTCACTTTTTACTTTCACTTTGAATACTGACCGAGGATAAGCTTCCACCGGCATAACTCTTGCGCAAAGTTTGCATGTTGCTTCTTGTGTGATATCCATTGGCTCCCCTTTTTGGTTTAAAACAAAGATTTACAATATCATGACGTATCTCTCTTTTTTTAAATTCGACTACTCTATGCAAGTCCTAGTGATTGTAGTTCTAGACTAAATGTGAACATTCATTTACTCATTTAATTTGCACAAAAAACGTTAAGTATTCCTCAAAACAAATAAAAAGTGAAATGCAATCTCTTTTTATGCAAACCTGTAATAATTAACTATATTAAATTACTCAAATATACTTTACGTACAATTATATGTATTTAATCTCACTTTATTAACCAATGTCTTTGCTGCTAATCTTTAATGATCTAATTCAACTATTCTAATAAGCAAAAATTACTTTAGATTAGATTTAGAAATAAGAGTGTTGAACTTCCTTCTCCTGTATCCTATTTTTCTCTTTAATCCAGAATGGCAGCACATATTCATTTCAATTTTGGTGTGAAAGGGCCTTAACATTTGCCAAAAATAGAACTTTTTTTGTTGTTATTAAAAAACAAACAAGCAACTCATTTGGTTGCAGTGAATAATCGGTGAATAACAACGAACAACAATTTCAGTCTGTTCCTCAAACAAAGCTATCATATTGCTTATGACGCATTTTTGATGTACTTTTCAGCTGTCGAAAATGTTTAAACATAACAGCATAAAAGTTTGGGATGACATGAGGCTGATTAAATAACATCAGATTTGTCATTTTTCTGAAAATCTTTTGTAATTGATGTTATACTTTAACAATCTCTCTAAGTCTGTCCGTCACCTCCACAGAGCCCTCACCGCCTGCAGCAGCTCCTCTACCGAGTGGTTGAAGCGGTCGGTTAGTTCATCGATGAGCTGACTGCGGCCGATGTCAACGCGGTTCATGATAGTGTACTCCTCACTGCACAAGATGCTGTAGGTCTTACTGCAGGCCTCCAGCACCTCCGTGTCCGTGTGCTTCTCCACCACGAACTTGATCTGCTTGAGCAATGCATCCAAGTGCTGGAACATGCAAATTCAGTCTATCAGCTAACGGTGAATGAAATTTAAGCATTCACTGAGATCCTGATGGAGAAACTGCTTACCTTCTCCATTCTCCCAGCACTGTACACATCCAGGTCAAAGAACTGTGGGATCTGTAGGAGGTTGGCTACTTTCTCTGCATCTGTCTGGTACTGTGAGTGGAAAATGAGTTAATCAGCATATGAATGAGCCATTTATGATGTATAAGAGCATGAAAACAGAAGACTTTTCATCCTACTTTTGAGAGTAACATGGGAAGAGCCATGATGAAGTGCTCCGTTAATTTGTTTTTGTCATCTATCTGTGTCTTCCTTTCCTTTGCAGTCAAGACCTACACAGCAAGAAAGATTCAACTAAATACTGATGGAAAAAATGGTTTTATAATAATGCTTGTCAGGTAAAGGTCTTACCCTTTTCCCAGTCCCTCTCCCCACAGGAGGGTGGGCCTCAGCAGCCTGACGAATAGTACAGACAGTCAGCTCGATCAGAGAACTCTCCTGCCTGTCGGACAACACTGAAGACAAACAGAGAGTCAGAGAGAGAGCCGTGCTTATGGTGCACATGCACATATTTGGCCATTTAGGAGAATATAAGGTTATAACTCTTTTCCATTTTAATATATTTAAAATATTGTGATGGTAAAAGGTGAATTTTCAGCAGTCCTCACTCCAGTCTTCAGGGTCACATGATCCTTCAGAAATCATTCTATGATTCGGTGCTCAGGAAACATTTCGTATTACTATCAATGTCAAAAACAATTGCGCTGCTATAATATTTTTGTGGAAACCATTTTTTTTTTTTTTTCAGGATTTTTTGATGAATAAAATGGCCTTGCTGAATAAAAGTATTAATTTCTTTCAAAAAATAAAATCTTACTGACCCAAAAGTTTTGAAAGGTAGAGTACAGTGTTAATTTCGTTGACAAGTAATTTTCGTCAACGACATTTTTTCACGGACGAAAATGAAACGATGACTAAATAAAAATGCGCTTTGAATGACTAAAACTATGATGAAAATCTACTCTAATGATCGGCAACGAATAAAAAGGAGAGGAATGATAGAGAGGGACGATTTCTGAAAATTTCCAGTCAGGACTGCTGTCATTTGAAGTGTAATGTGCTGATCTAACCGCGGGAAAACGCAACGCTATTGCGCACTCTACAGGCTGGCCTAGCAACACTTCATGACTGCATCCCAATTAATGAATAGCGCACATTTATGCTAAGCGATTGCTTATAAGCTAATGTTGATGAATTATGACAATGTTTACTATGTTATATAATGCTTATATGGGAGTATGTTTTAGATGGTTGTAAGAATGCATATTTTATCTCCCTCATCTGAACTTAAATGAGCAGCCTGCTACAGTGCTGATTGCAGACATTTCAGAATAAGAGTCACGGTGTATTTCGGGATGGTTTATAATTATTATTTTTTCCTTTTCATTATTGTTATTTTGTTTACACAAACTATATTAAACATAGTAACATTAATCATATAGTAAACTACTTCAGAGGCTAAGACTAAGAACATTGACACATTATTAAATATATTTTACAAGTATAAGGGTTATTATAGTTAACTAAACCTAAAACCATGAAAAAAAAACTTCATTACTTAAAATAAACGTTAACTGAAATAAAAAATAAATATATATAAAAATGCAAACTATTTTATTTCATCTAGTTTCTAAGCTTTAGCTTAACCTGATGTACTAAAATAACACAGAAATAATAAAAACTATATAGACATTTAAAAGCAAAAACTAAAAAAACTTGAAAAATTACTAAAACTTTTAACTAAAATTACAATGAAAGCAGAAAAACAAAAAATCAAATCTAATCAAAATGAACAAAAACTATAATAGTACCTCAATGATAAGTGTGTCAATCCCTGACAAGTACTGAATTGATCTCTCTTTCGTGTCTTTTTTCACTTGAACGGTTGAAAACCGTCCGCTTTGGCGAGTAAAGTACAGTTGGTTGTCTTAAGTGAACATAAACAGTTTGGAGAATATCCGATGTATATCAGTGTATTGGATCTGTGTATTGTTAGAGAAATAATTACTTAATGCGTTACAATTGAACTAAATTAGATTTTAGCCAACTAAAACTACTGTGGATATAGTCGACTAAAACTAAAACAATTTCCAATGACTAAAATATGACTAAAACTTAATGGCATTTTAGTCTATGACTATGACTATGACTAAAACTAAATCAAAATTTGCTGTCAAAATTAACACTGGTAGAGTATATCATCAAATTTCGGCTTCGGAAAAGCCAAGCCAAGAACATTTACTGCCTAGTTAAACAGATACAGTTCATGAAGCACATGTACCATAGCATATTTTCACACTAAATAGTGTAAGTCGTCACAATGGAATTCACAATTAAATTATTTGTAATGCCTATAATTAATAGGATGTTTAAATTTAAATAGTAAAACAAATAATGAAACATCACAAGTTTTGAACATAAAAAGCTAAACTTTTTAGCTAAACAACAGTTTATGAGATGAAACCTTTTGTGACAACTAGCCCCACTCTCCACTATGCTTCATCTACTATGATCTACTATGGGTGGCCGTAAAACCCCTCTCAAGGTGACCATACCCTCCTCGCCCTGCACTGGCTCCTCCAGCAGCAGTTCGGTCATGCACTCCCAGTCCTTCAACAGCTCCTGAGAGCTTTCCCACAAACTGTCCACTAGATAGGCAGCATGTTCATGCAGCTGGAAACACAAACACATGTACACCGTGTGAGCTCTGACACAAACACAAGAGATTCTGACCAATATAAACAAAGCTACCTGGATTCTAGTGACACCTCAGGAGATAACAAATATTATGTTAACCTATCATACTTCATTATGATCATCAGTTGTGGCCTTACCTCACTCTCCAGAAAGAAGAGCACCAGCATGCGGATGAGGTTTCCGTTTGGGCTGCTCCTGCCCCTGCGTTTGGCCAGAGCCTCTTCTGCCTGAGGATCATGTCTGCTAAACAACCTTCACATGACGCAGCACAGAAAGTGGACACAAAAAAATTTAATTAAATTAAAAATAATATATAAAAAATGAAAAAAAAAAAAAAAAAAAGTTTATTTTGTAGAGAAAGTATGCAAGCTGGCTCACTTTCGATGTAGAAACTCCCCAGCAGCCACTGCCACAGGCCTGTGAGCGGAGTACACTAGATGATAGACATTCTCACAGTCTTCATTAGACAGTGCGTCCTCACTACCCCTGAACAAATAAAGAACATTTGATTGAGGAAAGCATCCAGACTGCTGTTACGTACAGCATTTGATAGCATCTGAGCTTCACTCACTGAAGGATTAGTGTGACCAGTCTAATGGCCTCCACAGCCACATCATATTCTTTATCCAGCGTCATAGACACAATACGGTCCTGTGAGGAGATTGTATTGTCATGAAGACATTCAGAGAAATGTAATACATCTCCTGGACTGTGTTCTTACCTTGAAGCGGTTTGTGAAGAGCTCGAGCTTTGGAAACAGTTCACGGTTTGTGTAGAGGTTTTGTAAGGCTTTTAAACACTTCAAGCGTACTTCACCTTGCTTGGAATGGAGAATGCTGATATTAATACACTGAAAAAGAAGTATTACAGGGGCAAAAGTGCTGCTCCTAGTGTATTCGGATATGGCATACCCGGTCGTGTAACGTCCAGCCCACGTACTTCAGGTAGCTGTCATTCAGGAAGGCATCGCTGTACATTTTCATCCACACACCGATCTCCTCTATACAAATGGCTCTGATTTCAGCTATTGCATCTCTGCCAGTCACACAGAAGATGAGATTAGATTCACAGCTACATGTACGCTATTATTGTGAGAAGATACAACTTTGATCACCTGTAACGATGAACAAAGATTCCCTTGAAGATCGAGTTCATCATGTTTTCGATTTCATCTTGGTTTTCTTGAAGCTGGTGAGAAAGTATGAGTAAATGATCAGCAGTATAATGACTGTATATTGACACAATCTGACTTTTCACATGTTCTGTCTTCATTTTGCAGGAATTCTGTGGAATACGTGTTGGACTTTGTTAACAGGTGTTTAAATTCTGTGGAAATCTGCAGATCTTTCTCAGAAGATCTGTGCATTGGATTTCATGTGGACCTGTCAGTCTACAAAAAAATAACAAGGGTCTAGAAAGACAGGAGTGCTTAAGGTGTAATACCTCTTTCCTCTTATGGAGGAGGAGTTCCAGCTTCTCAGTTGCTCTCTTTCCCACCATTTTGTTGCGTTCAGCTTCATACTGTCTCTGTGTGTTGTCCTGGTTAATGCTCAGGTTCAGAGCCACGTTCACCAGAGCTGTCATAAGCTTCATGGCTGAGGAACAGGAATAAAGGACAGGTATGCAAACTCATTTTTTAACAGAATTTAAAAATATTTCTCTTTACTTCAGTCGTCTCAGACTGTTGTTTTTATGGAACCCATTAAATATGACGAGACAAATTAGTTACATTTATTAATAATATAAATGATTTTTTTTTTACTAAATTACAAAAAAATTATTAAAATACAAAAGAAATATATAGCTATCATATTAATATTGTTGAACTGTAAAATAAAAAAAGTATTTAATCATACAGAACAATAATAACAGGGTTTCTACAGGTTTCATAAAATCTAATTTAATGCTTTTTAATGCCTTATTAATGCCAATTTTTAAAAATTTTAATGCCATATATATATATATATATATATATCTATATATAAATATATATATATATATATATATATATATATATATATATGCCACTAAATGTTGATAGATGACGACATACGGCAATTAGAAAATTCATCATGTCATTGGTACAGTCGCATTCTGCCAAGTGTCAGACCTTTACATTTGTTTGCTTCTCTGCTGCTACCCTTTTGCCCACATAATATATTTTATCACAGCCAAACTCCCAATAAAATTGTTTCAACTATATATTTTTTCTGTTTTGGTTGTCAGACAATATGAAATGTTGACTGAAACGGGGCCCATTAAGATTACACAGGGCTCGACATTAAGCCTTGTCATGTGGACAAGAGTAAACTGGTCACTTGTGTGAGTAAAACAGTAGCTTGTATGGAAAAATTTTTTTTTTTTTTTTGGTAGAAATATAAATTTGTTCTGAAGCAATATCCTTTTAGAATATTGCAGCTTTGACATATGTAAATCTGACTATTTTTGATTGATTACAACTGCATTAAATAATGTTATATGATTGTTTTAAATACTTTTTGAAAATACAAATATGAAATGTTGGAGGGGAAATTATATTTTAAAAATGAAACTAAACCACCAGTAGGTGGCGTCAAGTAACCGTCTTAATAAGTGGGTCATTGATTCATTCATTCAAACGATTCATTCCAATGGCTGATTCATTCAAGAATGAGGCAGTTGTTTATGAATGGATCATTAAATCTTTGACTCAACCGATTTGTTCAGAATGCTGAATGATTCAGTAATGAAAACAAGTCTGAGTGTTGCGCTTTTGTTCTGCTGTGATCTTTGTTTGAAACTATTTTTGCTGCTAAAATAGAACAAAAAGAGTCAATGTTCTTTCTAAAATGTAAGATGAGTTAAAAATGTACAATTATTAACTCATTAAATTATGAGAAAAAAGTCATTAAATTATGAGAATAAAGTCATTAAATTACGAGAAAAAAGTCGTAATTTAACTAATTTGTTCTCGTAATTTAACGACTTTTTTCTCATAATTTTAAAGAGTTTTTAAAGAGTTTATTCTCAACATTTTATCTCGACTTTTTTTTCTCAAAATTTAACAACTTTAATTTCGAGATGGTTTTATTTTTTTTATTATTGCTTGGCCCTAATCCTCTTCCGTAACTGGTAGTATTCTTTTTCTTCAAAACTATCTAAAAAATTTAATGCCTGTAGAAATTAAATTTAATGCTTTTCAATGCCATTTAAGGCCTTAATTTTCACAAAATCCATTTAATGACTTTTAATGCTTTTTAATGCCCCATGGATACCCAGAGTAAAAATTAGAATACACATATTCATGTCTGTCTTCATTTCTATGTTTTTAAGTGTTAAATCATTATTTTATTTATGCAGAAAATGCAGGAGGCCTTTTTTGTTGACAACAGATTTATAAACGATTCTCATTACAAATTTGTGTTTACCTGCTAGAGTGCTGGTGTGTCTGAAGGCTCGGACCTGTGAGTCCGACAGACCCGTGAGCAAAGAAATGACCGTGTCCATCATGTACTCGTCGTAGATGATGCTGTACTGGCACTGGCGGATCAGGACGCAGATGAACTCACAGAAGTTGTAGCGAAACTTCTTCCACAAAGGGCCAGAAATGGTCAAGGGGTAATCGCCACTATCCTGCATTAAAACACCAAAAATTACCTACTCAGATTGGAGTTCAAAGGATGTTTGACTACACTAGCTTCAGTAAATCCATCAGAAAGGGTACCTCGTCAAACTCTTCTGTCATTTTACGGATGATTTCAGCATTCTGCATGTTGCGAAACATTTCAATTCTTACAGTGCCTGAAATGAAGGATCATCAGTAATCACTGCTATTATGAATGAACGATATATTATTATTGATTAATAATGCAAAAAGACATTTATAAGCATATGTTGTACCTTTACAGCCAGAGCACTGGATGAAGAAGTTGATGAGGTCCAAAAGTGCTATATCTCTGTCCTGCTTGTACGACTCGATCCAGTCATCAACGACAGACTAAAAAGATTTAGGAACAACTGTGTAACTACACAAACACAGCAGACGAGCTGCTCAACACTTGCTTCTTTAGCAGAACAATCTGGCTTAAGTGAGTTATCTGTTACATATTCAGCATCTGCTCCTGATCTGAAACATTTGGAGAACAGCTATACATTTCACTCTTATTTTAACACAAATGTGAAAAAATACACACTGTAATATTTTATAGATAGGGCTGTTAAATGAATGTGTTAATGTATGCAATTAATTATACACTACCATTCAAAAGTTTGGGGACGGTAATATTTTTAATGTTTTTTTTGTTTGTTTTTTTTTAAGTTTCTTAAGTTTCTTGCTGAATTTTCAGCAGTCATTACTCCATTACTCCATTCTAATATGCTGAATTGGTAATAAAAACTTTTATTATTATTACAAATGTTTAAAACAGCTGTGCTGCTTAATATTTTGTGGAAATTAGAATCAATTTTTTCTTGGATGAATGGAAAATACAAAAGAACAGCATTTATTTCTAATAGAAATCTATTGTAAAATTACAAATGTCTACATATAGCATTGTTGCGCTTCAGGTGAACCAAGTCCCGGCTCACGGACCTTTCCCAATCTTGTTCCCCCCTCACTTCCTGTCCACTCTATACTATCCTATCATAATAAAGGCAAAATCACCAAAAATAAACCTTAAAAAAAAAAAAAAGTCTTTACTGTAACTTATCAATTTTATGAGACTTTGATGAATAAAATTTGTAATATCTTTAAAAAATATATATCTTACTAACCCCAAAATATTCAAAGGTACTGTACAAGTTTAACACAATAACATTATTGTGAAAATTTATTTATTCAATTTTATATTATAACCATTTCAGTTGGTTCTATGTGATTTCTATAAACTGACTTTACTCAGTAAAAAATGAAAGATATTTTTTACATATAATTTATGTATAAATTAAACCCAGATAGGATATTTTATAAAAGTCGTTTGCATTCTCTCTGTGGTGAAATGCAATTATCATCAAAGCTGACCAAATAAAAATACCACCCAAATGAAATTACATTAGACATAAGAAACCTAAAACCAATATAAGCAAATCTGCATGTTGATCAGTTTTCTCTTATGATTTTATATTTGAGTTTTATACCTGCATAGCGCTCTTTCCCTGTTTGACCACTTCAAACAGAGTAACGGGATCCCCCTCTCCATTCTGCTGAGCCATTCCATTGGCCTTCCGCCCCCGCGGGGGTCCCATTAAGCCCTTTTCTGAAGGTGACTTCCGAGGCTTCTTGTTAGGTGCCTGGAGTCAGGGTGAATAAAAATGCCAAGTTAAACCATGAATAACACTTTTTTTCTGTGGTAAGTCTAGAAAACAGTTTTCGTGTGAGGCATACCGGTGGTCTGCCAGGCCTTCCTCTCTTCTTCTTGTTCTTTCCATCTCCAGGGTCGTCCAGCTCACTCATGCTCATGCTGAGACTCACTGTGTCCTGACCCGACTCACCGGAGTCCCTGTGAGAAAAACACACCATAGGCTCCACATGAAATCTGAACATCTGTGTCATGAAATGAAATAGTATGTGTGTCCACATCTGATGAAGTAAATTAAACACAAAATTCAGCTATTAAGTGTTTTTGCAAGCTTAATTCTAACATTAATTATATTATTAATTAAAAATAATTTACTAAATATGTGGATTACTTTTATGATGGATGGATGTACTTTTTTGGGCTTCAAAATACAACGCCCCATTCACTACCAATTAGACTTGTGCCGATATTCGGTAATGCGATAAATCGCGATAATGAATATGCACGATATTGTAATCGTCGGCACTTCAGAATACGGTAAATAATAATTTATTACCAATTATTAATTTTTTATAAGGCAATTAAGAATACTTTACCCATCAATATACTTAAAAAAGACTTAAAAGGATATTTATTTTCAAACCTAAACCCTTTTTATATTTTAATCTGGACTACAATATGCCCTAATGATTAGAAATGTTCTGATTATTTGTTATCGTTCAGTAAAACTTTGAAAACATACAGCTTCATTAGTTAACATATTAATTAATTATCACTAAACTGACAATAAAAATACTTATAAAGTATTAATTATTATTAATTAATGTTAATTTCTTACTGTTTAATAACATTACTAAAATCAAAACTTATTTAATGGACCTGAGATAAAACTAACAATGATCAGTTGTGTTTCTAAACTAACATTAACAAAAAATAAAACTTTCTGTGACAAATGTAACAGTCTTAATGCATTAAATAGAGTAAATTGTTATCTGTTGTTCTTTATAGCTTAATTCTTTTGCATTTTAATCTGTTTGAAAATTTCAGTTGTTTTTGTTTTATTACAAAAAGAGTTCTTAAACCTATTAAACTATGAAAAAAATGGCTTTGCAACTTATTTTAATATCGTGATAATACCGCATACAGTGATAAAAGCTTAATCAATTAATCGCAACATGATAATTTGATACCGTCACATGCCTACTACCAATATAAAGCTTGGAAGAGCCATTTTTTAATACAACTTCGATTGTGGTTCTCTGAAAGAAGATTGTCATATACACCTAGGATGCATTGAGGGTGAGTAAATGATTGGATAATTTTAATTTAATTTAGTTGTAGAATGAAGCAGGGACTCACTGTAGCACTGGCAGCTCTGAGGTGATCATGATGATGGAGGGGCAGCGGGTGTGTTACAGGTCTGGTGTGTTGATCTGCTGGGTGGAGCTCTTTCAGTGTGCTTTAAGTGCTGATGACAGTATTAACACTGCGACTCTGAGCCTGTAGGAGACAAAATGGAAAAACAATCAAACATTTGTTTGTAAAGATTATTTGTGAAATATTATTTCTAGATTCCATAATGAATAACTTTATACAAAGAAAATGTTTTTTCATTTAAAAATGAGTAATAATTTGCATATTTCAATTTATATTCCATAGAAATCTGAAAAACTGTGAATAATGCTCTATAAACACATTTTTAAATGATGTCAAAGTCATGAACTTGACACAATGTTCAGGGTCTGTAACCCTGCAGAACTACTGAAACGCTGTAATGTGGACATGAAGTAAAGTTGAAAAAAGGCTAAACAGAGACACCAACTGGCCATTTGATGAACTGCAGCAGCACATCATTAACAGATGTCAATCTATTCTACATAGTCACATCAGGGAAGAGCCCTACAGATCCACACGCAGGTATTCTGCTTCAAAAACATTTTTAAGACAAAATCTAATCCATTTCAATATCATTATTAATCAACATTAAGTTCAGATAAATCTTTTCTACTCATAAAATTAACAGTTTGATTTTTTAAAGGGTTAAATATGAAATGAATGCATCACTGAGTGGCCAAAAGTGAATTAAACTGTTTTATTTAGCATGAAGCTTTCACCTCACAAAAGCAACAAAAAGAAAACAAAAGGCTCTGTTTGATTGTTAATACAGCATGGGGCAAAAATATTAAGCATTTCATTTAAAACATCAGTTAAATAGTAAAAGATGACATTTTTGTGTGAATGTGCATGTTGTTCTGACTAAAGGTAACTTTCACCACTAGGGGCAGTATGAACCATAAAGTACTTGACCTTTAATGATTCTTTGATGGCATAACGAAATGTGTTTTTTGAGAATTTCCAAACATATAAAAATTAAAATTAATGTTCAGTTGGCTCTAAGAGACAATACTGATCATGAACACACTTTTAGAGTGAATTTTCTCTCACTAACAGAATGCTGAACTCCAGAGGATGTAAAGCACTTCTTGGACAACAGTAGGGGGCAGGCTAAGAAAGTTTTCATTAAAATGTTCTTCACTAATGCTTAGATGAGGAAATGCACACAAGTTTGAATCACACCATAATACTCTTTCTTTCGCTCTATCATAATAATCCTCTTTCTTTCGCTATATCGCTCTCTTTTAATGTAGAAAACTCTCACAGTGATGCAAAAAGAAAATCAGGCCATGCCAATTACTTCCAGAGAAATATGTACTCTAAGAAAGGTGAAATATGTCATAATGGAAAAGAAAGTGTAATTGCATAAATCAAAATTTATTCATTATGACCATCACTATATGGTGAATAAAGAGTCAATAAAATGAGATGAAACAAACATGCACGACAGGATCGGGATGTGAGTGTAAAGTGGTGTAAAGATGAGGTGAATATTATCCTCTTTAGACTGCCACTAGATGGCTGTACGCTGTAGGTGTCCTGGAAGACTGTTTTACAGGTGCGAGTCTGCAGTGAAGTTAAACAGAGTAACTGTCAGGACACAAGGACAAAAACTCTTGTGTAGAGAGGCAAAGTCATGCATTATGTGAGCTTTAACAAGAAATAAGCAGAATATGTAAGTAAAAGAGTGTAGGAAAACTATCTGGTTTATATTTGACCCTGTAACCTGGTCCTCAGTGGTGTCGTGAACACATTGAGTGCTCTAAATATGACCTCCCCTCCCCCACTGTTGTCACATTGCCGCTAAACGCTCACCACCACCACATGGCCACATTACACCTCGCTGACACCACAGCACCACTGAGAAAACTACAACACGCATACATCTGAAAATAAACAGGGATTGAGGTGAAAATGCCACTGATTTTTTATAAAACCCTGTAGTTATTTCCTTTTTTTTTTTTTATCTGTTATGTAACATTGGATCAATTTTACAGTATTCAATTCTAGGCCAATCTAGTTATGGGTTTAATAAAAAAAAGTTGTAAAAAAAAAAACACGCCCCCCTATCTCTTCAACTTTAAAACACGGAACACGTAATCCAGTAATAACTACACACAAAAAAAAAAAAATTTAATGTTATTTTATTTCCATTAGTTATTTTCAGAGGTGTTTTAGGGGCCGTTAACACGAAACCAATTTCTACTAAAACGTAAAAAACGTAAAACTTTTTATGTGTTTTGGCCATTGATTTATATGACATGTCAACACTAGAGTGACCATATTTTGATTACCGAAAACCAGGACACTCGCCTGGCAATGAGATACTCAAATGATACTCGAAGTTTACTCAAAGATGCCTTATAATTTCAGCACATTTAAAGTATGCCTCCTCTGTATTGATAGAAAATTGCTATATTACAAAATACTATCTATAACCAAAGACAGAAATTCAGATGTTACTCAACATGTTTTGTTATGACAAGTTTCAAAAATAACGAATGAAATAATGATAGAAATGTCTCTTCTGTATTAGAAAAATAATAACTAAAAAAATACCTCTGCTATATTAGCAATCCAAGTTTAACAAAAATAGCTCTCACAAACTTACAAAAACAAAAAAATCTATATCTTTAGTTTTCTTCTTCATCCTCGTTTTCCTCTTCATCCTGTTTTTGTCCTCATCCTCCTTGTTTTCCCTATCTATAATTTGCTGTAGAGCTGATCTTTCCCAGCAGTTTTTTGTTGCTTAACAAACAAGCATGAAAAGTTATAAAGAAATTTATATAGGCTTATCAGCTGTTACATCGCAAGGTACAAAGGAAGAGCACAACGAGCTGAACTCATTGTAGACGATAGCTGAAGGTTGCTCTGCTGCTACACAAAGTATCTGTTATTCAGTTACAGACGACTGCACAAATCGTGCATACTAATGAAAACATATAAACTGTTACCTAGAAGTAAACAACTGTAGTTTAGGCATAAGCCAGCCGCGACGCTGAGAATATAGTTACCTTTAGGGCTGGGCGATGTATCGAATGCTTTTGTCACGCGCATTTCTTCAGTAAAGCCGGTTCCAGCTAAATCGCCATCACCTGCTTTCAAATGAAGTGGCATTTAATAGACAGAGCCATAGTTCACTGATAAGACACGCAATATCGCGTTCAATATCGATATGTATCGCCGTCGTTATTGAACGCGATATTGCGTGTCTTATCAGTGAACTATGGCTCTGTCTATTAAATGCCACTTCATTTGAAAGCAGGTGATGGCGATTTAGCGGTAATCAGGGAACCGGCTTTACTGAAGAAATGCGCGTGACAAAAGCATTCGATACATCGCCCAGCCCTAGTTACCTTTATGGAATAATCCACTAATGTCTTGAGATACAATGTGAACTAATATTCTAAGTTGCATATGCAATCGTGCATGTCTGCGAAACTCATTTATATTAATGTATGCTCTGCCTTCGGAAACCGAAAATCTTGTAACACCGGTCAATTTAATGGCCCAATGAAAACCAATGAAAACCAGGAAATTTTCATCACTTCACAAACAACCAAGACGGCCAGGACAGGACGTGAAAACAGGACATGTCCTGGGTGCCTGAAAATGCAAATGGATTTCAAAGTGCAAGTCTTTGAAAACGATGCCATTATAGTCTCTGTGTAAACTACAAAAATGCAAATTTGTGAAAACGGTGACGTCATATTCTTTACAAAGTGATATCGCCAACTATTGGCCTGGCATGTACAATACAGAATTTTTAGTTGTTTTCATTTTGACAACGTTGTCGTCTGTATACTAAAATGCAAAGGAAAAATGTTTCCGTTTTTTGTACACTGTTGTCGTGTAAACGTATTCTTAAGAGTCTAAACACACACACACACACACACACACACACACACTATATTCTTCCACATACACATTCTTCCAACAAGATGCAGGAAGATGGAGACCAACTGAATGGAGGCGTATTGAGGCGTCTTAAACTAGAGCTGTATGATTTTGGATAAATTGAGAGTGATAATAATGATACAGTGTGCTTGAAAGGACTGCTTGTAAGGCTGTTTCATACATGACAACTGCTCTCTGTGGGTCAGTGGCACCACCAACACAGATTTAAAAATTTGCATTTACGGTGTTTGAATCGAGGTTGCGACCTTTCAACGATTAACACGCAGCTCTTAAGCTTTTTTAATGCCATCTTAAAAAAACAACTAGGCATAATGGAAGATGTCCAGCAGATATATATTTACCTAGAACAACAATAAGTATGTTTATTTTTTCCAACAAAATATAATTAATAAAAAACAGCAAAAAAATAAAATAATAATAAAATAATAATAATTTTATAAAATTCAATGGTCAAATAAAAAAAAAAATTATATGCACTTTTGTCTAGTTTTGATATCAAAAAGAGACATGCACACACTAATCCCAAAACAACTAATAAAGGCCTTTAATTCCAGGGCAAATGGGCAAAAATGTACATTTTAATAACCTTTTGCTTATTAATGTTTAGATGTTGTTGGATTAAGGCTCCAGTATACTTCAAACAAACTTCTTTTTCGTTCTTCGTTTAGGGGTAAAACGAAGTTCGAAATGCGTGACCAGCGATATACTGTAAACGAACATCTGACGCCGCCCACACTGCTGAGAGCGACGGTTATATGAATATTTAAATATGTGCCGTGCACTTTCTTCTCAGTAACAAAATAAACGCAACAAAAACGAGAAAACAGTAAGCATTTATTACAGAAAGCATAAGAAATGCGTCTGATCATAACAACATGGGAATGTTAGCACGGGCTCTGCAAAGTAGCACTCCAGTCACGTCATGTCTTCATAAAGCACTTTATTCAATAGATTGCTTAAAATCAAGCTGCTTTACAGTATCAAACATGAAAAACAGTGTTAGTGCCTCATTTTTTTACAAGAACAACTTAATTTTGTACTATAAAGCAGCTATCTAGTCTGTTCATGTTTTCACCCACGGAGCTCTTACCTCAACAATCTCTACAGATCAAATGAGTCAGAGACGCGGTCCACGCGAGTGAAGGCGGAGCCTCAGCGCACACCTCCTGTTACGTTATCGTCACTGACCAATGGTAGTACGAAGGTGTTTTGGTGCTGGAACTAACTTTTCCTGAAAGTTCGCTTTGGCAAGCCGTTTCGAACTTCCAAAAAGAACACAAAACGAACTTCGTTTTGGCCTGATTTTTCGTCACATCAGTTCTTTCTTCGATTTCGTTTGAAGTATACCGGGGCCTTTAAGCATATATACCAAATACTGTTGAAATCAAAGTGAAGTTTTGAATGAAGTTTTATTAAGTCTTAATAATGAGATTATGTGGTATTTGTTATACTGAATGACAATATTTTCAAACAATGCAAACAGGCTGATATCTAGCTAGCTAGCTAGCCAAAGGACAATCAAAAATTTATATTTAGTACAATTTTTTAAAATATTACAACATTTTCCATATTTTATAGTGGTTGTACCGAATGACCTGATGTTTTTGATCTTGATCCAAAATTGTCCCTTTATATTGGTTACCCAGAACGATGTCAATGAAATTCATTTTTCCGGACATTTATTTTTTATCATAACAAAGCAATGACTTCTACACATAATTTTAATACCGTTTTGCCCTATGTTGATATATGATGATATAAAATCATGCCAGAATAATAATATATACATTTATTACATTTTAAGATATTTTAATCACAAATAAAATGGCTGTATTGGCCTTTGGATGGTTAAACCAAATCACCTTTTGACACTTTAAAATACCTTTATGTGTAACAAAATACAGTTAAAACCTTCAGTAAAAGAGATCTAGTTGTACTATCTTACATACTTTGGATGTCATATCTTTGTTTTTTATTATTATTAAGGCCTTTGGACCCATAGACAAAAAAAAAACCCAGACATATCTTCTGTGTTCCACAGAAGAAAGAAAGTTGAATTCTTACACTGAGATGCATATGTTATTATCAACATGTTGCAAGTCATTCATTAATATGGTATCACTCTAATTTTCATTGTGTGAACAGGGTGTATCAGCTGACAAACACTGTCCATAATACACTGATCATAACAAAAAAAGGAGCGATGCATCAGCCAGATAAAAACAGCTATTTTCCAGATCATGGCTTTGGTTTGAGTCCACTGCGTGGAGGGATGAGTGATCAATGTCTAAATAAAGGTGTTGGAGAGCTTGTATGATGTTTCTGGAAGTGATTCAGTGAATCTGTTGCCGTTTTTTATTGATTTGGTGTTACGGAATTCAAACATGAGTCAATATACCTCGCCCAGTACTACATATATATATATATATATATATATATATATATATATATATATATATATATATATATATATATATATATATATATATATATATATATATATATTTTTTTTTTTTTTTTTTTAATAAATAACATCTAAAACGAGAGGCTGTCAGAGTGTTTGGGTTAAAATAAAATATTTACACCGACACCATGAGGGAAAATGAAAAAACAACTAGCAAAAAGTTACAGTATGAAAACATTAAGAATGTGGGTGTTAACAGAAGACCTTCATCTGCTCCTCATGTTCAGCAGAATGAATCTGAGGCAAACTGAAATGAGCTAATGCAGTCGAGACGGACCTTCTCTCTGTTCTCAAGTGCTTTATTGGCATAACAAAATTGCTTGCTATTGCCAAAGCAATAACAGAAAATAGATCAACAGAGCAAGAGAAGCAGAGAACATGAACAAGTAGAACAGTTATTGACAAACATTAATATATCACACAAATATATATAACAATTAACAGACAAAAAGCTAAATCTCTAAATGAACTGTACGTGAACAATGCCTTTCATAAAGGGACAGTTCATCCAAAAATGAACACCATGTCCTTATTTACTCACTGTAATTTTTCAGTGGAAGAATTTTTGAAGGATTTTCAAGACTTAATGCTTCTTTTTTTTTTTTTTTGGCATAAAGCAAAGATTCTTCAAAAATCTAAAAAAGGATTTAGCAGGTAATGTAGCTTGCTTCTTCTACATAGTTTCTCTCTCACTCTTATTCTCCAGTGGTGTGGAGATATGATTAATGAGCACTACTGTGAGGAAAAATGGTGCTTTTTTTTTTTTTTAACAAGGGATCTGTCTTCTCTGATATAATCACCTTTGTTTCACAGCTCTCACAGACCTTCCGAGCAATTCTTCCCTTCCTCCTTTAAACTAATAAATCATAAAATACATTTTAAAAAGAATCTCTCAACCTTCTACCCAGTTAGCAATAGGGTTGAAGCTGGTCATGTAAATTAGACATTGACAACAGAAAGCTGCTTGGTTAAACCAAATGACCAAGTGTAAATTATGTAAATTAGACAATGACAACAGAAAGCTGCTTGGTTAAACCAAATGACCAAGTGTAAATTATGTAAATTAGACAATGACAACAGAAAGCTGCTTGGTTAAACCAAATGACCAAGTGTAAATTATGTAAATTAGACATTGACAACAGAAAGCTGCTTGGTTAAACCAAATGACCAAGTGTAAATTATGTAAATTAGACAATGACAACAGAAAGCTGCTTGGTTAAACCAAATGACCAAGTGTAAATTATGTAAATTAGACAATGACAACAGAAAGCTGCTTGGTTAAACCAAATGACCAAGTGTAAATTATGTAAATTAGACAATGACAACAGAAAGCTGCTTGGTTAAACCAAATGACCAAGTGTAAATTATGTAAATTAGACAATGACAACAGAAAGCTGCTTGGTTAAACCAAATGACCAAGTGTAAATTATGTAAATTAGACATTGACAACAGAAAGCTGCTTGGTTAAACCAAATTACCAAGTGTAAATTATGTAAATTAGACAATGACAACAGAAAGCTGCTTGGTTAAACCAAATGACCAAGTGTAAATTATATAAATTAGACAATGACAACAGAAAGCTGCTTGGTTAAACCAAATGACCAAGTGTAAATTATGTAAATTAGACATTGACAACAGAAAGCTGCTTGGTTAAACCAAATGACCAAGTGTAAATTATATAAATTAGACAATGACAACAGAAAGCTGCTTGGTTAAACCAAATGACCAAGTGTAAATTATGTAAATTAGACAATGACAACAGAAAGCTGCTTGGTTAAACCAAATGACCAAGTGTAAATTATATAAATTAGACAATGACAACAGAAAGCTGCTTGGTTAAACCAAATGACCAAGTGTAAATTATATAAATTAGACAATGACAACAGAAAGCTGCTTGGTTAAACCAAATGACCAAGTGTAAATTATGTAAATTAGACATTGACAACAGAAAGCTGCTTGGTTAAACCAAATGACCAAGTGTAAATTATATAAATTAGACAATGACAACAGAAAGCTGCTTGGTTAAACCAAATGACCAAGTGTAAATTATGTAAATTAGACAATGACAACAGAAAGCTGCTTGGTTAAACCAAATGACCAAGTGTAAATTATATAAATTAGACAATGACAACAGAAAGCCGCTTGGTTAAACCAAATGACCAAGTGTAAATTATGTAAATTAGACATTGACAACAGAAAGCTGCTTGGATCGCTCCACTACTGACAAGAAACAAACCTTTTCACCAAAATTTCAGTAATGGGACCGAGCCTTTAACCTGTTGCCAATGGGGGGGTGGGAGGATTTAAGATATATTCTGTGCAAACTTATGGAAGCTCGTTTCCGCCATGAAATATAAAAATTAAAGAGGTAACTGCGACTTTTTCCTCACAATTCTGACTCTTTTTTTCACAATTGCCTGATATAAAGTCAGAATTGCGAGTAATAAAGTCAGAATTGCAATTTATAAAGTCACGATATAAACTCACAATTGTGTGTTATAGTGTCCAACAGTGTCCAACTTGCAATTGCATGTTATAAAGTCAAAACTGGGAGATATAAACTCGCAATTCTGAGAAAAAATATCAGTCTTTTTTCATCAGTCTTTTTTTTATATCATGCAATTCTGACTTAATAACTCGCAATTGCGAGTTTAAATATAGCAATTCTGAGAAAAAAAGTCATAATTGTGAGATAAGTCGCAATTACCTTTTATTAGGGCTGGGTAAGAAATATCGATTTCTCGATTTTAATCGATTCTCATTTTTACGAACCGCTATCGATTCTTAAATCCCAAGAATCGATTAGTCTAGAATATGTAGCGCCTCCCATCCAATAAATCGCAATAATCTTTATGAAGCAAAATCTCAGTTTTCAAATGATGTCCATCTTATTATGAGATTCAAAAAATAAATACTGTTTTGGCGCAGTTTAATGTGACGTGACAGATCGCTTTAACTGAGGTGATAAAGCGAAGCGGCAGCATGAAGCATATGTGAACATCCTCTCCTCTGCTTTAATACCAGTTACAGTGGGAAATAAACATAACTAAACACCTGAAGGTATGTTAAAATATACAGTACAATTTAGTGAAATCCGTATCATGTCTCCTGTAATAGCTCAATCAGTGTTTAAACCTCGGAAAGACGTCAATGAAACAGCTTGTAAACAATGTCACTTAACGTCACATTTACATATTCAGTGACCATAAACTCGTTAGTCAGCTAGAAAAGTGTACTCTAGAAAGCATTCTGATAAATATAGCTATGCACCGTTATATATTCATTATAATTTTTAATGTACTTCAATATTTAATGCATGTTTGAATAAATCAGTTATGACAGCCACGATTTAAATATTTATATTTCATCTAAACGTATTGGAGTAGAAATATGATTATGTAATTCTAAACTTAATTTATAATAAAAACATTGAGTGTAATTTAAGTGTTTGTATAAGTTAATTTAACCTATAATATTATTATAGTACCAACTGACTTACATGTGCAGTTTACAGCATTAGTTGAGATTTTTTTCCTTTAGAAAATTTGCCATGTACTGTAACTGAAATACTACATCCAAAATAATCAATGTCGAATCGAATCGTAATCTAATCAAAAGCATGTGAATAGTAATCAAATCGAATCGTGAAAATTGTGTCAATACCCAGCCCTACCTTTTATATTTTTTTATTTAGTTGCGGAAACAAGCTTCCATACAAACTAGTTTATTAAGCACTTCAAGTAAACCTATGTTGTTTTAAGAATGTTTGACATTTTTAGTGGAAAACATGACACTGATCAAGAAAATTATTTCTGTAGTCAAACTGGTGAGCTTTGTGCACTCTCATCAGAGCTATTTTTGATCTTTAGGCATGTGAACCGTAAAGTAAGTCTTGCCAGGGCACATCATAATTGCTTATTACTCACAGATTATTATTAAATTACACTGGTGGTTTGAGGGCAGAGCAGAAATTGTGCAACATTCTCAAAGGGAATGCAAATAAATTATGTCAGAGTTTTGCAGAGTTTTGCAGCGTGTACTGTTTGCTCTTCAGTCACCGGCTGCCAACCCAGGATGGCTGCCAAGCTGAGCCGAGACAATATTATTGACCATTGGCTGCATTTTAATCCATAATGGCCTGTAACAAATGTACTGGCCCAAAACAAGGCTCTAAAGACACATCAAGCAGTGCAAAACAGTGTGTTTTGAGTAAAAAAACTGTTTCGGGCTGGCCTGGTCTCTAATAAAGCTGCGCAAGCTGAGACTGGATCTAGAGTAATACGGCTCCGGGAAATGGATCTGTTTAAATATGTAAAAAAAAAAAATAAAAAAAAAAATGACAAACCTGCAGATGGCATAAAACAGCAGTAATTAGAGCTAAAACATGTCAGGAATGAACTAAAATCATCTTTCTCTCCTGATCATTTTCATTTCTTTTCATTTTCATTTCCTTTCAGATGTTTTTGAATGAAAAAGATTTGAAAATCAGTGCAAAAATGACAGTGGACACATTAAGCAGCATGTTTAGTCTGGGATTTGCTCAAATGAGCACGAGCTTTTAAAGGCAAACATTACAAAACAAATGCAAAAAAAGAGTCTCAAATATTACATTAAGCACAGACCATAGCATAATGACAATTAGGCTAATAAACATAATAACGACATTATATAAAACCACTAACACCAATTGTATTCCTAACGGTCTGATTTTAGGAGGTGAGAACATGTTCGTTGTTAGCTGTTCACAGATTCTGTTTTTTCAAGATGCTGAATTTCCACAAGCTATTCCAATATCTGTTCTTTCCAAGCCACACACTTGTTTCATTAACAGAAACCTTCCAGCTGCGAAAAGTCAAGCAGCACTTAAAATGACATAAATGGGACATTTATCACTGCCACAGTTCAGCTCAAGCCATCAAAATGATACGTACACATTCAGATATCTGAAAGCTGAAAACACATACACATACATTGATTCACGCTAAACTGTGTAAACAAATGTTGTACAACGATAGTATGGATAATAATATTTTAAATATTTTATAAATATTGTATTATAAAATAAAATGTGAAATATTTTTGATTCTCTCTCCACTTTCTATTAACACAAACTAATTATTTATTAATATATTACATTATATTATATTAGTAATAAATATTATCCAATAATAATGTCTTTGTATCCGACATTATTCACTTACTTGAATTCCAACCCTATAACAGCTCAAATTTATGAATGATAAAATAACGCGAAGCACTTTACATTAAGCAAATGCTTAAACTTCAGCATTGTTGTGGAGTGAAGCACCACAGAGACATTTATACTTAACCACAAGTTCTTCACAAATTCGTTTGGGAGCTCAATTAACAGCCAATTTATGATTGTTACAGGACCCAACATTTACACTTTCCTTTATACATTTTATACCTGTCTTCACCCCTGAGGCTGACTGCTCCATTGAGTTTAAAGCCCCAAAGAAAACTACAATAGAGCAAATGATGTGATGTGACACAGATGTGAACCCAAACAAAGCAGATCATTAGCGTTGGGCATTGACACAAATTTCATGATTCAATTCACAAGCTTACAAATATATTCAATATCAATTAATCAGGATATAAATCACGTACATGGCAAATTTTCTCAACGGGGAAAAAAAAAATCTCTCAACTAATGCGTTAAACTATAGGAGTCAGTTGGTACCACATTACTATAATACTTTAGGTTAAAATTAACTGATTTGTGCACAAACACAAATTAGGATGTTTTTATAATAATAAAGTTAAATGGTCTATGGTCATTGAGTGGCTTTACAAGTTGTTTTATTGATGAATTTCCACAGTTGAAACACTGATTAAGTGATTACATGAGACATGATACAGATTTTGGTAAGTTGTACTGTATCTTTTAACATACCTTCTAATGCTCATTTATGTTTACTTGGTGCTTTAACTAGTAGTAAAGCAGAAGAGAATCAGTTCATGTGTGCTTCACGTTACTGCTCTTGATCTGAGGCGGCAACAGTGATGTCAAACCATATTAAAGAGCGATAAAACTGATTAAAATTGATTAAAATTGAGAAATCAATATTTTTTACCCAACCCTACATATCATCATTTCTCTGTGTTAGGGTTGGACGATTAATAGAAAAGTAATTGAAATCGAAATTCAGAACCTCTAACCAACGTAATTTTCCCATGTCGGTAGGGCTGGGCGATATATCGCATGCAATTGTCACGCGCATTTCGTCAGTAAAGCCGGTTCCCTGATTACCGCTAAATCGCCATCACCTCCTTTCAAATGGAGCGGCATTTAATAGACAGAGCTGTAGATCACTGACAAGCCACGCAATATCGCGTTCATTATCGCAGATGAATCGCCTTCGATATGAACGCGATATTGCGTGGCTTGTCAGTGATCTACGGCTCTGTCTATTAAATGCCGCTCCATTTGAAAGCAGGTGATGCCGATTTTCGTTTTTTAATCCTGTTAATACTAACCCCCTTAAAAATTCTACCGCGTGTGTAGCCACGTGACTCCACCCAGTCCCGTCAAAATGCAGGTGAAAGCCGAGTTAACACACAGAGATGGTGCGTGAGAGAGCCTTGCGTCTTCACTAAACTTTGACAGTTGTATGTGTTTTAAGGTTTGCCAGTTTGGACATTCGAGCAATTAGACGATCAGATGTGTATTATTATATCGAGCTACCATGCTCGTGCAGCTGCATTGTGGCATGAACACTCATACAAACAGTAGCTGCACAAAACATGAAGATCGTGCACAGAGAGGAACGCAGAACCTAATTGTCAGAGCTGTCCTGTGATTTATCATTAAAGTCGCTTAGAATCTCTAAAAGTTATTATAGCATATATTTTTCTACTTTTGAAATAACTATTTACAACCCACCGCTTCACAATTAATAGAGAGACGACTAATTCACACACACAATTGCTCTCATTACGTACTGGTACTGTGCTAATTTATCTTTATCTGATTTACAACGAGCAGAAATCGGTAAGAAATGTTACAAACCATAGATAAAATAACTGCTGAAAGTGAGCCGTTATGTCTGCTCACTCTTTCAATAGGAAAAAATATCCTACCTTTAATAGTAAAGCATATTTATAGTACAAATATTTTAAGTGAACTATCAGGGCAAAAAAAACTAAACAAAAAACAACAGAAACAAAATTATCGTTCATTAAACGTAATCAAGGTCAAATGTTCAATGTTCAAAATGTGCATAATTGTCCAGCCCTACTCTTGCAATGTTTTATTGCCATTCAATACACCAAGATGTGAAATGAAAAATGTGACTATTAATTTAGTCGCACACTGCGATCATATCAGATTTATCCACTGAATTACAAAAGACACACTTTTCATGTAGTGGAGACATTGTTGAATTCTTTTATTCAATTGTATTTTTTAACAAAATCCTGCATGACACCAATTTTCCATTTTTATACTGTGAATTAAAAACTGAGTAGGTGTAAATGTGTGCCATGTGACAGTAGAAATGTGTCAACCAGTATACTGTTATGAATGAGGGGTATTTGTTAAGCACATTGCAAAAGAGGTTAGTTTACAGTTGCCAATGAATCAAAGTCATACTTGCTGCATTCATTGTTCAAATGTACAGTGTCTGACACACTTAATTTTACAATACTAGCTTAAATGCCTTTTACTAGTAACTCAATTATTACACAGTGTCTGCACCACTGTTTTACACTGCCATTGCTGAATCTTCTGCACAAAAATTATATTTTACTTAAGTTGTAAAATATTAAATGTGAAGTCTTTCTATTGAGTTGTCCTTGTAGGCTGCATGCAAAAAACAAGCATGCAGTGTTAACAGCACATCTGCAACAGTAATGAGTCTGCTGGTAATGTATAATATATATTAATAAAAAACAGTAAGATTTTTAAAATGTTTTTGAAAGAACCTCACCCAGGCTACAGTTATTTGATCAAAAACACAGCAAAACAGTAATATTGTGAAATATTAAATAATATTAAATATTTCAAAAAACTGTTTTCTATTTATTTTAAAATGTAATTTATTCCTGTGATGGCAAAGTTGAATATTCAGCAGTCATTACTCCAGTTTCATTCTAACATCAGTGCTCGCTTAGGATTTTTTCTTCTGGCCTGGTTGAGCAACTGGTTCAAATTTGTACTTGCCCTGCCAAAATTTTCACTGGCCCCACGACACACACACAAAAATAAAAAATAAAAATAATTATATATATTATATATAATATATATATATTATATAAATACATAAAATAAAATAGGCCTAGTTATTCTTTTAGCTGTTTTTGATCCATGTAACCTTAATAAATAAGGTTATGACACCAAAAACTACTAGCCTAACTCACATATTTTAAATATTGTTACAGACAGTCGGTAATAAAATAAGAACAAATAATCAATTATGAGCAATAGCACAAATAAATACATAAGAACAAACATATAAAAATGAAATAAACAGCTCTTTTCAGGTTTTTCATGTTGGTCTAAACTAGTAGCCTGGGTGCCAGCCCGAACCCCGCCCACAACATTTTTTGGACGGGAAGTTCGGTCTAGACTCGATCCATTGTGGAGTAATTATGCTCGGCTCCCAGAAGGCCGAGCCAATCAAATTGCTAGGGCGGGCTTTAATCGATGATGGACAGGCTATCTGCGGTTACGTAACCACCCACGTCATCAAAAGGCGCTTGGGTTGAATTGGTTTTCACCAACGATGACTGCTGGAGAAGTAAGATGTTTAGATTCCGCTATCACGTCTGTAATAAAAGAAATCGACAGCGCATTCATTTTAAAAGACGAACAAAGAACCGCAATCAAGGCATTTGTTGATGGGAAAGAAGTGTTTGCCGTCCTTCCAACGGGATTCGGCAAAAGTTTAAGTACAAGTTCAACATACGTCACTTACTGCGTTAGTCTGATTGGTTGTAGGTCTATACAATTGAGTGCAGAGTTTTTTTTTTTTTTACTGGTTCGGTTAAGACACGCCCTATAATTCAAGTGCAATGGAGCAGTATCAGACTCACATTCTGCCTAGAATATGAGTATGACGAAGTCAGGCTACTAAACTAGATTTTCAGGTACAGAAATAGTAATTAAATGTAAAATATCACTGCATAGTCTTCACTGTTTAAATATAAATTAATCCTTATTAAAGTTATTCAGTCAAAAGCAGCGTGTGATTTATTCTGTCTTTTGTTTGATTAACATAAAAACAGACAGCAGCAGGAATATTAGGCTGCTGTAACTTTAAGAGCTGCACGGATCTAATACACTGTTACACGTGCATCTTATCTCATTCACTTTTTACTCATTCATCTTGTTTACATTCACTTAAGACATAACTAACTATGTTTATGATGATACTTGACAAGACGGGCAATTTGACATAATTTTGTGAGAATATGTCCGTGCAAGCTCATGAAGACATGAAAGTATTCGCACGCTATGAGATTTAGCATTCTGGGCGCATGTTTTGAATGTGTGTTGATGCGCACACATACCTTATCACACAGTGTGCAAGTAACAAACTGAGAGATGTGGGTACTTTTGCGTCTATGTGCGCTTGAATATTTAAATTGCCAAGGCTTATAAATGCACAGATTAACTTTGGTGAAGATGCAGCCCTGGCCCGTTCGGGCAAGTTCTGTCAACTGGCCTGAGAGTCTTTCACGCTGGCCCCGGGCTTTCCTTATTGTCGAGTCCTGTAATATGCTGATTTACTAAATAGAAACATTTCGTATTATTATCAGTGTTGAAAACAGTTGTGTTGCTTAATATTTTTTGAGGAAACTGATTTTCTTCAGTATTTTTTTATAAACAGATCATTCATTCAGAAATCTTTTGTAACAACCTAAAAGAAAATTACTCTTACAGCATCCTTGCTGTATTACAGTATATTGAAATATGTTATGAATAATCTAAACATAAATAGAACCTTTCAATTGTACCTAATTCACTTGATTACCATAAATAAATGAATAAATAAACAAACAAACTGTGATATTGTTATATACTGTTACCGTGAAATAAATGACTCATCATACTGTGATATAACATTTGTCATGCCGCCCACCCTTATTGTGAAAACTGCAAGTAGACATACGAAAAATCGGAAGATGATCTTATCTGACGTCATAAACACACAAACTAAAACAACATCAAGTACTGAAGTTCAGACACATCAAAGCCAATCCCAATTCTCAAAATAAATATGGAACGTGGAGCTAGTTTAAATATAAAAAGCCAGAGCAATTCTAATTGCTTAAGAAAAAATAGCTGAAGAGATAAATCAGATTGGTAGAGTATATCCAAAAGGACATCCTGTAGATAAACAGTCCTTGCCACTGACTGATCTCTCCCGTGTGCGCTTGCTTCATTCAGCCAATCAAATCAAACCTGCAGCTTATGACCTACAAGGGTTGCCATGGTAATGCCTGCCTTCTGGAATACATGTCATGCATGTTAAGTGCTTTACAGTAAAAGCAACATACGCATGCGTGGAGCACGTTCACATCCTTGGCAACTACTACTAAACCTCTCACTCATACACGTGCGTGCGCGCCGACACACACACACACACACACAACGGAGCTATTAATCCACGAGCCACAAGCGACACACACGCGTGAGAGAACAGGCGTGCTTTAACAAATATTGACTGATACAGGAAGAATTACTTTAAGATTACACAAGGAGGCTTTTTAATTAAATAACATCCACTTAAAGTCAACTTATATGTAATGCGATGCACCAAGAGAGAGAAGTTCAATGAGTCGCTCAGGAGAAACCGTTCACTCTTTGAGGAGGTGGATCACACAAGGACGCGAGTTCTAAGGCTTTTTACAGTGAATGCATGAAATTTAAAACATTATACAGCTATACATCAAGGCTGCACTTAATGAGAAGACTGGCCTAACATGACCCAGATTCAAAAGACCACAACTATAGGCACCACACTATTAATGTGGTTACACTACAGTACAGCTATGAGACCACATTGAAAATGTGGGATAAATAAGTTTAAGAATTTTGATAAATGTATAACAACACACACACAAAAAAAAGTTATGAGGTAAAATGAAGAGATATGTATGATTTGGCACTATTTCCAGGTCACTAATCAAATAAAATTTGTAGGAATGCACGAGATTATCAGAACAATGTTGAAATTGGCCGATAAAAGCTTAAAATGTAATCATCAGCACCGGTCAGGCCTGGTGTGCCATTCCAAAGACTTTAGATGTACTCATTTTACTTATAAATGGGAGAAAGTTCAACGCGCAACATGTCAGATTCAGTCCCCACCTTCTAAATAAAAGAGCCAATCGATGATTGATAAAGTCGTCGCATCACTGCCGCTGCAGTTTAAATCTCTGGTTGCTACAGAAAAAGAGACGTGCACTTGCGCATTTTTTTAACGCTATTTGAGCATAAGAAACAACATTTATGGGACAGTTCATGTCAGATTTTGCTGCTGATTTGAAAAATGTTATTCAATTCAATTGAGTTCTGCAAGCAGGTTTGAGATTTCAGGATTCCCCCATTCAAGTAGATGGACTTAGTTTTGGATGCCTGAAATAGCTGCCCAGAGGCATTGCAAATATAGCTGCTGAGTGAGCAGACTTTCCTTGAAAGTGGCGAAACCTAACACTATAGATATACAAAGATGATTCACACCTTTTACTTATGCAGGGCTCCACACTGGAACCTAATGGTAACCAAATGGTTTAACGTTGTAACTGTAACCATGGTATTGTGGCAGAAATAGTTTGAATGTTTAACATTATTCTTTTTTGGGGTTCATACAAACTTTTTTGAAAGCACTTTTTTTCAAGTGCTTCACACTTTTTCTAGCAAAGCTCAAAGCTCTAAATATTATCCAATTTAAACGTTATTTTAATGTGATGACCAAGAATAAAAAATTTTCCCCTATACAAATGATAGGTTTTTACATGTTACTGTTGTTAATCTGTATTTAATAAAAGTACATTTTATCTGCATCTCAGTGCTTTGTCATATTTGTAATATTATTAGTTACTGCACTTATTAATGCAAAATAATAGGAATTTTATGACTAAATTACCTTCATGATTTAAAAATCGCCCCACCCCCCAGCAGACCCAAATCAGGTGCTGGCGCCACCATCTGTAGAACTAGGTGGCACTGGTGCTACTGCACTCAAATGTTAGTCTGAAGCCCTGTTATGAATGAGAGAAACTGCAACATGCAATATGGCAGAATACGTCCCACCTTCTAAATAAAAGGGCCAATCGCAGATTGGTAAAGTCATTGCATCACTGCAGCTGCAAGTAAAGCTCTGGTTCCCACAGAAACCTGAAACTCGCACTTAGGACTGCACATGCGCACTGGCTGGTCTAGCTGGAAAAAATACGCTTTTTTAGCACTATTTGATCATAATAAACAACATTTGTGGTACAGTTGTAAGATTTTGTTGCTGATTTAAAATGTTATTTAATTGTGAGTTTGGCAAGCAGTTTTTGACATTTCAGGATTCCCCCATTCAAATAGATAGGACTTGGTCTTGGATGCCCGAAATAGCTGCCCAGAGTCTAGAAAAGGACTTTGGCGATACCCATCAACAGTCACTAGTGCAAGCAGCGTCTCTGCAGCAGCACCCTCCACCAGGTCCTAGTGCCTGCCCCCAGGTCCTAGCTACAAATGTTAAATCCACAAATAAAATGTTTAACTTCATCTGTCTGAAAAAACTCCACTGATTTATTTTATTATTGTCATTTTATTTTTTTCAAAGCTTTCAATGTAGTCTTATTAAAGCAAGAACTTTCTTAACATTTATTTAGCTCTAACAAGTAACCTTTTGGTAAGGAGACCTCAGAACTCTGAAACCAGAATGACAAAATACAGTTTTTGCTCAATACTTACTGAAATTCAAAATGGTGCCGTGCATGTGGCAGCCTGTCGTAGCAGTACTTTAATCATCATCATCATCAAATGAAAAATAATTAATGTATAATTCCTGCACAGGAGAGACTTGGTGTTGTTTCCATTCAAAGGAATAATATATATATATATATGTATAATGGTACATTTATATATATTTGGCCAAACTTAAGGAGTTCATGCAGTCTCAATGATGCTGTAATTAAATAAAAATGAGGACTAACAAAAGACATTTTGAAAATCTTCACCTAAATTGTAACGATAATAAAAATTTGTAATAGAAAATACTGTATAACATTAGAAAACACAAAATTTATATATAGAGACCTGCATGTTTTTATTACACAGAACATATTTACCTATTCATGTATTGCTTGATTTATTGAGCAGCTTTTTTGTGCCGTATCAGGCAGCTGTTAAATTATCAAGAAGGTGTACTTGTCAGATGTAGCCAGAATGCACTGGAATAAAAACTCTTAAAGAAAACATTTTGGGATGAAGCCCAACAGTACATCAGCAGAACGATTAAACAGTGTGGATGATCTGCTGTGATGCCATTTTCCAATTATCAGCATCGCAAATCTAGTAAAGTTTTTAAAATTTAGTACACATTTCTAATGCTTCACTTTGTTATATTTCCTTAAAGGGTAATATAACAAAGGGTTAGTTAAAGGGTTAGTTTTTGTTATTTTTGGACCAAAATGTATTTTCGATGCTTCAAAAACTTCTAACTAACCCACTGATGTCACATGGACTACTTTGATGATGTTTTTATTACCTTTCTGGACATGGACAGTATACCGTACATACATTTTCAATGGAGGGACAGAAAGCTCTCGGACTAAATCTAAAATATCTTAAACTGTGTTCCGAAGATGAACGGAGGTCTTACGGGTTTGGAACGACATGAGGGTGTCATTAATGACATAATTTTCATTTTTGGTTGAACTAACCCTTTAAATCACATTTAAAAAAAAAGAAAAGAAAAAAAGCTGTGAGGGTGTTTCTAATCAAAAAAATAAAAAAACTTTTCACTCTTTCAGAGAGTAACGGAAAAGCCACAATGGATTTTTTTCTTTTGCTATCGGAGCAACTGGGAATACAAAAATTATATTTCCTGTCATCTCCCATTCATCACTATAGATGTTTACACAAATATGATGACTTCCACTTCTGAGAACCCTGAATATGTGCAAAGGGTGCATTATGTTTGTAGGTATAACCACACTGAGATTTTATTGTTTATAATGTTTATTAAATTTATTTAGTTTATTAATTGTTAATTTCCCTCAAAAGTGTGTTGTTGAACAACTAAACAATACATCTGCCTAAAGTCAAAATAATACAATTACTTTCAAAATACATGATCCTTTTTTTTATCTTTAATGAAAATGAAGAATACAGCTGAAATTAAGAATACATACCTGGTACACCACAGTAAAATGGGGTTTCATGTTGACTTAAATTATAACATAAATTTAAACAAATTTTTCACTCAAAATCTTTGGCAGGCACTTTGAAATCTAGACATCGCAGCCACGTTCAAAATGTGAAGGCATTAGCTGAATGACTCTCCTCCATTCGGTCAAGGGCAGAAACCCTATTAAGAGTAAATCAATGGAGGCTGATGGGAGGCTGGTGAACAGGCTAAACTGATCGCCTCTTAATGTGACACAGGGCAGAATAAGAAGGTGAAATGACATGCTGGGCAACAGAAACAGATGTCTCTGAGAAGAAATGAGAATTTCCTCAAAGCTGTGTGATCACGTTAAGGCTTTTTAGTCTTCCTTGTCTGTCACATAAACAGATTGTTAGTCCACCATTACCAGACAAAATAATGAAACACAATTGAAGACTAATATGGGCATTTCAAAAAAATATACTAAAACTATTATCTGGAATGCTGTTTGCTAGTGGCACAGAAATTACACTCATTTTTATGATTACTAAAACTCCCATCTGTCCTGCAGAGGGAGAAAAACAAGATAATGACAGTGCATGATTTTGAGGTTACATGTAAAAAGGTGCAGTTGCAAAAATCACTATTTTCATCCAAACTCATGATCTGATTGACTGGATAAGTGGAGACTTTCTGCCATATACAGAGCAGGAGAACTACATTACATGACAAAACACATTAATGAAACTGGATCTGTGTAAGGCAGCAGCTTGAGTTCTCTGTTGATTTGTTCACCACAGTCTGTAATTCCATCTGCTCTCCTTGAATCACACATATTTCAGGACCCCGTCTTGTCCGTGGGAAAGAGCCCCAAGCATACAGAACATATGGAACATGATGAAGTAACAGCCTTAGTCTGCACATAACCAACCGAGTGCAGTGTTAACAAAAGGGCTTTGTTGAGACAAGCCATCGTCACGACCGCGGCTCTGAGACGTACGCTACAAAAAGGCCATTTACCTGTGGGACAGGAATGTCAGGTGAGGGGATGATGGCTGAGCAGAGAGACATTTTAAGAATCACAATCTTAAGCACACAGACAGACAGAAACAGCCAACCCGCCAGGATATGGGAATAAGCTGAAACCAGCAAGAGCCTGCTTGCTCAATATCAGTGTTATTTTAGTATAAAGATAGCATACTATTATAGTTTTTCCCCAATATTTTTAATTAGTTTTTTAAATATTAAATTTTTTTCAGTTAATGATTATTTTCTTTCAAGTAACAAAATGTATTTTCTGGATTTATATGTGCGTCTATGACTAGATATTAAAATCAAAACCAATCCAGACATATTAACTGCATTACAGGCATTCATAATAATGTCTTCATACAATGCCCCCCAAAATGGCCATTAATAGGTTGCTGTCACTTTAAGATGGAATGCATAGATCCAATCTAATGATACACATCTGATTACTTTCTCAACTGTTTCCGTTCACTTAAGACTGATGAGAATACTTACCAAGTCTGGTATTTTGACTTATACTATGGGGTTGTTGAATGCTCGAATCTGATTGGTTGACGAACATTTTAAGTTGTACAATTTTTTCAGGGAAACGCACGGCTAAAGTAGTTTTAGGCAGGTCTTGACCGCATTACAGTTCCATATCACTTCGCCAAATGATTTAAGTTATTTCAATAGGTCCTCCAGCCTATGACCGCAAAAGTAACAAAACCCACAACAACACCGACCAAGAAAATATAGTATGCAATAGGATAACGACGACATTGTCATGGTTTTTGCCACAACTACATTTTATTATGTCCTGAAAGGTCATACTCTCTTTCTCCCGCTCTCTCACTCAAACGCACACACATACAGTACACACACTCGCAAAGAAACAAATTAATCAGTAAAATAGTTTAGAACTTAAAAGCTACATGACATTTCTCACCAGCGAGGTAATAACGGTGTGGTTCTGGAGGTAGATAAACTTACAGTTTCGCTATTAGTAGAGACAATGCTGCCGAACACTGTTGGGAGACGTACAGACTAAGGTAGGCCAATTCCCTCTCTCTTAACTGCATTAATAACTGCATTTAGTCTGCTATCAATGGCTTATGCCTCCATTACTAGCTCTAAAATGACGTTTTGGAATTTGCAACGGAGTCTTGGGATGAGATGCGTGAGAAATTAGTCCCACACACAAGAGTGTTTTAAGGAAAAAAACCTGAAAAATGTATTGAAATACAATATCTGAACAGTGTCTTGACGTGTGGTAACCATAGTATAAGTGGAATAATTGACTCTGGGCCACTGAATTATTCGAAAATAGAGCACACTCCGCTTCACAGAAGCTCTAAAGCGTGACATCATATTTGGGATTTGAAGAAAGGCTAATATTGCATTCTTAATTCTTAACCAAAACTTAAGTGTAAAATGTCCACAGTCATGAATATGTAACTATGAATCCACACATATTACATCTGTCATGTTGGCACTGTCATGTAATCTACACTGTCAGCCATTTTGTTGTTCTGCGCTATTTCCCATGATTTCATGACATAGAAAAGTTTCAATAGAAGCAGAAAGTCATCTGGCTACCGTTTTAGGAATATTGCATATTTAGATATACAACTCATTTCACATGCTGATTTTTGCCCACTATAAAAAAATAGGCATAATAATTGAATGTTCAAAAAGGTGAAGTTGGTGCTGAGAAAAGGTCTAGCATCATTTGTTTGCAGAAGCCACTTGGTTTAAAATCTAATGCAAAGACATTCATACATATTTAAGTATTTAACTGCACTGTATTATAAAGGAGCAAGGTCTGCAGCAGCAACTCTGTGTAACATCTAAATCTCACAGACACAATACTGCACACTAATGAGATAAGGTGCTCAAAACAGCAGATGACTGACCCAAGGGACGTGAGAAGCCCTTAATCATAAGGGATCTTTCTCCACTGATGGGAAGTCTACAGGATTAACCCTGAATGCAGAGCTCACTATAATCTTCCTTCATCACTGCTAAACAATACTACAGAGCAGCAGGAGGAAAAGCTCATAGGCTGTAAAACTGCTCAGTGTGTCATGGGTTCTCCTAAAACTGAATTGCTGCAAGACCTAGATCAAGTACAAACAATAGTGTACAAACATGGGTCATTCCTTGTCAAACGAAACAAATTTTGGAAACTTCCCTGAATTTCTACTCAATTTTTTTATTTTAAAAGACAAACATAAATAGTGGTTTACTCAAAAAATATTCATCCATGAAATTTAAAATTTTGGCTTTCATCACTACTTTTTCTTAAGTTTACATACCTGTAACTCAAAGGCCCAGTTTCACAGACAGGGCTTAGATTAAGTCAGAATTAGGCCTTAGTTCAATTAGGGCATTTAAGTAGCTTTTATAAACATGCCTCAAAAACAAAACAAAAACACATTACTGGTCTTCTTGAGACAAAACAATGGCACTGACATTTTTTAAGATATGTCAGTGCAAGTTGCAAACCAACTTAAACATGCATTTTAGTCTGGGACTAGGTTTAAGCCTTGTCTGTGAAACTGGGGGTAAAAGTATTAAAGATATCTTAATATCCTTTTAGATTTTGGTTCTTAAACTTTTCTTTTGTTATATTCATTTTGAAGGTCCTATATGATTTAATTCCAGAGATACTGGAATTAGGGCTTTATGAATAAACTGTTTAAATTGTACACATTATCAATGGTAAAAACCAAAATGTGGGCCACTTTGCATACAGTTCATACATTTTTTTTTTTCTTTTAAAGAAGTTTCTAAAAAACAAATAATGTTGAAACTAGAAATTTTTAGTTATCGGTTTCCCTTTACCAAAACAATTGCACAGAACATTCCTGTCAGAGTACCACAGGCTAAATATTATATCCAATGTTTGCATGCTTGTAACTCAAGAAATATATAAGATATCTCAATATTATTTTACATTCTGGTTCTTAGCAAACGTTTCTTGTGGTCTGTTAATATTTAAGACCCCATATGGTTCAGTGCCATAGATATGATGATCTCAATGCAGCTCCATGTCCAAATTGTTGAATATTACCCATTTTCAAGGGTCAAAAACCAAATGTGGGTCACTTTGCACACAGCTGATACTTTCTGTAATTAAAGGGGAATGTCTGAAGAATAAATAATGTTAAAACTAGAATTGTAGCTTGTTTCCCTCTATCAAAACAACTGGATAATTGGATAATGGGGGGGGGGGGGGGTGCTTTTCCCATTTTTGAGCTGTTACCATTTGCATATAATTCAACAAAGATTGCTAATTTTCTAAAGTCAACAGATTTTACTAGTAGACCTACCAATCTCTGTGTAAAAATAAAATAATGATGCTGATCTTTCTAAATCATTTTACCCCCCTATAAATTGGCTCAAAATCTTGGCTTTCTTCTTCATTTATGTAAGTCTTCCATCAGAAAATAAATTTTCAAAAACAAAATTTTTAATGACCCACACACGCTGTGTCTCATCTTGAAGGCTGCATCCTGCGGAGGTCACATTTGAAGGCTGCATACAGTACATCATCGAGGCAGTCTCATTTAAGAAACATAACAGTTAGATTGCAAAGAAAGAAATTACAGTATTTTACACCTCATGAAGAAGAACAGTAAATTTTATTAAACTTACTTTTCTTAAATAAGACATCCTTGATGAGGTATGCAGCCAGAGGACACAGCCTCCGAAATGAAACGCAGCTATAGTTTTTCATTGGACACATGGACATTGACATCAACAACACAAGATATGGGAAACTGATACAATCACCCCCAGGTGGCTGGATGTCGTATAGGTCATAAACCCCGTCCTCTCCATGTAAGCAAATGGGACGTGAGCCACATTAAACAATCATATTACACTCCAAATAAATTAGTGCTGGGTGGTAAACCAGTTCATCCAGTAAACCAGTTTTAATTTCGCAACCGATATGTATATTTCAAATACGCCATACCAGTATTCTAAAATATAAAACGGGGGTGTAACATCATGATTGACAGCTGTGACTGACCGCTTCTCAGAGTGAAGTAATCATGGAGGCACCAATGGGTTTTATGGCTATATTGGGGATATTTTTGGGGGATATGACTATGTGGTTAGTAGTTGTATTTACCTTATTTTAACAAGCCTTCAGTTGTACTACAATCAGCATACGTAAAAATTGAAGCAGACAGGCTACTGTGTGGGTGTGTGCTTACGATGGATTCTGCAGGAGTAAGAATCAATACTGCGCAGACTCAGGCTCCAAACAATGTAATTAGTCTATGGTTTAAACATGCATTTGCAGGCAATAATTACTATAATAAGGCAATTCTAAGATAGCGTTCTATGCGTGTCACGTGAACTTAAAGCCTATCAATCAACATTAGAGCACCACCATCAGGTTGAATAACGCAACCCCTGCAAAAAATGTTCTGCACGCGTTCAGCGATTACAATATAAAGCAAAATTGATTACAAAATGTTTATCATAAACTGTCTGCCCTAGAATCTGCCTAATGGGAACAGTTCATAGATGCAGATGCACCATTATTAACCTTCTGGCTGATTCCCATAAGCTGAACATTTTTTCTTGTTATTGCATTTAACTGATAATATAACATTTTTATACCATCTTAAAGTAAATTAGAAATATAGCACTAAAATTTGGGCATCAAAACATTATAATGTACAGGATATTAATTTGCTAAATATTTACAGTATATACATTTTAAAGATGAACTTTAAGCTTATGATCTAAGACAGGGCTATTCAATTGGCTAACTGTGGGCCAAATCCATCCCGCCAGATATGTGGCCGTTTTTGTTTCGCATGAGAAACATCAAATACTAAACAAACCAGAAATGTTATAAAAACAATGCTACTAGTTGGACTAGTGATGAGAAAAACGAAGATTTTCCAAACTTGTAATCAACTGAACTAATTGCTTCGCAAAATGATTCACTGTTTCGAAGCACAATCTCGTTTACTAAAATCACTTGGCTTTGGCAGTTCAATATGCGATCCGAAAGCACTGGTTCAAGACAAAAGTCTCGCAAAAGCTTCAAGCAGTGTTAGTAGGTTTTTGAAAGTGCCCATCACTAGTTTGAACTATGCAGCACAGCCCAGTGGATAACGCAGTACTAGCTCAAAGGAGTTGCATTTACTCCTGGTCTGAACACCATCATTAAACAGCGCTGCGAAATGGAGAACTGTTTCAATTTGACACACACATCTCTGTTAAAAACCACAAATCACTAGATTAAACTAGTTTTAAATCGGATGAAAGAAACAGCCTCGACATTCCCATCGAGAATATAGTCATTTATATTGTATTAGATTTATTAGGTGGGTATATATAATTCATTTTTGTTATAAAATTATGACAGTTTCTTTGTGAAGGTGTGTGTATGGTTTTCACCTGTGTTTAGGCTACTGTTTTTTGTTTATAACAAAGATTTTACAGAAACCTTTGAGGGATAGTTTACCAAAAAATGAAAATTCTGTCATCAGTTACTTACCCCCAATTTGTTCCAAACCTGTATGAATTTCTTTCTTCAGCTAAACATAAAGGAAGTTATTTTGAAGAACATGGAACCAAACAGTTGTGGGGCACCAGTGACTTCCATAGTATTTTTTTTTTCTATACTAAAGTCAATGGTGCACCAGAACTGTTTGGTTACAAAAATTCTTCAAAATATCTTCCTTGGAGTTCAGCAGAAGAAAGAAATTCATACAGGTTTGGAACAACTTGAGGGTGAGTAACTGATTTTGGGTGAACTATCCCTAATATCATCTGACCAGTGAGCAGCCAGCATGGTTTTACCTGTGGTTAAGTCAGTCACACTGTCAGTGTATTTTTATATAAGCCTATAAATAATAATATAATATATATATATATATTATAAAACATAGTGATCTTGATATCCCTGCTAATCCATATACCAAATCCTGGTACAACTGATGAAATTAATAAAACACATTTAATGCGCATCAAACCTGAAAAACAAAGGCAGACCGTTGACTAGTACAAAATCACTTAACTATAGGTGGGGTGTGTGAATGCAGCTGTGGCTTTGAGGCATGACATTGTGCTGACTTCCTGCTTTTTTTTTTTCCTGGAGGGTTTGTTCAGCAGAGACACCAAACACACATTAACTCTGAAAAAGAGAAGGTCCTGAAGACTGAGAAAGACATTTCGCATTCTCTAAGGTTACACGCACACATACACAGCAGCAGCTGGTGCTGAATGTGTGAGAAACTACAGTAATAACGGATGAGACAGATCCACTGGGAGCTTCAGTAGAGGCTAGCAAATGTGTTTCACCAGAAGACAATACCATTATATTCTACACAAACGGCAACCTAAACAACAACAAAAGCACTTTCATCCCCGCAGTAGTGAGTCTGCACTGGTCACATGCAGTTGAATGGGACAGGCGGAGTGCTTTTGTGTTGGTGTCACTGCAGCAGCAGTCATGGCCGTCCCGCTGCAGGCGCTCACAAAATGGAGACTGCAGGAAAGGGAGGAGAGGCTCAGCATGGAGTCGTCTTACTCTCAGTGCTGCTGCACATTAACAAGCTTCAATCACATTCTTTCACTGAACACAAAGGACCCATTCACGACTGTTTTAAGGATAACGCCGGCAAGGAAGATAATCACATATCCGTACTGTCAGACTTTTTGGAGCAGTGTGCTGACAAACTGAAGATGTCAGGTGAAATAATTGGTAATCTCACAGATCTGCTACAGACCCTCGGCTGACGGGAGGAGAGCAGTTACTGCCAATGCTGGTGGTTCTTTGAGTCTGGCCACTGTTTGACTCAGTATTGATCTTTATTCAAACTAATATTCAGCTTTTTTTGTTATATGATGGTGTATCGTGGAAACTTTTTACCGTGCCTTCATCATCATTTTAACATTTAAATTGACTTAAATGTCAATATTTTTCCTTGGTTCTATACCCAAATGTTTTATCTTGAATATAAGTGCCATTATGAAAATGATTACATGATCATCTAAATAAAGTAAAATAAACAAATACCTTTTTTACATTTATTTCGTACAATTCAAAGCAATTTTTACACAATTTATGATTATCCCTCAGTTTTTTTTTCAACAACTTACTTGGTGTACTTGTTTACCAAGGAAAGATGAAATATGAAATTTACAATGTCATTTCCATCACTGTCATTTCCACTGCAGTATGTTATTACACCCAATGTACTGCTTGAGATGTGGTGGAAATGAGATAGAAGTGACACTTCAAGCAACAGCAGAATTCTCCTGTGATGCATCATGTTTGTTCACTGTTGAACAATGTTATTAGACAAAAATAAACTACTGCGAGTGTGAAAAGTGTTTATTAAGAGCATTAATTTTCTAAAAGATTAGAAAAAAAACAAACATGTAAATTAAAGTAGATAGTCTGACATAGTAAAACAGCCTCTCTCATTTGTTAATATGATTTTAGTATCAACAGACTGAACCTTTCAACTCATTCACTCTTTTCATTAGACAGTCTTTGGCCTCAGGCCTGACAAAGACACTGATTAACTGCCAGCAAACAATCTGCTGTGCCGTGCCAAATGAATGAACTCAAAATCAACACTATTTTAGGTAAAGCTAATTTTGTGATTATCATTTTGCATGAATAAAAGCCCAGATGTACAACAATCTTTCAGAAAAAATAAATAATGCAATCTTCTTATGGATCTGGTCAAATGTAAAGTATTGATGCAAAGAAGCTGAAACTTATTCAGAATTTTAAACCTAAACTTGAACAAAAGTAGAGGATGTGTGTCATTATTAATTTTGTATCTAGCCTAGTATGTTCTGTATAAATGGGCTCAAGATCAGGAACCAACACAACAGATGCTCACCTAAAGAGCATGATTTATATACTATACAAATAAAATTGTGCTATAATTTATAATTTAATTTAAAATTGTGCTATAATTTATAATTTATGTGCTATACAAATAAAATTGCCTTGCCTTGCCTTACATGCACTAATGCCACATTCATCTGGTTTATCTAGATAATACACAAACAGAGAGAGTTGGCCTTTTTCCTAAGTTGAAATCATTTTGCATTTCTGGCACTAAAGTAAACCCTGCTGACATCAAACATATCATTCTGAACAAGCACCCTTGCAATTATAAAAAAAAAAAAAAAAGACGTGTAAGTAAACACACCTTTTAACAGACGGTTAGAAAGGAAGATGTCATTATGATTGGTGATAATGGTGAACACATGGAAACAGAATAGGTTTTGGCTGCTAAGGGACTTGGGGAGCCACAGTTAAAGGAAGAGTTTACCTAAAAATTAAAGTTCTGTCTAAATCATTTACTCGGCCTCAAGTTGTTCCATTTCTTTTTTCTGCCGAACACAAAAGAAGATATTTTGATAAACGTTGGTAACCCAACAGTTGATGAGCCCTGTTGACTTCCATAGCCTATTTTTTTTCCCATACTATGTAAGTCAATCAACTGTTTGGTTACCCATATTCTTCAAAATATCTTCTTTTGTGTTTCATACACAACAACTTGAGGGCGAGTAAATGAGGACAGAATTTTGGGTGAACTATCCCTTTAAACACTTCTAACCAAAAACATCACAGCTCTTGTTCTCATTGATGCGCCCTGAGATCACGGACTGAACGTTACGGGGTACTCAACACCTTTCAGTTTTGCATAGCAGGATTTTGTATTTTCAATCCATTAGGAAAAGTATAGGAAAGCAAGTACATGGATGGCTTGTTATAATAGTCTCTTTTCAGTCAGGTATACATTTCACACACTGAACTGGAGTCAGCTTTCTCCAGATGGTTTTTTAATGGCCACACTTTCAACCACAGGATGTGCTACGTGCTCATGCTGATTTCTTTTGGGTAACTCTGCACAAAAAAGGGCTACATTATTTGCACATCACAGAAAAAGTCAGCTAGTGGTTTTCCTGACCGCTGCTTGTCTCAAAGTGCAACGCTATGCGGGACACACTTCTGCAACATTACAGCACAAGATCTTAACATTACAGAACACTGCATGAAACCATAAAATTCACATGATTTAATGTTAAAAAAAGGACTGTATAAGAATGATCAGCAAAAATAACCAGAATAAAGTCACAAGTAACTGACAAAAATCTTTCCAGGGCTGTCGGCTTGAAAATGTATGAAGTTGTTGCTTTGATGATCACAGGAAACAATAGACTTACATCAATACTTTGCATTATTTACAGGTATCAAATAGCACTTCCAGAATAACACTCAGGGATCCCACACCTTTTGACCAACAAAATTTCAGTCATTTATAGAAATATTTTTTTTAATGAAATGTGAAAAAAAAAAATCATATTTTAAAGCTGAACATACAACAAATATTTTCCAAGAAATGTCATGACATTTTTAAAAAATACTTTATTTATTCAATGACTTGTCAGTGGATTTTCAAGATTAATTTCCATTTTTCCCCCATTAATTTTAAAGATTTTAATAACTTTCCAAAAAAAATTAAATTTCCAAATATTACCAGGTTTTCCAGGGCATTAATTTTGGAATTCATTATTAAATCAGTGTTATTTTAGCATTATGTATTTGCACTACTATAGTTTTTAATATTTTTTTTATATTTTGAATTTACATTTTTATTTTGGTTTTAGTAGTTTTGACTTGTGTCATCTTTATTTTTTTTTTAATAATTCTATTTAGCTTAATTTATCTTTATTTCAGTTTTAGTAACTTTAATACTTCAACTTATTTCAGTTGCCAAGGCAGCATTTCTAATTTATCTCTAAGTTTTTTTTGTTGTTGTTGTTGTTTTTTTAATGATAAGATTAATCTAAAATTTATATTTTATTTTGGCTTTATTTTAAGTAATGAAATTAATTTTAAAAGTTTTAGTTGGCAACAAAAGCACTGCTTTACACTACAAAACGTTTCTCCAAGGAAATCCAATAAACCTTTCTTGGCCAAAAATAAAAATATTGGAATTGCATAACATGAAACAGACATGCATAATAAACAGAAGATTTGGGAATGTCCCTGTGTTTTTGAGATAAAGCTGAACTTTACTGAGAATAACTGCTCCCAAATATTACATTTCAGCCACAACACATTTACCAAAGGGCCTTTAAAATAATTAAGAATTAAATTGCCTCACTAGCCAAGTTGACATGCTGAAACCCTGCCTGAGTCAAACAGAGAAATAACTAGTAATAACACAGGGGAGATGTGGGCTGACTGTGAAGTTTCACTATTAGTGTGATCTTCCTTCAGTCTGAGAAAGTACAAATGAAAACAAAGGTGAAAACTCAACCCCTCCCCCTCACAGTCACACACACTGAAGTCTCTCACATTATATTCCTCTATTATAGCAACAGTATTACACCTGTCTGGCTCCTTCTTCTCTCCTCACATCATCTCTTACACTGGGATTAATCATGTTATCAGGACTCAAGCACACCAGATTATATTTTAAGCCTGCTGTTGACAAGACAGTAATAATTTCTTGGCTTTGACAGATTAAATAACGGGACCTTCATTATATCATAGGGGAAAGAAAACTTGAGAAACAAACCAGCATCAACTCAAGCCCGCAGCAATCAGTGCCATAAACTGATCATTATATAATGAGAGCTCACTGTCGGCGACAAAGCCGAGACAGCTCTGCAGACATATATGAGCTCAATTACACTCAAGAAAATAAGCCCGTGTCTTCATGACCGAGCCGTGTGTGCTCACAGAGCCGCAGACGAGCAGCCAAAGCTCGGCTACGGGTGTGTGGATCTGGCCTGAGGAGATGCAGTCAGTGTGAGAGCAGAGGAGAAGCCGCCCATCCCCCACCAGCCCCGCTGTCCTCCATCTTTAATCTCCAGACCCGCTACCCTTCACACACCACTAACGGCACAAAAACGCATACAACTCACCTGGGGTGCTCATGGTCGTAAAGGTCGGCGTTCCCGCTATTCGAAATTCGATAAAAGTTTTGCTAAATATGGATTTTTTAATTGAAAATTGGACCAGGAGAAGGAACCGCGCCTTTCAGAAGAGCAGCAATCCTAAACCGCCATCTGGTGGCATTTTCCACAATCGAATGGCGCGTGTTGACATCGGAGCCCGAGCGCCCTCTGGCGGACACAGCCGAGAATAGACGAGACTCAACGGGCGGCAGGGGGAGGAGGAGAGACCCTCATAACCAAGACAAGCATGTCTGCAGTTTACACGCTAAATTAGCACAAATTTGATGCTGATGTGTTTCTTCATTAAAAAAGAGAGAGAGAGAAGTTATTTGTGACTATTGGCGTTTAAACTATAGGATGATAAAACATTATTGGACAACATTATAGGATTTATTTATATACAATAGCCTATTTCATTGTGTAAATTAATAATAATAATAATAATAATTAATGCTGATGTGTTTCTTCATTAAAAAATGAGAGAGAGAAGTTATTTGTGACTATTGGCGTTTAAACTATAGGATGATAAAACATTATTGGACAACATTATAGGATTTATTTATATACAATAGCCTATTTCATTGTGTAAATTAATAATAATAATAATACCTTTATTTTATATAGCGCCTTTAAAAGTGGCTTTCTCAAAGCGCTTTACAAGAAAACGTAACAGAGAGAATAACACATTTAAATACAAAAAATGCACATCAAACAAAAATAGAAAAAAATAAAAAATAAAAATAAATAAAAAGATTAATCAAGTAAAAGCAATCCTAAAATTAATGTTTCAGGAGCTCTAAAAATTATAAAAAACCCTGCAATTGTGTTTGAACTTAATATAATTTTTCTAATATGTATTATAATGATTTTCATTCCTTTTAGCATAGCATATGTTACCACTGAATGATTAGTTGGTTTTATCATTATAGGCATGATTATGTTTTACTTCCTATTTTATTTCTCCCTTTATTCCTGATTGCAATAATTGAATCTCGTCGGCTGGTTTTTCTTTGCTGTTCCGCACATTTCCATTTATGCGAAAACAACATAGGCCTATTAAAGCCCTCAGTCTTCAGTAATTGACTAATCTGTATGTGACCTTTGTGTAATTGCACCAGGGGATTGGAGTGTAATGTATGTGGGTGGTCTTCACACTGGCCTGGAGCTGTGGTCTGGTCCACACTGGCCTCTAGTATTGTTACAGGGCTGATGAGTCATTCAAAATTAGGAGAAAGGTCTGAATCACAATGAAAACAACCTATTGGACCATCACAGATGCTGTGCCAAACATATAAAAATGGGATGAAGTGAAATTTTCTTTATTTGCTGTTTCTGTGATATGTGCCTACACAAAATTGAGACATCAAATATGTTAAATAATGTGTGTGGAACAATGAAAACAATTTCTAGTGTATTTTCATATTTGATAATGCAAAATGCACAATACAAGTTCTCTTTTTTTTTTAAATAATGTGGTTTATCTGAATCATTTTAAGATTTTAGTAAGCTCTTTGTCATAAAAATTTTATCAAAACATAGGAGCAAACTAAATATGCTGTATCTACCTCAAATCTAGGTACATTTGATAGAGACAAACAAACCAGACAGAAACAGATTAAAATTATATACACATTTTTTTCTAAATAAAATCAAATTTTTAAAAATGTATTTAGATAATATATTTTGTAATTATATAATAACTACTATAACTAAAATCAATCATTTTAAATGCTACCAGCCAATTCAGGCATCACAACATTGTAATGTGCAATATAAAAAATTTATATTACAAATGACTGATTGCATTTAAATTTGTTATTAAATCATTAGTGTTTTTTAACTTTATTAGATGATGACAAAGGTGTTTTAAATTAATTTAAATGTAAAAGTATTTGAAATAATCCAATTTCATATCCAATATCAACTGATACCCATAAATAATAAAAAAGCTATTGACTGATAACGATACAGGATAGATAGATAGATAGATAGATAGATAGATAGATAGATAGATAGATAGATAGATAGATAGATAGATAGATAGATAGATAGATAGATAGATAGATAGATAGATAGATAGATAGATAGATAGATAGATAGATAGATAGATAGATAGATAGATAGATAGATATGTCAGATAGCTAGTGGTTTAATGATTTCCCTGAATCACTTCAAGTCAGTGGGAGCTTGCCTGGGAATGGTGCTAACATGCTGCATAAGGAGCGTACGGTGTATATTTCCTTCATGCCTCATCTCCCTTGCCTCTCCCCTGCTCAGGCATTAAAAGGTAATGTGTTTCACCTCGTCTGGTCACCGGTGAGCGCAGCAGTTTCTCTTAGGAGCTGCAGCAGAGTCACAAGCTCTGTGGAGACTGATCCTAATCTAAAAGATAAATCCCACAATGCAGACCTGACACTGCAGTGATATCCGACACCAATCCTCTCTGTTTGTCTATTTGCTGTTTCACACTATTTACACTGCAGATGATATTGACTACCTGAGACAAAACAATACTGGATATGACATGAGCTGCAGAACAAGTCATTTGAGAGGCTGATGAATTGCAGGCCAGCTTATTATTTCTCCTCACAAGCACCCCAGACCAAAGAGAACACTTTTTTCTACCAATCTCCATTTGTATTTCCTGTTCAAGGCCTCCTGTTCCATCCCCCAACTGGTTTTATCATCAAATTAGACCCAGTGTTGCTTTTGTACACTTGCATCTCTCCCCAGCGGTGGCTTTTGTCAGTACACTAATGGATTCGAGACGCTCTAACCCAATTAGCTGACTGTAGATTTATGAGCAGGACAAAAGAGAACTTACTAGGCCTCATTCTTTTCCCAAGAGAAGAATGATGGAAATGAGACCAGGGGTGGAAAGAGTGAGTCACTGATGAGAACGGAGCTGGTGGCACACATGCCTACTGAAACACACACTTTCAAAAAAACACTATATAGAGCGTTGAGTGCATATGAGATCTTGCTACAATATTTCGCCTCACAACTAATGGGCTAAGACATGTACTAAAAGTAAAAACTCCCATTTTGATGTCATGCTGTCTTCAAAGATGATATTTAGTGGTGACTCATTCATTCAGCTCTGCTCCCTCTTAACGTCTATGTCTGTGTAAGGCTGAAAGAGCAATCAATGTACTTCACTATCACAGTCTTTCCACTGAGCACTAACCCCACAAACTCAAAGGAGATAAATACGTCACAGACACCTTTATTTCAAGAGAGGAAAATAGAGACTCTTGGTAGCAGCAAGTGCTTTCCAATGGGAATCATCATCCATGCTAATGTTTAGTTGTAATAGTAAAAGTCATACGTTTTCTAATAGTTTTATTTTATATAATTTTCATTTATATTGCTTGTAAAAAAAAATCTGCACAAAGTAAATTTTAAAAGGTAGGTGATTAACTTTACATTTTTTGTATGTTTTTCGTACATAGCACCTTAATATTACTGAAATGAATCACAAAAAATTAAAATAATTTTTCAAAATCATTAACTAAAGCACTTGTTTGGTACTATTTTTACATCATCACTTTCCCTCCAACATAACTATAATGCAAATGCAACCAATTGTAAATACAACTTGCTTGGTCATTCATGTGGTTGGAAATCGTAAATACGATATTTCTGACTCCACTTTCAGGCCACATTAAACATAAAACCCTGGACTTTTACGAGTAAGTGAAGAAACACATTAGGGCCATTACTGTTCAAAGCATTTTATTTTTCTCTTATTGTATGCCATGATTTACAGCTTAACAAACGTTTCACGGCTGTATGTAAACGATTCAACCATGCTATTTCATCATAGGTTTAAATTAAGATATTTCACAAGTAATTAATCGTTTCTCAGTTACAATCGGATGTCGCAGTAAGTTCAAACTAGCCATTCTTAGCAGACACATATAGACTATGTTTGCACTGATTGCTGCTCTCCTCTTTGTCTCCATAGCAACTTGACATAAGGGGTGTAATTAGCCTGGCCAAAAGTCCTTGAAGATGGCTTATCACCTGCTTCCTTTCCTCTGGGACATAATCAGTGGGAGGGAGCAACAGTAGGTGGAATGAAATATAACAATTTTACCTGACTCACAGGTCAGTGATGAGCTATTAAAATCATATTGCTACATGCTGTCATAAGTGAGTCACTCTCTACTGTGATTCAGAATGTAGCACACGTCTATTTAATGTTGAAGGAGTACTTCCATTAGACTTGAAATGACTATATATAAATTAACATCTACAGGTTGCACACGTCTCTGATAAATCTTGCTTTGCCTCTGAACAGCTAATAGCTGAAAGACCTGTAGGTTGCAGTAGCAGCATCTGAAGGGCAGTTTTTCATCCTGACTGCCTCTTTTACAGCTGTGTGGATTAAAAATATTGTGATTTTCTTTGCTATATTGTCATTGTACAGGTTGATTCAAGTTGATTTATTTCACTAATTCCATTCAAAAAGTGAAACTTATATTATATTAAACGTATATTATATTCATTCATTACACACAGACTGATATATTTCAAATGTTTATTTCTTTTCATTTTGATGATTATAACTGATAACTAAGGAAAATCCCAAATTCAGTATCTCAGAAAATTAGAATATTACTTAAGACCAATACAAAGAAAGGATTTTTAGAAATCTTGGCCAACTGAAAAGTATGAACATGAAAAGTATGAGCATGTACAGCACTCCATATATTGCGGCTCCTTTTGCCTGAATTACTGCAGCAATGCAGCGTGGCATGGAGTCGATCAGTCTGTGGCACTGCTAAGGTGTTATGTGAACCCAGGTTGCTCTGATAGTGGCCTTCAGCTCTTCTGCATTGTTGGGTCTGACATATCGCATCTTCCTCTTCACAATACCCTATAGATTTTCTATGGGGTTAAGGTCAGGTGAGTTTGCTGGCCAATTAAGAACAGGGATACCATGGTCCTTAAACCACGTACTGGTAGCTTTAGTACTGTGTGCAGGTGCCAAGTCCTGTTGGAAAATGAAATCTGCATCTCCATAATGTTGTTCAGCAGCAGGAAGCATGAAGTGCTCTAAAACTTCCTGGTATACGGCTGCGTTGACCTTGGATCTCAGAAAACACAGTGGACCAACACCAGCAGATGACATGGCACCCCAAACCATCACTGACTGTGGAAACTTTACACTGGACCTCAAGCAACGTGGATTGTGTGCCTCTCCTCTCTTCCTCCAGACTCTGGGACCCTGCTTTCCAAAAGAAATGCAAAATTTACTTTCATCAGAAAACATAACTTTGGATCAGTCCTTTTTATCTTTAGACGCTTCTGACGCTGTCTGTTGTTCAAGAGTGGCTTGACACAAGGAATGCAACAACTGAAACCCATGTCTTGCATACGTCTGTGCGTAGTGGTTCTTGAAGCACTGACTCCAGCTGCAGTCCGCTCTTTGTGAATTTCCCCCACATTTTTGAATGGGTTTTGTTTCACAATCCTCTCCAGGGTGCGGTTATCCCTATTGCTGGTACCCTTTTTTTCTACCACATCTTTTCCTTCCCTTCGCCTCTCTATAAATGTGCTTGGACACAGAGCTCTGTGAACAGCCAGCCTCTTTTGCAATGACCTTTCTGTGTCTTGCCCTCCTTGTGCAAGGTGTCAATGGTCGTCTTTTGGACAACTGTCAAGTCAGCAGTCTTCCCCATGATTGTGTAGCCTACAGAACTAGAGACCATTTAAAGGCCTTTGCAGGTGTTTTGAGTTAATTAGCTGACTTGAGTGTGGCACCGGGTGTCTTCAATATTGAACCTTTTCACAATATTCTAATTTTCTGAGATACTAAATTTGGGATTTTCCTTAGTTGTCAATTATAATCATCAAAGTTAAAAGAAATAAACATTTGAAATATATCAGTCTGTGTGTAATGAATGAATATAATATACGAGTTTCACTTTTTGAATGGAATTAGTGAAATAAATCAACTTTTTGATGATATTCTAATTATATGACCAGCACCTGTATGTTCAAAGGGCATTTATATATAAAATAGATAATGTCAGGAGGAAAAGGCAACTGCCTCACGAAGGCATTTTTCACATTTTTAGCTGTCCATAATTTTAAATCTGTGATTACAGTTTTTGCGATTACAAATACTTGTAGGGCCGTCATCATGACAAAAAAGCTGGCGCATGCACAAATAAAACAGCATGATTCTCTCAACACTTTCACTCTTACTTAGCTTTAATCACACAATGTCCAGCAAATGTCTTTGAAGCAAGGACAGCTAACAGCAACCATCCATGTCCGGCAGCTTAGCTCTATTTTTACAGAACAGTAACCTTGCTCTGAGCTTTCCCTCCCTTTTTGTTGGTGTCTGCGCTCTGTTGCAATGGATGAGGTTGGGAACCCTCCATATACACTCATAGTCATGATGGCCATTCACTGACTGGTCACACTGTGCACTTAAGCTCCATCCCTCATCCTCCAGCCTTACAAGCATGTTGTCAATGAGCACTTCCCATTAATTTCTCGGGACTATGATGTATTTTCTCAAGAGGCAGGCAAAAATAGGGTCCTCAGAAACTTTCATAGACCCTAAAGGCCAGTTCCCATACTGTAAAAAAGAATTGTTTAGCTTAAAAAAAAGTAAGTTACCTCCTAGATTTCTGTCATTCATCTACAGAAGTTCTTATTGAGAATTTACCGAAGTTTAACACTCATAATTGTTTCATTTGAAAGCACCATAATGGTGCTTGTTGTTTCCACATCCACCCTATAATAATAAAAAAATCCAACCACACTTTTTTTTTTTAACCCCCATAAATCATAAGCAGTGTCAGATGTTACAATACATATGGCTCAGAGACAGAAGATCACAGTTAAGGTATTTATTTGACACAAGCAGATGAATCGTCGAACACAGGTGAGTGAAACGAATGTTGTTAAAGTGATGAATGAGTACTGATACTGTCCTTTATGAATTGCAGGTGGTTATCCGTGGATGATCGCTGGAGCAATGGAGAGCTGGGAGACTGCCTGGACACACTCACATACATGATGGAGACACACTAGGAGATCGGGAAGCACTGGAGACAGGTAAGTATCAACAGGAGTCCTTGAGGTAAGCATTCAGGAAGAGTCCTTGGTGCGAACGAGACCGGACAGTGAGTGAGTGTGTGTGTGTGAGTGTCTTTTATGTGCGGGCTGATTGCTGTGGTGATTGCTTGCAGGTGTGAGTGATCAGTACTCGGGAGAGGGAGTGCGTTGTGATTGGCTGATGTTGGAGCCTGGCGTTTCGTGACATCAGAACAAGCTGTTTCCAGATCCCTGGCAGTGTGATGTCACATTAGCCACAGGCCCCACTCATGAATGTTGACAGACACTGGCGTTTTAACATCCGCCCTGAGCAAGTTCACAGCCAGCTGTACAGTCCGCCATTGCTGCACTGACGAGAATGTCTCCCGAGCGTTTTAGGTGTTCTGTAGCTGGATGGATTAATCCACATAGCTCTTTCCATTTACTCCTTAAATCTGAGCCTCTGAAGATGAGGTGAATTAATTTTGTTTTAGAAGAAAATGCTCCCACAACTCTACTGAAATTCGCTTATATCTGCGCGAATCATTTTACACCAGACTGCTTTGTAAAATGAATGTCAATACAAAGGGACGATACAAAACAGAAGCTGTGGTAAAAAGTAGTTACTCAAGGATAGATCAGTACTGTACTAATGGCATAAGGTCTTTGTATATTTGTTTACTGTTAGTTGTAATGAGTGTTTCTGTGTAATTCGCTGTGTATGTTGGTGATAATGCAAGGGACAGAGAGAGAGTTTATGGATAATATTTTAATGCACACTTGCACTGTGTTTTATTAAGCTTTACAATGATTTTTTTAGAGTGAAAACAGAGGGTTCATCTTTTGTGTGAAGTACAATAAACATCATAAAACTCATCAGTAAAATCGAACGGTGTCCGGTATAACAGGCTTGTACTAATATAGTGGATAAAAACAAGAAGACAATATAAGTTATAACCGTAATTGAACTAAACTATACCTGTTCTATCTCCATGCAGCATATATTCACAGTTTCAGACATTATAGTGCATCCTGACTGAATCCTGACACCAGAGAATCAGCTCTTGAAGCTCCACCCTCTTTGGCCGAGTACAGCAGCTCATTTACATTTAAAGGGCACACACTGACATGGCGTTTCCAAACGCCAAAAAGTGGCAATTTTAACATGCCATAAAAATTATCTGTGGGGTATTTTGAGCTAAAACTTTACATACACACCCTGGGGACATCAGAAACTTGTTTTACATCTTGTAAAATGGGGCATAATTGTCATGTCTTGTTTTGTGTTGGTTCATGTTCACGGTTTTGGATTTAAGTCAATAAACTGCACTTGGGTTCTCACTACACACGCCTCCAGTGTACTTCTCCGTTATAGAAAGCTAGACCGCCATGAACCCAGCAGTTTACCTCCTAACCCTACGTCAAGGTACTTGTCCTATTGAGGACTATGTTAAGGACTTTTATGATGTGTGCCATAGAGTGGATTTTAACAACGTGTTGCTTAAAGTCCATTTTTCATCATGGACTCAACAAACCGCTGCATTCTCGTTTGCCTGGGAAAAGAATTCATTTTTCACTTGAACAATACATTGACCACGCCCTGTTACTAAGTGGATCATCTTTTACTGTGGGGTTTGTGGATGATGAGCCCAACACTTGCACATTACCATCCACACCTGACTGTCTCCATGCCCCCACGTTCATCTCTGGGATTATTTATGCCATGCCAGTGCGCCCCGAGATGGCCGCCATGCCAGCGTCATGCCACGCCAGAGTCTCATCAGGCCACGCCAGAGCCTCGTCAGGCCACGCCAGAGCCTTGTCATGCCACGGCTGCCACCTGGGCCATGGTTTGGTGGTGTACCAAGCTCCTGCACTGCATCAGGACCTCATGCTCCAAAGCCCAGTTCCTCCCACGCTCCATGACCCAGGTCCTCCCACGTTCCACGGCCCAGGTCCTCCCACGCTCCACTGCCCAGGTCCTCCCATGCTCCACGGCCCTGCTCTTCCCATGCCCCATGGTCCAGGCCCACCTCTGCCCTGCCCAGGTCCTCCTATTCTCTTGCACGGGCCTGGCCCACCATCCCTCCCTCGAGACCACCCTCCCAGACTGTAGTTTTGTGTTTCATGTTGAGCGTCAGGAGCCGCCCTTAGTGGGGGGGGTTCTGTCATGTCTTGTTTTGTGTTGGTTCATGTTCACGGTTTTTGGTTTATTTTCATAGTTATGCTTTGTTTCTTTGCTTTGTTTGTTTTCCTTGTTTTTGCCATGTTTTGTATCATGTGATTCCATTGCCCTTATGTGTTCATGTCATGTGCTTCCCCTGTCTCATGTGTCATGTTCTGATTGGTTGTTATTGTCATGTGATTTCAGTTCTGTCTTGCCATTGGTCCTTTGTCTTCATTGTTCACAGGTGTTCCTTGTTTGTCATTAGTCCCTTTGTATAAATAGCCCTCGTGTTTCATTGTTCTCTTGTCTAGCTTTGTTTATATGTAACCTGCTTTTGGTGAGTGAAGTATCTTTTTTCAAGTCAAGTCAAGTCAAGTCACATCACGTCAAGCCAAGCCATGTCAAGTCACGTCATTGTTTTTGTTCCTGTTCATGTTTTGGATTTATGTCAATAAACTGCACTTGGGTTCTCACTACTACACACGCCTCCAGTGGACTTCCTCCGTTACAATAATAGGTCCCCTTTAATACATTTGTATTACTATTCCTATTTTACTGCAATATGAGATACACTGTATTGCAGAAATCAGTTAGAAGATTGAAGATAAAATCCATGAGGAGAAAATAAGCTACAATGACAAACACAGATATGAGCAATCAGCATATGAATCTCAACAATGGTGACAACAAAATATTCAGACAATCAGATCAACTCTGGACATCACAAAAAGCTATTAAAAGAAACAAAAACACAGCAAAAAATAAATGCAAATAGTTAGAATTAAAGAAAATAATAGGACAATTCTGCTACATAATTTATTCATGCTGTGATGCATGCTGGGAGTTTTGTACTATTGTTCCTAGCATGCATTGCTGCATGACACTTTTTATTTTCCTTTGATTCACCTTTGTTGAGATTCATCTTACAATACATTTTAAATGATTTTTAATCTTCTGATCAGTTTTGTTCCATTATAAGGTTTCAGTGATGGTTGATTTCATTCAGTTGCAAGATCTCAGACAGTTTCATTTTGCTATGAGATTTCAATGATGGTCACTTCTGTTCCTTTGAGAGATCTCAGTAGCAGTCAGTTTTGTTCCTTTAGAAGATTTCAGTGACAGTCTGTTTTGATCATTTGCGAGATCTCAATGACTGTCAGTTTTGTTTCATTACAAGATTTCAATGATAGTCAGTTATGTTCCTTTGCGAGGTCTCAATGACAGTCAATTTTGTTCCTTTACAAGATTTCAATGACAGTCTGTTTTGCTCCTTTACAAGATCTCAATGATGGTCGGTTTTCTTCTATTACAAGATTTCAAAGACATTTGGTTACAAGATTTCAATGACGATCAGTTTCGATTCATTATGAGAATTCAGTGACGGTCTGTTTTGTTCCTTTACAAGATTTCAAAGATGGTCCATTTTGCTCTATTATGAGATTTCAATGACAGTCGGTTTTGTTCCATTATGATATATCGAAGATGGTTGTTTTTTTCTGCCTGTTTTTCAAAGACAGTCAGTTTTGTTTCATTATGAGAGTTCAATGATGGTTGTTTTATTTCTTTACGGGATCTCAATGACAGTAGGTTTTTTATTCCTTCGTTCATTTACTAGGTAATAACCAATCTTAGGTAATAACTTGGTAATAACTAGGTAATAACCAATCTTAGGTAATAACTAGTTAGTTATTACCTAAGATTGGTTATTACCTAGTTATTATCTATTTATTACCTAAGATTGGTTATTACCTAGTTATTATCTAGTTATTACCTAAGATTGGTTATTACCTAGTTATTACCTAAGATTGGTTATTACCTAGTTATTACCTAAGATAAATATTACCTATAATAAGTTATTACCTAAGAAAATAATGTTAGAATAATGTTAAAATAACGTTAGAATAATGTTAGAATAATGTTAAAATAACATTAGAATAATGTTAGAATAACGTTAGAATACCATTAAAATAACATTAGAATAATGTTAGAATAATGTTAAAATAACGTTTAAATAACGTTAGAATAAAGTTAGAATAATTTTAAAATAACATTAGAATAATGTTAGAATAATATTAAAATAAAGCTAGAATAATGTTATAAAAATTTAAAATAACGTTAGAATAATGTTAGAATAATTTAAAATAACGTTAGCACAATGATAGAATAATGTTAAAATAATGTTAGAATAATGTTAAAATAATGTTAGAATAATTTTAGAATAATGTTAGAATAATTTAAAATAATGTTAGAATAATGTCAGAATAATGTTAAAATAACGTTAGAGTAATGTTATAATAACATTAAAATAAAGTTAGAATAATGTTGCTACGCACTCAAGCCCGCCGGTTGCTACGCACTCAAGCCCGCCGGTTGCAACGCACTCAAGTTCACCGGTTGCAATGCACTCAAGCTCGCCGGTCGCAACGCACTCAAGTTCGCCGGTCACAACGCACTCAAGTTTGCCGGTTGCAACGCACTCAAGCCCGCCGGTTGCAATGCACTCAAGCCCGCCGGTTGCTACGCACTCAAGCCCGCCGGTTGCAACGCACTCAAGTTCACCGCACCAGAACCCGAGTCAGCCCCAGACTCCACACCAGAGCCCGAGTCAGCTCTAGACTCCGCACCAGAACCCGAGTCAGCCCCAGACTCCACACCAGAGCCCGAGTCAGCCCTAGACTCCGCACCAGAGCCCAAGTCAGCCCCAGACTCCGCACCAGAGCCCGAGTCAGCTCCAGACTCTGACCACTCTGGTGCCACCCGAGCCCCTTGACCTGCCGGCGCCATCCATGTTCCCTGCTTTGCCGGCACCACTCAAGCTCTTTGCCCACAAGCCCACTACAGACCCCACTTTAACCAACGAGACTGCTGCTACCACCATTGATTTCCCCAAGGAGTTTTTTGGGGGGGCATATACCTGTGGGTGGGGAACTTGTGGGTGGGACTCCCATACTGCCATGGCTGCCTGACTCTCCTGACCCGCCTTGGCGTTCCAAGTCTCTCGTACTGCCATGGCTGCCTGACTCTCCTGACCCGCCTTGGCGTTCCAAGACTCCCGTACTGCCATGGCTGCCTGACTCTCCTGACCCACCTTGGTGTTCCAAGATTCCCGTACAGCCATGGCTGCCTGACTCTCCTGACCCACCTTGGTGTTCCAAGATTCCCGTACTACCATGGCTGCCTGACTCTCCTGACCCACCTTGGTGTTCCAAGATTCCCGTACAGCCATGGCTGCCTGACTCTCCTGACCCACCTTGGTGTTCCAAGATTCCCGTACTACCATGGCTGCCTGACTCTCCTGACCCACCTTGGTGTTCCAAGACTTCCGTACTACCATGGCTGCCTGACTCTTCTGACCTGCCATGGCCGCCCGAGGCACCTGACCCGCCATGGCTGCCCGAGACACCTGACCCACCATGGTGCCTGGACCCATCCTGGAGACCTCCAGACCCATCTGTACATCCAGTGTCACCTGCCAGGAGGTCTTCAGGGTGCCCACATTCTGGGGACATTCTGTCACGTTCCCAGCCAATTTCGGACTCCAATTCCCATAATCCTCCCTGCCAGTCACCTGCACACACTTCACACTAATCACTAATCACCACTCCCAGCTGCAGCACATTAACTGGTCTATATAAGACTCTCATTCACCACACTTCATTACGAGGTCTTGCTAACTGTTGTTACATTTCTGTGTGTTCCTGATTCTTGTTTGTCTGCCTGTTTTTGATCCTGTCTGTTCCCCGTATATGATATTCTGCTGCCTGCCCTTTGGACCTTTTGCTCTGTTTTTGGATTTACGATTGTTATCTGCCAGCCCTGACCCATTGCCTGTTCCTCGACTACGATTCTGCCTGCTCTCTGCCATACCTGCTTGCCACTGTTTACCATTGCCTGTTTGACCACGAGTTCTGCTAATAAAGCCTGCACATGGATCTTACCATGAGTCCCGCTTTGTTACAATACCATTACCGAAGAATGTTAAAATAACGTTAAAATAATGTTAAAATAACGTTAAAATAATGTTAGAATAACGTTAGAATAATGTTAAAATAATGTTAGAATAACATTAGAATAATGTTAGAATAATGTTAGAATATCGTTAAAATAACATTATAATAATGTTTGAATGTTAAAATAATGTTAGAATAACATTAGAATAATGTTAGAATACCATTAAAATAATGTTAGAATAATGTTAAAATAATGTTAAAATAATGTAAGAATGTTAAAATAATGTTGGAATAACATTAGAATAATGTTGGAATAACATTAGAATAATGTTAGAATAATGTTAAAATGATGTTAGAATAATGTTAAAATAACATTAGAATAATTTTAGAATAATATTAAAATAATGCTAGAAAAAAAATACTTGGGGAAAACTAGGGCAGGTTTTATGAGAGGGGGCTCTGGTGTGGCAGGTGTGGCAGCCATGGCATGGTAACGCTCTGGCATGGCGGCTGTGGCATGACAAGGCTCCGGCGTGGCAGCCATGGCATGGCGAGGCTCTGTTGTGGCATGGCATGGTGAGGCTCTGGCGTGGTGTGGCATGGCGAGGCTCTGGCATGGCGGCCATCACGGGGCAAGACACTGACGTGGCGGCCATCTCGGGGCAAGACACTGGCACGGCAGCCTTGAGTGTGAAACAGCCTGTGGGCCCGAGTGTGAAGCGACCGGCGGGCCTGAGTGTGAAGCAACCAGCAAGCTAGAGTGCGAAGCGGCCGGCGGGCCTGAGTGCAAAGCAGCCGGTGGGCTAGAGTGCGAAGTGGCCAGCGGGCTTACATGCGAAGCGGCCAGCTCGAGACGAGACACTGGCGTGGCAGGCATGGCGGGAGCAGGCACTGGCGTGGCATAAACAATTCCAGACATGAACGTAGTGGCATGGAGACAGTCTGATGTGTATAGTAATGTGGGAGTGTGGGGCTCATCATCCACAAACCCCACAGTAAAAGATGATCCACTTAAACTCAGAGCATGGTCGATGTATTGGACTAGTGAAAAGTGATTTTTTCTCCCTGTCAGGTGAGAACGCAACGGTTCATTAAGTCCGTGACGGAAAATGTCTTTTAGTGCCACGTCATTAAAATCAACTTAATGGCACACATCACAAAATTCCTGAACATAGTCCTCAATGGAACGATTACCTTGACGTAGGTTCAAGAGAGTAACTGCTGGGTTCATGGTGGTCTAGCTTTCTGTAACGTAGGGAGTCCACTGGAGGCGAGCGTAGGTAGAACCCAAGTGCAGTTTATTAACAATAATCCAAAATACAAACTTGAAAATGAACATGAACACAAACTTGACTTGACTTGATTACAAATATTGACACTCACCGAAAGCAGGTTACATATAAACAAAGCTAGACAAGGTAACAATGGAACTTGAGGGCTATTTATACAAAGAGACTAATGACAAATGCAGAACACCTGTGAACATTGAAGACAAAGGACCAATGACAGGACAGAACTGAAATCACATGACTAGAATAACCAATGACAACATGACACATGAGACAGGGGAAGCACATGACATGATTACTTGAGGGTCAAGGAAAATCACATGACATAAAACACATGGCAAAACAAGAAAAACAAACAAAGCAATGAAAAAGCATAACTATAACATAAACCATGAAATGTGAACATGAACCAACACCAAAACAAGACATGACAAACGTTAAAATAATGTTAGAATAATGTTAATGTTAAAATAATGTTAGAATAATAGAATAACATTAAAATAACATTAGAATAATGTTAGAATAATTTACTTTAACCAGCATCAGTTTAAATGTTCATTTTCTGACTTTTTGCCATTTATAATATGTTTTAAATATATTAAAAATGTTGACAGGAAACAAAATTGGTGAGAGAAGGCAGATGGGATGGAAATTTTCACGAGCCTGGACTCGAACCTAGGATTCGTTGTGTGCAGCTGCGCCAGAGGTCAGCACAATATCCACAAAGCCATCGGGAAGTGCAAGACCAATTTGATATATATTTGAAACTTATGGGGTGGGTGGTGGGGGACAGAATTCGGTGGCAAATATCCCCCCACAAATGATGAGCTGTTGAAAAAGTCTACAAGGCAGCAATTGAACTTGTGATTCCTGGTATGCAACAGCACCAGATGTCAGCACACTATCCACAAGGCTATCGAGAACTGCAAGCCTTGACCTGTTTGATAAATATTAAAACCTCATAGTGGGGGTGGGAATCTGATGGCAAAATATACAGCTGCCAAATTAGGAGATTTCAAAATTTCGGTCATTTTATTTGGTTACGAGATTCCAATGATGGTCGGTTTTATTCAGTTACGAGATTTCAATGACAGTCGTTTTTATTCCTTTGTTCTTTTTACGAAACTTCAAAGACAGTCTGTTTTGTTTTGTTATGAGATTTAAAAGATGGTCGGTTTTGTTCCTTTGTTCTTTTACAAAACTTCAAAGAAAGTTGGTTTTGCCTTGTTTCGAGATTTCAATGATGGTCGGTTTTGTTCCGTTAAGAGATTTCAATGACGGTCGGTTTTATTTGGTTATGAAATTTCAAGGATGGTCAGTTTTGTTCCGTTATGAGATTTCAATGATGGTCTGTTTTGTTCGGTTACAATATTTTAAAGACTGTTGGTTTTGTTCCTTTGTTCTTTTGCGCAACTGCAAAGACAGTCGGTTTTACCTCGTTACGAGATTTCAGTGACGGTTGATTTTATTTAGTTACGAGATTTCAATGAGAGTTGGTTTTATTTGGTGATAATATTTCAATGACGGTCTTTTTTGTTCGGTTACGATATTTCAAAGACTGTTGGTTTTGTTCCTTTGTCCTTTTACAAAACTTCAAAGACAGTTGGTTTTGCTTTGTTAGGAGATTTCAATGTTGGTCGGTTTTGATCCGTTATGAGATTTCAGTAGTGGTCTGTTTTGTTTGGTTACGAGATTTCAATTTCAGTCGATTTTGTGTCTTTGTTCTTTTACAAGATTTCAAAGACAGTCGTTTTGTTCCTTTGTTCTTTTACGAAACTTCAAAGAGAGTCAGTTTTGCCTCGTTTCGAGATTTCAATGACGGTTGGTTTTATTCCGTTATGAGATTTAAATGTCAGTCGGTTTTGTGTCTTTGTTCTTTTACAAGATTTCAAAGACAGTCGGTTTTGCTTCGTTTGGAGATTTCAATGATGGTCGGTTTTATTCAGTTACAAGATTTCAATGATGGCCAGTTTTTTACAGTTACAAGATTTTAAAGACTGTTGGTTTTGTTCCTTTGTTCTTTTACGAAACTGCAAAGACAGTCGGTTTTGCCTCGTCACGAGATTTCAGTGATGGTCGGCTTTGTTCCATTACAAGATTTCAATGACTGTCGGTTTTATTCAGTTACGAGATTTTAATGACAGTTGATTTTATTTGGTTACGATTTTTCAATGACGGTCTGTTTTGTTCGGTTACAATATTTCAAAGATGGTCGGTTTTGTTCAGCTCAGAGCCGGGTGGTTAGGACCGGGTGGGGTTATGTTAGTGCCATGACCTGGATGGGAGTGAGGTTTAAGGGGGTAAGTGTAATGAAGACCAGCTAGTAGAGTGGTGTACAGGTAAACTTCACTCCCTAACAAGAGGTGCACTAGCAAAGGATGTTAGAGACTGTGGTTTTTAGCCTCCTTTAGTGTGCCCACTTCTTATGCCGGCAACCTGGGTTCAAGAGTGTTTATAGTTACAACAGAGAAAACGTTAATCTCTGAACATATTTTTGTAAAATGTGTTGAAATGTGTTGAAATGAAATGTAAATAAATATCTCCATGAAATTTTGTTCAGATGCCATTTGGGCCAATTACTATGCCCTGTTTAATAGATATAGTTGCAAAGTTGAAGCTTACTACCTCTTCTCTTGACATTATTCCTACTCAGTTTCTTAAACAAATTTTTGACAGTGTTTGGACATTGATCCTGTTAATAATCTCTCAAACTCAATTCCTGAAGAGTCACAGTTCTGCACAGTTTTGTTCTAACCCTAATCAAACACACCCGATCCAGCTAATCACAGTCTTCAGGATTATTAGAAACTTCCAAGCAGGTGTGTGTTGGAGCTGGTTTGAGCTAAACTCTGTAGGGCTGTGGCCCTCCAGGAACTGAGTTTGAGACCACTGGCGTATATGTTCAATAAATGTATAAATATGCAGTACCAAATTGTATCACATGAATTAAATCTTTCAAGATCTCAGCAGAGGAAGATTAAACAACTCCACAAACAGCATTACCAGCTTCACTTTTGTCTAAACAGATTGACTTAATTTCAGTCACCGTTATGGTGGGCAAGATTTGCTTTAGTTGTGCAGTTTGACACTTGACCTGTTAAAGTTATTTGTACTTTGGCTGCTGTGATTTTGTTTGTTGTTAAAAGAGAAGCTGATGGTGTTGTCTGCTTGATAAAGATACAATCATTGTATAGCTGGCTGGTGTCATCTAGGATTCATTCAAATGATTTAATTATTAATTATAATAAGACTGTAATTCTATATTGTACAGTAAGCATTTTGAACTGCAACACCTGTTAGGCTCAGTAAGACACCAAAACTCAGAAACCAAAATATAAATCTTAACAATAGTGACATGCTTCATTCCGCAATGCATTCTATAACAGACTATTATTTGTCCAAAAACCTCTATTGTGTGGTTTCATTACGAATATTTAACTGCTCTGAGCATCCTCAATCTCAAATCATAAATATCAAAAATGTTTGTGTGCCAGTGTGTTTAATATATACTACTTTTGATGTGATCTCATGTTGCAGTAAAACAGGGATTGTAATTTAAATGTATTAATGGCACAACACAATTATTACATTCAAATGACATCAGTGATCCAGTCTATTTCACGATGATTATAAAACCATCAATAGCTAAAAAAATCATCATCTGCTTTTGTTTCAGGTTTTATTTAAACAGAATACATCTATCCATTGCACTGACATTCTCAGCTCCCAGAAAGAGAAGTATTTTGAGATCTCAAAGTGATCAGCTTTTGTTCCTCTCTACAAGAAATACCTTATCCATTTTTATACCAATAAAATAATTATGCCAATGTCCTGAACAACAGTTCATTGTCTTAGTCTGTTTTTCTTGCCTCTTGTAGCGTTGGGGAAAAGTCTGACTGACAAGATAACTAACTTAGAGGTTAGATAAGGATATGTGGCAGTTTTTTTCAAGAGTTGCACAACAGGCTTATTTAAATATCTTGGTGCTGGCGCACTACAGAACAGCTGTATTCATGTACCACTGCAGATAGGAGCTCATATTTCAGTATTTGAACTGTGTATGAATATCATGTTATTTAGCTTGAACTCAACATAACAAAATGTAAGATGACTATGTTCAAGAATGACCTCACTTATCACAGAAAAGATAAAACACTACAATGACATAGAATAAAATTTTGATAGGATTTGAATAGGATTTCAAACCACATATGTAGCTCAAAACGGATTTGTAAAAACATGCGCTTCATGGGATTTCTGGTCATTCACACTTGCTAAATCTGATCAGATTTCAATCGCATATGCATTCATTCAGAACAAAAAATTTAATTTGGACTGACAGTCTGAATGTAGCTTTTGTTTCCCTGGCAGTTAATTATTCTGTTCTGTTTTACCTTGATTGCTCCCCTGTGTATTTAGCTTTCAGTTTCCTTTGTTTTGTTGTCTGGTATCTTTTATGGTTATGTCTTAGTTTGATTCTGCCATCTCCTCCTGCATGTTCCTTTGGAATAATAAAATTGTTTGATTTCTTTTGCGTCCTGACAGCCACTACTCCTGACATCTGCCTGCAGCTTCTGGAATTATAATGACACCTGTTCCTTTTGTGCATGATGAATGGACCTTCATCCTTTTTGCCAGTCTGTATGTCATGAAATATTCTCTGAATATATACTGAGATTAATAAGGATCTACTTGCATTTCTATCTAAACTTTTAAAGGTGCCCTCGAATGAAAAATTGAATTTATCTTGGCATAGTCAAATAACAAGAGTTCAGTACATGGAAATGACATACAGTGCGTCTCAAACTCCATTGTTTCCTTATATAAATCTCATTTGTTTAAAAGACATATGAAGAACAGGCGAATCTCAACATAACACTGACTGTTACGTAACTGTCGGGGTGTACGCCCCAATATTTGCATATGCCAGCTCATGTTCAAGGTATTAGACAAGGGCAGGCAGTATTAACGTCTGGATCTGTGCACAGCTGAATCATCAGACTAGATAAGCAAGCAAGGACAACAGCGAAAAATGGCAGATGGAGCAATAATAACTGACATGATCCATGATATCATGATATTTTTAGTGATATTTGTAAATTGTCTTTCTAAATGTTTCGTTAGCAGTTGCTAATGTACTGTTAAATGGGGTTAAAGTTACCATCGTTTCTTACTGTATTCACGGAGACAAGAGCCGTAGCTATTTTCATTTTTAAACACTTGCAGTCTGAATAATGCATAAACACAACTTCATTCTTTATAAATCTCTCCAACAGTTTAGCATTAGCCGTTAGCCACGGATCACAGCCTCAAACTCATTCAGAATCAAATGTAAATATAACAGTATACAATACTCACATAATCCGAAGCATGCATGACGAACACTTTGTAAAGATCCATTTGAGGGTTATATTAGCTGTGTAAACTTTGTTTATGCACTGTTCAAGGCAAGCGCGAGCTCTGTGGGCGTGGAGCACGAGAATTAAAGGGCCAGTAGCCCTGAATCGGCTCATTTATAATAATGCCCCAAAATAGGCAGTTAAAAAAATTAATTAATAAAAAATCTATGGGGTATTTTGAGCTGAAACTTCACAGACACATTCAGGGGACACCTTAGACTTATATTACATCTTTTTAAAAAAAGTTCTAGGGAACCTTTAAGTTTTTTTATATATGCAGTACTTTATATTGAATCTGCAGCTTCACTGTCCTGTTTTAGTCTATCAGGATGTTCCTGTGCATGCTTGAATGGAGTGAGTGGAGTGATTGATGTATTTAATCCCTTTAAAAAACAGTGAGAAGATGCAGTCTATTTATTATGAGCAGCTCATATAAAGCCTGATTTCAAACCCTTGGTTGAAATTGTCACCACCTTTCTCCCCTCTAGCGACCACCTATACAAAATAATAATTCCCATTAACCCTAAATTAATAATCTGCAGTAATTCCCCACCAGGGAAACGCATATCTCAGGGGGCACTTAAAGGTACAATCTGTGATATTTTTTTTCCGCTAGAGATCGCTAGAAGCCTATTCAAAACAAAGGCGTAGTTTGATGACGCCAAGTTTTAGAGCGGAAACTTGGGACATGTGGTCTCCATCTCAACGGACGGTGCAAAAGAATAGGGATTGGAGTCTGGAAGAACTCGATGCGATTATTAACGTTACTGTAGTATGAAGCAGAGCAGGACCGAGTGTTGCGGAAGCTGAACGAGGAGCTGGAGCGATTGATCAACACACGCCTCACGAGCAGCGGGACTTTTATTATGACACAGTCGCCGGCGCCGCTTCCGCTTTTCCGGTCATGAGTTTACGGGAGCTGTCCTTGTCGACAGAACCAGCGGCAGATGGTAAACAGTAATTATGTTCCATAAATAAGTAACACAATCCACCATAAAACGTGCAAGAAGTAAATAAGGAACTGCTTGAAGCAAGCTAGTGGTTTGCTGGACGCTAGACACTACTTCCGCATTTGTCCACGGCACTGTTGTCATGTGGTTTCTACGTCAGTAAAGGCGGTAACAAAGGTAACTGGCGTCATTGACAGGCGACTGCACTGCCCCGTGTCACTGTTTAGAATGGGAATTTTCTCATGATTTACAAGTAGTTGAAAACATTAGAGATACTGTTTGTAATCAGCTGGACAAAATATATAACACTAGCCTAGTGGTTTTTGGATATTTTACTGCAAAAATTTTACATATTGTACCTTTAAAGGGATAGTTCACCCAAAAATGAAATCTGACATTTACTCACCCTCAGGTTGTTTCAAACCTGTATGAATTTCTTTCTTCTGCTGAACACAAAGGAAGATATTTTGAAGAATATGGATAACCAAACAGTTTATCGGCCACAATGACTTCCATGGTATGGAAAAAATGACCATGAAAGTCAAATGGAGCCCATCAGTTTTTTGGGTGAACTATTCCTTCGAAACTTCAAGACCTAGAAAAACCTTTTAAATCTATAAAAGAGAAATTACAACTTTAAATATTAGGGCTGACAAAACATGTAAATACTGTGTTTTAATTAAAAGTAACACATTCAGTTTAAAGAAAGAAACATTTAAATAATCTGCATAAGTTTTGTAAGTTAATTCTAACCTAATAATGTGTATTCAAAGGGCACCAAAGCACCTTCACTGTGCTGCAGGGAAAATGGCCTTGATGCCTTGGCTTTGTTCTCTGTGTCTGTGGAATGAGTTTCATCCATCATTCGACACACCAGCACAGAGAGGAAAAGAGTTTAGAGGTGTCTGAGGATTATACGCTCACTGATCTGTCACAATGACAGTAAAATGGTTGCTGACAGACAATCCTCTTCAGACAGCTCACATAAAACACATGTTCCTCATGCACTTAAAATTCATTAGATGTAAAACAAGACTCTAATGTTGCAGTATTTTCCTGATCCACTCCAAAATTGATGAGTAGGTGCGCATGAGATGTAGCTTCCTGTCTGACTCAAGAAAACCTCATTGGCCTGGCAGGACAACAGAATGAGGGTTGGAATTAGTGTCTTGATGACTAAAGTGTTGATAGCATGTAGAAAAATTACCAATGTGTTGTTTATTCAGGGAGCTTCACAGTCAGCCTATTTAAAACATGAAAAATAAACACTTTAAGATAAATGGTTGATCCTCTGCATGTTCTGGTGAACTCTCTGGTGTAGTTACTATGGAAACAGGGCCTTGCTATTTTCACACACCCTTGTTATATTATAAATATTAAAAGCTGCCTGTAGGAACAGGAGCAATACAAACTTACTTAAGGTCAAAATATTCGTTTTTAAATGCTTCATTAAGATAAAAACAATGCAAAGAGGTATAAATTGGTCCTTGACATAAAAAGAAAAGCAAAGCAAGATGTGAGTTAAAAACCTGGTTATGAATGGCTGTGGTTATAAACATTTAATTTTTGGGTTGCATGGGTGTGTCAGATAATCAGCCAGCTGATGGGATGCTGAAAACATGCTGAGATCTCCCCTCATTATAGTAACACAAGTCACAGGGGTCATATCATATCATGAAATATTAATGAGGTATAGTTCTTGGCTCCTGATCATATTTGGAAAGCATGTTTTAAATGGATGAATAGGGCAGTATACGATACAGTTTTCATACTATACTACAGAAATGTGACAACTTTAAATAGATCCTGTCACCTTAATGTTGTTTCAAACCTCTGTCTTTCTTTCTTCAATGGAACACAAAAAGGCAAAGATAGGCAAAAATGATGGCAGTCACAATCACCGTTCACTGCATCTCTTTTTCCATATGATGAAAATGAATGGTGACCGAGGCTGTCATTCTGACTATATCCCAGCAATGCATACTACAGAATTATTTGCTCTACAAATCTATACTTTATAGGACCATCCGTGATTGTGTACTAGCTTGTTGGTGGATAATTTAGGTTGATATGATTTCTATTTGCCAGCTGATGTCTACAGTTATTGTGGTCAATCATGGTTTTGTGCTAACCTCTAATTTAATTAGGTAATTAACACAATATCTACACTGTAAAAAAAAAATCCCAGCAAAATTTACGGTAAAAAAACGGCAGCTGTGGTTGCCAGAACTTTCCCGTAAAAAATACAGTAGCAACGTAAAAATTTTTTGAAAAATAACGTATTTCATTAACTGATATAATGTTAATTTACCAACCTAATGAAGTACTAATATCTGTTTTGTACCTTTATAATACACTGACAGTCACCAAACACAATGGTGATAAGAGTCACATGATGAATCAAAGTTCATCACAAGCAGATTTTCCACAAGCTGAGAATGACAGCACTAACATATAGAAGGTGCATACAGTGTCATTCACACACACACACTAAACACCATCATGGTAACATGCATGAAATTTTAAAAATGCAATAAACATTAATTTAACAACATTACATGTAACATAAAACCCTAATGTACATAACTGATTAGAAAAAAATGAGAAAAACTAAGAAGAAACAGAGTTATTTCAACGAAAATATATCAAATGTGAAGTGTCACGCAGGGAATTGTGGGAATATCAATTTACGGATTTTCACTGTAAATTTTACAATGAATTGTTATTTTTCACTTCCAAAAACTGTGAATTTAACGGTATTTTACAGTAAAATTACATTAAATGTACCGTTAGATCTATTACAGTTATTCACCGTATATAGTACGGAAACTTTCTGTAAACCAATTGACAGTTTTTCACCGCAGCATTTTTACAGTCTTTTACTGTTAAAATCACGGTCATTTTTTACAGTGTAGGACTCTTCCGAAATAAACATTAATTAAACACTTGATGAGTTTTTGAACAGATCCATTCATTTGTTTGGCTTTAACTGGTTTAAATATAGGCTAATATGTGAGGTAAAACCTTGAAAAAAATGTATAAAGCCATAGGCTATGCAGTTTTGATACGACGATAATTTCTGTTAATGTATAAATGATATTCATGCCATAGCCTAATCAAGAGAAATCGAGTGATTCAAATGTTGTTAGGTCAAGTTGTACTGCGCCAATGACATGCTCCTCCTGAATGATGACGCACGCTTAGAGCAAATGCTCCTCATCATATTCCATGCAGCTCGACTGAGATCTCATCCAGCACCAAGCATCCCTGCGAGGAAAGCCACTGTGAGACCTACTGCGAGTCGAGGTGCCCTGCTATTATTCATTTTAGACAAATCTAAAAATATTTCCATTCAAAAGGCATGGGGGGAAATAAACATATTACCTCAAAAACACAACAATGATCACTGGATTTAATTCGTTAATTCGCGGGTCTTCAATTGCGAGAGGCATCTGAGAGGACAGGTAAGATTTCGCCGTTTTTTTTTGTCATTGTGCAAGTGGTTTTAAATGAAGAAAATAATAACAACTCGCCTGCTTATAAATGGGCACACTGATTCATATAAAAGGTATATTAGGTAAGCTATTAAAGATCATGTATGTTAGGTATGTATGAATATCAGGAGGAGCGTGATTACATTCAGTGTTGCGTAGTAGGCTACTACACACAGCGTCCCTTCTGCTCCATTCATAAAATCAGTATCAGGAGCTCAATCGGTTCCTCTCTGCTAAATGTCACTCACATACGACAGCTTCATCCGCTGCTTTCTGCGTCATGTGACATCATCGAAGCAAGCGTCATTATTGACCATGTCCTCAAAATAGCTTGTAAGGGAAACGGGGCTAGTTGTCACACTTTTTACTCCAGAGAATATTTGTCAGGGTTTATTTCTAAAAGTCAATTCTGGTATGGATGCATACCTTAAAGAATTGACAACAAAAACTTCGTTTCCATTGTTACTAAACACGAAACAGCAGAAATGTAGGCTAAAGCAAAAAAGATAACCATTGTTTTGACCAATTAATATTGTTGTTAGGCGAATAAACTGTATACCTTCATTTTATTTAAAACTAAACTTGCCCTGTGAAAACCAGCATAAAAAATATAATTTAAGGTGGTTATGAACTATAGGCATTTGCAAAAATCAATGTTAGAGAAAAACACATCAGAAAGAGAAATAGGTTGCACAAATATTCAACACTACTGTTAATTTTTTTCTAAAGAAATTAATACTTTTAGCAAAGACATTTATAATGTTACAAAATACTTCTATTTAAAAAAAAAATGCAGTTCTTTTGAACTTTCTAGTCATCAAAGAATCCTAAAAAATCTGTTTCCACAAAAGTATTAATAAGCACAACTGTTTTCAACATTGATAATAATAATAAATGATTCTTGAGCAGCAAATCAGCATATTAGAATGATTTCTGAAGGATCATGTGACATTGAAGACTACGTAATGATGCTGAAAATTCAGCTTTGCATCACAGGAAGAAATTAAAATATATTCAAATAGGAAACAGTTGTTTTAAATTGTAATAATATCTACCTGCATGTAAAATTAAAAAGCATATAATATGTACTGATCTCAGTTTATGTAAAGAAAGAGTTTGCCTTAGGTTTCGTGATGTGGCAAAGTCAGTGTGATAACGGTCATCGATCCAGATCCAAAAATACTTCACCAGGACACATGCTGTATGCCATTGCTTTGCTTGAGAAGTCTTTGTGAAATTTCTGTCTCAGAGATACTGAGCTGTACGTCTTAAGTTTTAATTACGACATATTTAATATGCATACAATTCTTTCTCTTTACATTCAGGAGCTACACGACAGCTGGTATTATAAGAAAATGGAGGATTCACCAACAAAACATCTGCTTGGCTCAAAGAAGCGAGTCAAAATCCACCCGAACACAGTGACAGTCAAATACGCCACTCATTTCCCCCAGCCTGGAGACGAGGGCTATGATGACGCTCCATCTTTTGAAGACTTCGGCTCATTTGTCGAAGAGACCTCAGACAGAAAGAATCTTACCGACAGCAAATCGGGCAGGACTTTTTTCGGCGCGCTTGACAGTCGGTCCAAACCAACCGGGGACCAAAAAGACAAAGGGGTCGGAGGTCAGCTGCAGAGCTTCGGGGAGGCCTCCGTGTTCACCTCGCGAATGACGTGGGCTGCTCTGTTCGGGGCAGCTCTGGCCCACGGCTGTGTGGCTCTCATCACACGCCTGGCTGCCGACCGCTCTAGGGTGCCGTCGCTGGAGCTTCTCTTCATCCGCTCGGTCATCCAGGTGTTGTCCATTGCGGTGGTGTTTTATAACCAGGAGCCTCCCTTCGGCCCCCAAGGCTACAGACTGCGTCTTTTCTTCTACGGCGTGTGCAATGTCATCTCCATCACGTGTGCGTATACCTCCTTTGCCATCGTGCCACCCAGCAACGGCACCATCATGTGGAGGGCCACCACGACGGTCTTCAGCGCCATACTGGCATTTTTACTCATCGATGAGCGACTGGGCATGACAGATGTGGTGACGGTTGTCAGTAGCGTCTTCGGCCTCTGCTTGGTCATGATTCCCAACATCTTAGGCGAGCACAGATCTCTGGATTTCTGGAAGGAGGCTTTCGGCTACACCATGACGGTGATGGCGGGCTTAATGGCGGCCTTGTCCATGATCATATACCGCGCTATCAAAGAGAAGGTGAGCATGTGGACAGCACTTTTCACCTTCGGCTGGACCGGAACGGTGTGGGGAGTGTCAACTATGTTCATCCTGCAGGAGCCCATCATTCCACTGGACGGAGAGACGTGGGGGTATCTAATCGGCATCTGCGTCTGCTCCACCGTGGCGTTCCTGGGGGTATATTATGCCCTCAACAAGTTCCATCCAGCACTGGTTAGCACCGTGCAGCATATGGAAATTGTTGTGGCAATGCTTCTGCAGCTGATTGTGCTCCACATGGTTCCTTCAGTGTATGACATCATTGGGGGCGTCATCATCATCATCAGCGTCGTCGTGCTGACGGCTGTAAAGCTTTACTGGGTGGGCAAGAGCAAAAGACAGGAGTATGAAGAGATCCTCGATTCTCCGATAAAGTGAACCAATTACAAAGTTATTGTTTTATAAATATTTTTGTGGAGTTTGATTTTTCAGGCCTTGAATTAATGCCACCAGTGATTGAGGTTATTGTGAATCAATGTGAAGTCTATTGATGAAGTGCCATTGTGAAGTTGTCTTTGACTGCTGTATTATGTGAAGGTCAAAGAGGTTATTGATTTTTATTGCCCATTATTATGTAATTATCATGCCAAACATGTTTGGTTATGTGCATCCTAATAAATGTCTGCGCAGAGGAGCTGCAATGAGAACATGGGATACTTTCATAAATATGCAATATTTTCCATATTTACTTGGTCAAGAGTGCCCCCTGTTGGTGTTTAGTGGTTATATGACCCTGAGAAGTGGAGCAACACTTTTTGGCACAGCCTAGTGAATCAAATCTGTTTTGGCAACAGTGATTCAGGCTGGTGTCTGCCAGAGCTTTTCTGTTGGCATATGATGTCACCATTTCCAGTTTGATGAGGAATACTGAAAGACGGTTGGTGTCATGCACTTATTCACTCTAAAGTTCTACTCGGAACTGAAAAGTTTTAACCAATGTACTGTAATACAGTTTTACCCAATTGTTTACACACATTTATTGAATCTTTGGCCCATTTCCCCAAAACTCTAAACACAAAAACACAAAATGCTAAACTATACAAATCTCTAGCAAAAGCAAACACTGCATTCAACACTGTTTTATCGCTTTCCAAAATGTTTTTTGCACCAAAATGACACACACACACTTGTATATGTAGTTTACGGGGACTCCATAGACTTAATGGTTTTTATACTGTACAAACTGTATATTCCCTAAACCTATCACAGAAAACTTTAAAAAAATATATGTTTTTAAGCCATTTGGTGGACACAGGAAGTAATACCCATGTCATTATACACATTTGTGTCCTCATAAACCATATATATAAGAACATACACACACACACACATCATATAAAGAGATCTATCAACCAATCAACAACACACTGATGTGCTCAACAGAAAACACTACTATGAAATCCCATTAGTTTGCATTGTTAGCGTTACCCTGAAGCTGGTTTTAAAAGATTGTTACAGTACTGTATACCTACTCAAATATATATAAAAACACACAAATGCAATACAGTAAGAAAAACTTTACTTTATCAGTATTTCTAGAATATTTCCAAAGTATTTTTGAACACTTGTGTTTTGAATGTAACACTTTTCATACCCAGCAGAAAATGTAAAACATTGAGTAAGATAAAGGGTTTTCTGTACAAAAATGAATGAAAGTGAAAAAAAATAAATGTCTAAACACACACACACACACACACACACACACTAAAGAAATTAGGCTGCACCCTGCCTCCCATTTTGTCTGGTTAAAGCACCTCATCTTCAAGCAATGTTCTCTCTGGCTAAACAGTAGGGGAAGAAAATTCTGGAGTGACGGATCCAGGCGCCAAAAGCCTGTGCAACAACCTCATCACATGCATTCTCCAGTGTCTCGAGAAGAGGCATACATGCAAGGGAATGGCAGTCATACACATTCCATGCCACTATCATGCCAGAAAAAAACCCTCTAGGTTTAGGAATGAGGAATATGTTAGGAGGAATAGAACTGTGGTCGAAAAGCAAGTTATAGAGCAGTCTGGTGGAAATTCATGTTGTCTCAGATCACAACATACCTGGGCTGCTCTGGTCCACCCATCTGCTCGCTGGAATGAGAACTTATCTGAGACAACTGTCTTTCCTCATCCTCCTCTACTCTCACTCCTTCACCTCTAGCTGCTCCTTCCAATTACCTCCAAAATAGGAAAGATCATTTGTGTCTAGTGCCAAAGCTCTGATTTCTAAGGCGAACAATTCAGCAACTGCTGTTACACCAGTGAGGAATGGGTGTGGCCAATTGGTGTAAAGAGCTTGACATTGTGACTGGAGTTGCTTTCCAAAGGAACTAAAGAGATTTTAAATGTTGTGCCAAATGTAGAGAACTGTGTGTTGTGTTTTGCAAACAGTGCAAAGCAGGGACTTTGCCTACAGTTTTGCAGACTTGGTTTAGGGATTTGGTGAGTTTCAGGTTTTGGTGTGTAAACAATTGGGAATAACTGATATGTTCTGGCAAGGAGTTAGCATTCTTATATTTGAGGTTAAAGCCAAAAGGTTGCATAGTCTGTGTATCAGATTCCAATATGAAACATTACAAAGGCAGTGTGTCTTAGTTGAAAACATACATTTTATAGGGATGAAAAAGCCAATGCATGATCTGTGCAAACATAGGATTGTTCATATAATATTCATGACTTTTACAACATTTATTTTTTCCAGAAAGAGAAATTAAGTAATGTCACTCAAATCTGAGAATGTCCCTATTGTGTCTTTAAAAATAAGTGCAGTGTACAGTTTCAAATTGAAATATTTTCAACATTTTTTTTTTCTCTTTAATAAAAGCATGTATTGATTTCACTGTGCATCTGTGAATCTAACACTTTTTATTAAGCTGTAAAAAGAAAACAAGCTTTAAGCACAACAGTTTGTCCTGAGTTTTATAGGAATTCACCACAGTGTCCACAAGATGGGAGGAATGGACCTAATAATTACATTAAAAACCGGTTGAAAGTGGTGAATTTATATTTTAATAAATACAAGAAGCATAAAATGCATACATAAAAGTCTAATAAATAAATAAAATAAATATATATTTTAATTGATTACATTTTATTGATTTAGTTTAATTTAAAAAAAAAATCAATTAATGAAGCCAATACACTAGTGGCAATACAAAATTAGAGAACAAAAATCTAATGTCATTCACATTTATACATGTAATTTTATCTGTGGACTGTATGATAACATCTCAGTGTGCACCCATACCAAACACATTAAAATAATGTCAGCTCATTGAAATTTGTAGGCTTAGATTTGTGGCCTTTCTGTTATCATCAACACAGGCCTGAATTTCATCCCATAACATCATGTGCAAGCATTTATTGCCTCCCTTGAGAAATAAACAAGTCTGGATCAGGACCTATATCAATCAATGCTGTTACTGTTGCTTCAAAGAATGGCAGTCTGCTGGCTCACTGAAACCTGAGCGTGTGCTGGAGTTTAGCTCTCTGACTGTTGAAAGTGATTGCTCAGAGGCCTCATAAGATGCAGATGTGGTCTCTTGCTCGGTGGACTTCTTCTCACAATATCACTAACAGATGGACTTTTAATTCTTAGGAGTTGCCTGATTCTAAAAAAAAAAAAAAAACACACACACAACTTGAAAACACATGTTCATGAGAACACAGCTACATCTCTAAAAGAGCCTGTAATGTGTTTGAACTAAGTAAGGGAATAATCATTAGCACTGCCTGTATTATCTCATGGTATGCATTTAAAAAAATAGCTTTGCTAGTCTTTTTTTTTTTATTTTATTTTATTTTATTTTATTTTATTTTATTTTATTTTATTTTATTTTATTTTATTTTATTTTATTTTATTTTATTTTATTTTATTTTATTTTATTTTATTTTATCAAGGTGTTTCCAGGTTCCAGACGTACCAGATGATTTGTGGGTCTCCTGAAAAGAATCTGAATATGCAACTTTATGATCCGCAGAGGAAGGGAGAATTAAAACAGGATGTGTAAGCTTGAAGTGAGAGGGTTTTGCTGTGAAGTCTAACATGTTATATATCTCATACAGGCAGTTTTGTGTTTATAGCTTTGGATATCCACAAGCTCTCATGTTCCTGAACTCATTTCACTGTGTTTTGTCCCATAAATTCATGTTTCTATGTATGTCACCCACTCTGTGAGACGTGTTTCAGAAAGCAGAAGTTCAGCGTTGTGAGGAAGGAGGCCTCAGTGCTTGAGTCAGAGCACACATGGTTTGGTTTATACTTGGCCTACCACATCGATTGGATATTCCTGTTTTTGGTAATTTAGAAACTTTACACTCTTAAGACTGCTTTCCCTCACTGATGTCAGAAGTTAAAATGATGCAATGGCCTAGCAGTTAAATGAGAACATTTGTTACTATTGAGGTGGAGCCTGAGACAAATAATGCAGCAGACCTGACGTCATGCGCATAATTCGTAAATTATGTTCATTTATCATCTGTACACAATTTCATCAATGTTTTCTAATCACGGACTGACACTGCAAAGTGTTTTGTACATGGAAATGACATACAGTGAGTCTCAAACTCCATTGTTTCCTCCTTCTTATATAAATCTCATTTGTTTAAAAGACCTCCGAAAAACAGGCGAATCTCAACATAACACCGACTGTTACGCATCAGTCGAGATCATTAATATGTACGCCCCCAATATTTGCATATGCCAGCCCATGTTCAAGACATTACACAAGCAGCCAGTATTAACGTCTGGATCTGCACAGCTGAATCATCAGACTAGGTAAGCAAGCAAGAACAATAGCGCAAAATGGCAGATGGAGCGACAATGTGGTTAAAGTTACCATCGTTTCTAACTGTATTCACGGAGACAAGACTGTCGTTATTTTCATTTTCAAACACTTGCAGTCTGTATAATGCATAAACACAACTTCATTCTTTATAAATCTCTCCAACAGTGTGTAATGTTAGCTTTAGCCACAGAGCACTATCAAACTCATTCAGAATCAGATGACGAACATCTTGTAAAGATCCATTTGAAGGTTATATTAGCTGTGTGAACTTTGTAAATGCACTGTATTATAGTCAAAAGCTCAGGAGGGCAGGGAGCTCAAGATTTAAAGGGGCCGCGCACTGAATCTGTGCATAGTTAATGATGCCCCAAAATAGGCAGTTAAAAATTTAATTAAAAAAAAAATCTATGGGGTATTTTGAGCTGAAACTTCACAGACACATTTAGGGGACACCTTACACTTATATTACATCTTGTAAAAACTGGTTCTATGGCACCTTTAATTACCACTTTCAAGGCCCAAAGGTAGTAAAGACATTGTTAAAATAGTCCATGTGACTACAGTGGTTCAACAATTTCCTCTCTTCCGTAATTCTCCTACGCTGCTGACATAGTAAACAGTGCAGCGCTTCCAGGTTATATGTCAGATTGCTGGCTCATTATTGGCCAGCTCCTGCATCAGCATCACACGCAAGCGTCATGGTACTTATGTATACATGGTTGGCCAATACGGAGTCAGTGTTCTGATGTCTCTCAGATTTTATTAAAAATATCTTAATTTGTGTTCCAAAGATGAACGAAGGTCTTAAGGGTGCAGAATGACTTGAGGGTGAGTACTTAATGGCAGAATTTTTGGGTGAACTAACCCTTTAAGTTTTTTGTTAACATATAAGAGGTTTTTACTTATGGGACCAGTATCATGGCAAGAGAACCTCAAAAAGGAATCGTATTTTGTCACTTAGCCTGTGTTTTTGGAAATATAGGCTAAAAATACAAATAATGATTTCTAAATAAGGGATGTATATTGTAAGAAATATCTTGGAATGCTTGGCTGTTTATTTGTGATTCTGTTATTTGTTTGTCTGTTTCATGAAATCCGCACAAGCCCAGCATGTTGGCTCTCGTTTCCAGTGCGGGCAGCTGCAGGCAAATCCTGTAGTAAACAGCTGCCATGCATTTGTAGGTTTTGGACGGGACACAAGCACTGAAGTGTTTGTGCTTTTATGTGGGCTCTGTTATTCTTCCTTTCAAGCTGCTATGAAAAATAAATTGAACCTGAAGTTTTTTAGGTGCTGTGGTTTTTCAAGATATCTCTTTGTTGTCTAATCATGATAGAGTGAATGCTTAAAGGCCCATTTCCTCTACATAAAAAAAAGTAATGCTTTGGTAAATTTATGACATAGAAGGTCATAATAATGTGATAAAAAGTCAAAGTTATGACATAAAAAGTCAAAATTATGATTAAAAAGTATTCTTTTTAATTTTTTTTTTCATAATTATGCCTTATTATGCATAAATAAGGCATAATCATGAGCTAAAAAGTCAAAATTATGCCATAAAAAGTCACAATTATAATAAAAAGTATTATTTTTAGCTTTATTTCATAATTAATCCTTATTATGCATAATAAGACATAATCATGAGATAAAAGTCATAATTATGACATAAAAGTAATAATCATTTTAATCATTTCGAAATTATGACGGACTCAATTATGACAAGAAGTTGAAATTATGACAAAAAGTTGATATTATGAGATTTGTGTTATTTCATAATTTCAACTTTTTATCTCATAGTTTAAAGTATACTTAGCCTTTCAAGAAGTCTAGCCTTACAAAGTTTAGGCTATTCCATTTGATAGGACACTGGTTTACACATGCACACTGGAATGTTTCATCTTTGTCCAGTGTTAGCACTATTTCTCTCCAGAGGTTATTACGTTAAAAAGAATTTTACATCACATGTACTAGTGAGTATAAGTATACTTGAGTGTGTTCACACTTGACAGATTTAGTTTGATTAAAACAAATTCTGTTGCTCTGGTTCATGTGAACGCTGCCATCCGAACCCTGGTGCGCACCAAACAAGTGGACCGAGACCAAATAAAAGAAGGGTCCAAACGAACTCTGGGGGACAGAAATATGAACACAACACTGAACAAAGACATCTAAACAAACCAAAAACAGAACGTGATGTCAGCAGATGCGGCCCTAAAAAGGACAGAATTCTGAAGCACCTGTTTTTTCTCGTCCTAGGAGCTACGTTGCCCATTACAGTTCGTTACTGGTCGTTAGCTGGTCAAAATGCCATCAAAGATACGTGCTTAAAACGAGCGCATTTAGCCCAGCACACAGCATTGACTTTTTATGTCATGATTTACCAAAGCATGGTTTTATTTTATTAAGTGTTAGGAATTGGCTTCCATATGTGGTAAAAGTTATCTCATTTAATCTTTTTTCTTTCACTCTCTGTAGCCTCTTTTTCTCTTAATGTCTCTTTTTCATGTATGGCTGCTGCTTATAGTATGCTGTGTCTGTCCCTTTTCTCAGTTGAACCTTCTCACACCCCTCAGGAAGCAATTCGGCTCCATGTAACTGTGACCTCATTCCCTTAAATTACAGCTCTGTCCACTGGACCAGGTGCTCCAGAGGTGCTTTTGACAGCCTCTCTTTCACAATAGCTCTTTGGGTTTGTAAACAGATGACAGAACTCATACAGCCGAAAAGATGGCTGTGAGAACTTGTTCATGTTCAGTGTAGTTTACTCATATTACACACATTATTTGACCACTGGGGTCTAACTATTAAATAACCCATGAAGACCCACATTATGTCAATAAACTGCAGTACAGCCCACATAAAGCCTAAGATTCACTCACCAATCATCAGTATAGTATACTCAACTGGTTTGACTTCATGACCTAGATCTTACACTGAACATCAAATGTTGGCCCAGCACAATATCAGAACTGTTTATCATACAACATGTCAACAAAATTAAGCATATACATTAAAATTGAATAATGTTATCATGAGCAATATATGCATGGGAAATGAATGAATAGGAAAATTAAAAACATGATGAATTGATTGATGAATGTTTCCAGCTGAGCCTTAGTTTCTTTTCTTCCTCATCTGTTGAATTTGGCTTGATCTTTGTGAGGTTGTAAACCCGTTTTTCTTTTTATTTTTTCTGTAAGGCTGCTTTAGAACAATGTGTATAGTAAAAAGTAAAATATAAAGGTATACAACAGTCAGTCCCGGTTCTCGAGCAGCTTTACTAGCACAATGATTTGGACTTTTCTGTTTGCGTTACTCCGCTTGTCTGTGTTTGCGTGTTCCAGTTTTGAGATGACTGGGAAAGATTGAGATGACTTGGAGACACGGCCACAGTTCTTCTGGATTTAGTTTGTCTCAGTTTCTTCTGTTTCTGTTTCTTCATGTAATCACAGACAGACTCGATGATGGTGAGATCAGATTTCCGTGTGGAGCACCGGCTGTTGTCAGACTCCTTGTGCATTCAAAAAACTCACTGGATTATTAAAATTAATGGCAAAATGAATGTTTGGAAATGTGCTTTGATATTTCCTACTGACACACTACAACAAAATATCTAAATAATTGGCTTAAAACCGTTTTTTGGTGTGAAAATATTGACGTGCCTAAGACTTTTGGACAGTACTATATATATATATATATATATATATATATATATATATATATATATATATATATATATATATATATATATATATATATATATTTGAAGAGTTTCGTTGCAAAACGAAATACTCAGTTTTTTTAATTTTTCAAAAATCTTGTTTTTTGGTTGTGCATTCCAATTAATATCAATTCAACTGCAGTTGGTTTGTTTTGATTTAAACCTTCATAACTTAAAAAATACATCTAAGTAGCACCATAAAACAAAATAATAACATGATAACATAATAATAAACATGTTTTGACAAATGTTAAAAATGGAGTTATCTCGTTTTGCAATGAAACTGTTCATTTAATAATTTTGTTTTGTACTTCAACCTATTTCAGTTAGTTCATTTTTTTATTTTATTTTTTTATTTTATTTTATTTTTTTTTCATTTTTTATTTGGTCAGTTTTTCATGTAATATTTATATTTATTATATATTTATTTCAGCTTCATTTTGTCATGCTCAGGCTTGGACGCGATGACCAAAACTGAGGTAAAACCCAAACAGGTAGGTTTGTTTGCAGATATGTCAGTAACACAGTGCATAAACAGATAAGAGATGATACTGGAGATCGTTAGCAGATGAAATAGATTTGTATTGTTGACTTTGAGTCTTTGTCTTATAGAATCTTTGGAGCATACAAACACAAGGGGACAACACTGAGGCAAGGGATGACTGGAATACAACTAAATGGAAGATGACTTAGATGAGGTAAGCAAGGTAGTCAGGAACATAAAGCAGGCAAGAAGCATGGCAAGTAGTCTTGGCAAAGCCTCATTGAAAGACTTTGGCATGGACCCCTCTTCATTGGAACACTTTGCCCTGAAATGCTCAGCGTGGCACCTTGCTGTAACCAATGGGGCCACACTCTCAGAAGCAAAGAAAAAAAGGGCTGCACGCAAAGCCTGAGCAAGCAACAGTCAAATGGCAGAGAGCACCCCAGCTCACCTGATCTGCCCACATTGCCAGACACTTCCGTGCTCGAATTGGCCTTATCAGACACCTGCGAACCCATGTTTCCCATCCCTAGACGACATTGGATGAAGTTGGTCATTTTCTTAATGGAAGGACGAACATATAGAATCAGACAAGGTCAGAAATGACTGAGGGAGTGTCTATTCTCTATCCACCTTATTTATTTATTTTTTTGTCTTAATTTTAATTTTTGGCTTCCAGTGTCATTTTAATGTTTGGCTTCCGGTGTCATTTGCTTCCAGGTATTTTTAGCTTTCGTTATACTGCTTGATATTTCAATCTGGTATTTCTTACCATATTATTTTAATGTATGTGTTTTAATTATAAACACGTTGGTTTGTAGTGCAAATTGGAAGTCTTGCACATTCACAGAAAACACCTTACTTCTGCATTGAAAAATAAGGTGGCTATAGTGCTGGTGATGAGGCCTAGACGAGTGTGTGTGGTTAGGTGCCAGGGAGGATGATGGGAAATGCAGTCCGTGACACATTTCAATTTTAACAGCTTTAGTTTCAGTTTAAAATAGCTGTGTTCTATGTGAATATATTGTAAAGTGTAATGTATTCCTGTGATCAGTCTGCTATATGTGTACATATAAATATGTATCAATCTTTAAGTTACATTTATGCATTTATTAGCTGCTTTTATCTAAAGTGCCTTAAAATAGAGAAATATAAGCTATTTGTTACAGAGCCAACAGTATTTAGTGTACAATTAGAAAGCTAGACTAAGAAACGAGCAGAAGTGAAATGCAAAGAATATATTTTGGTAACACTTTATTTTGATGGTCCCCTTTAGACATTCAACTAACTATATGTAACTTTGCAACTACATGTCAACTTATTTCTACTAACCCTAACCCTAAAATCAGCTTATTTAAGTTGAAATGACTATACAGACAGTTTGATTATACTTTAAAATTGAATGCAACAACTGAACTTAAGGTTTTAAGTAGAAATAGGTAGAAATGAATTATAGTTGTGATGTTACATAGTTGCCTTGAGTTTCCACAGAAAACCCTGTAAATGTTTGAAGCCCAGCCAGCCACTACAGAGTCTACAGAAAGGACTCCTTGACAGCCATTGGTTGAGGACAGTCATGTGTGTGGGGTGGAGAGTCCCTCTGTCAATAACTCTGGACTTTCAGGAAGTTCTCATGGAATAGCTGCTGCTCTGTTACAGAGAGAGCGATAGTGTGTGAGAGAGGGGGCCGCTCGCAGAGCTGGGAATGGATATGGCCAACCTTTTTAAACACTTCTTTCGTGAGTACATATTTATATCTTTTCCACTTAAGTACAAATACATGTATCACTTTTGTTTAAAGTTGTTGCCATTGCCTTGCATGTACTGTTGGCATATAAACTTAATCTCTGAAGAAAGAACCATTTCTGTGAATTTCTTCATACTTGATGTAATTATGTTGTCAGCCCTTTGTAACTGTCCTTTATCTTACCCTCTTTGCCCAATATGATGAGCTTAAAGTGGGTGAATAAGGGTTTCAATGACTGTATGTGCAAAAATCCCTGTCCTCTTCAGAAATATTGTTCAGCTTGTGATTATTCAGAATATGTGTTTCTCTTCCATTATATTAAGAATTTAAAAATGTTATTATGAGTTCAGTGAATATGACACGTTTTTGGTTTCTTGTGTGACTCTGGGTTGTAAACCAAGATGAGTCACTCATATAATGTCATACGCACAACCGCAAGCTCATTGACATACATTTTATAGGGCATTTATGTTACACTCAGGTACTTCAAATACTTTCTTTTTTCTATAAAACTGTCCATAAGAGAGAGAGAGGAAATAGCACCAGGCCCTTCAGGGTAGCTTGGACAGTCTTAAAAAACGAAAATCAAAGCAGAAACCCATGTAGGCCCCCTCAACCTCCTCTACTGTCAACTAAGCTGCTCTGTGAAGGCGGCCGGAAGCTGTCTAATTCAACGCAGATTTCTAGCGCAGGAAAACAGAAGGATGTGAGGCAATGAATAATTGAGGCCTTTGACTCTGGGTTTCTTTCTCTCTCATTACGTACTTCTTCCCCTTCAGCATTTCACAGTGTTTTATTCCCGGTATTACAGTGGACAAGACAGTGGGGTGTCGTGACTTGGCAGACTCGGTGAAGGAGCGGATCTTGCAGGACAAAAGAACAGTAGCAAGGGACAGAACACTTCAACAAACGAGACTCCTTATTTGCATTGCTTTTTTTTGCACTGGTTTTGTTTAGTCATTTTGAATAGCTAGACTTGAAAATTCAGGAGAAGAGAGGAAAGATTGCAGGCTGCTTTGATGGCCTCCTGCCAGCTCTCTTTCTTGCTCTCTGTGTCTGCCTTTCTTTCTCTCTCTGTGCATTAGTATGCCGTGGAAGTTCAGAGAGGCTATTGTATACCAAACGGAGGCGTGACCGATTCCTGCACAAAGGGAAAATGTCTCAAGTGCTATTTGTGTAATTTTTGCACTCAGAATTCTGTTGCGGAAAATTAGCCAGAAAACTAAATATATTGAGAAAGAAAAGGACAGAGCAGCTGTGAGGTCAAAAGTGAACAGAAACACATGCAGAAGTTCATCACGGGTTTATATTTGTGTGGATGCGAGTGTTGCGTCGCTCTGAGAATTAACGGCGCTACCTTTGCTGACAGTTCTTAGATGCTACATCTGTTTGTGAAGAGGCTATTTGTCTTATGATGTCATTGGTGGAGTGAGCTCAGCCCGAAAAGAAACAAAGGCAGGGTGATTTGGCTGCGTTCTCTCGATTCCTGTCGTGGATTCGAGAAAGCAGCTTGCCACGGGTCACGTTACATTGATAATCACACTCAGCTTTATTAAAACCTGGAATTAGCGAGATATCTCATTCAATATTGAGGGCAGATGACAACAAAATTAGCTCAATTCAAAATGTTCTGTTGTGTTTCATGGGAAAAATGGTGAAATTGGAAAAAAGCCACATGCAAACTTTGTCAAACATATGCAAACTCATTTCAAACCTGTTACAAACTCTATACTTATTGGATCTCTGGTCAGCTTTTGGAGAACTGAAGACTTTATGACAGTCTCTTAGTGTGCTGTTTTAATATATACCTGTGATGCCAAGGTTTTTTCTTTAGGAAGAATTCTGCCTTATCTCTGCTTTTGAATGTTTTTCCGCGTGTGGAAAATGACCGTAAAGCTGAGCTGCCGTTATTCTGGCTGTCAGAGGAAATGAAACAAAAGCAGACAGGACATGGTGCCTCAAGATCCGTCCTTGAGTCACGCCATAAAGACAGTTAAGATCTGTATGGATCCTGCTTTCATTACCGTTGCCTGGAATTTCCATTGAAATAAAATTTCAACTTCATTGGCTTTTCCACACATCCACATGATGGTTTTACCTCTTGCATTGACCATGATAGTGATTTATCACTGACAACTTGTTTTCCCTCCAATTTTATGCCTGTGACTTTAATGTTTCCATGGTCTCTTGGAATATAGCGGCTGTTATGGATGAGTTTGGAAAGTCTGATTTTGATGGAGCAGATGAGCTCTGTAATTCCATATGAATGAGGAGCACAAGGCTGTTTTACATTTCAATGCTCTACCCCATTTTTGTACTGGTGTTTATTTTACAGGAAACTCTTCTATCACTCTTCTGCTTTTTCTTCCTGTTGATGTTCATGGATAGGCAAAAATGGGATTTCCCTTTCATTTGGAGGGATGTTTCTTTTTTTTTTTTTGCCATTTCTTGGACATTCTTACAAGTTAACTCCCATGTATGGATATTCTTGGGGAATAATAGATCTTTTATTAAAAGTTGATGATTGAGTTTGTGGTATATAATAAAAGATTGTCTCTGAAGAGAATTAGTGTTGTTTAGATTAAATGCCATTCACATACACCAGCAATAGGTTTTAGCTAAAAGCCTATTCAACAATTTGGGATTCAAATTTTGGTTTCAACAATGGATAAAAAGAAACATGTTTCTAGAAACTCATTAGCCTATTGTTCTTCTGAAGACTTGTCTGTGAACTACTCTCTTGAAAGAAGAGAGCAAACTGGATCCAACCAGTAGAGAGTGAAGTGGACAGCCCTGCTGCACAAAAACAAGATGAGAAGTACATCAAACAGCCCCCTCACTGGTGCTCAGCTGGCAGCTTCATTGAAAAGTACATGTCAAATATCAGTTTCATCAGCAACAGTGAAGAAGAGAAGCCCCTGGGATGCTGCTGGCCTTTAGGCAGGGTTTCACAAATAAATTTTATTCTGAAACTAAAATAAGTAAATAAGAAGTTGTGCTGTTGTGAGAACCTTTCAGTGGCAAGGCCAGTGAGAAATGCCCTAAAAAGCCTGTGGGAAGTTCTGCAGAAAGCATGAGATGAAACTTCAGTTGAATATGTTAATTTAATTTAATGCATCAATGGTGAACATGTATCAGTTTATTTTAAAAACAAACATTCCATAGCGATTCCTAACTTTCAGTACGGTAGTGTACATTTTTTTGCACCGTATTTTACTCTTTGACCAACATTTTTCTGAAAGGAAAAGGAGATGTTGACAGCACTGGGTGTGTATTTTAGAGTGGATTCAGTGGATTCAGGCCCAGAAATGAGTATGTTAAAGCAATCACGAGTATGTTAAACTTATGTTTCATTGCCTAATCACTAAATTGGAATTCCTCTCTTTTGGGATCAGGGAGTATTTTCCTAACTTGATTTAGTAGTTATGTAAAACAATTTATGAGAGATGGTAAACCTGTCAAATGTCAGTTTGTCAATGTTTAGGCTACATTATTAGCATACTCAAGTCATGATGAAACAAGATGATATTTGTTCTAATGATGTGCAGGTTTTAAGTCTGTAGCACTCAAACAATTATTATGAGTTTGGCTGTCAGCTGGTCTGTGATTGTGCAACAGTAACACTGTCATTGGTATACCAGTGAACCAAAAGTGGGACAGAGGGAAAAAAAACTATTTGAAAATGAATTTGACAAATTATTTTGAATTAAATTTTGTATTTTCTTATACATTTCACATCATAATTTACTGTATATATTTTTTGTGCCTTCAAACGATTAATCGCATCCAAAATAAAAGTTTGTGTTTACATATATGTGTGTGTACTGTGTATATTTATTATATTAAAATACACAAACATGCATGTATATATGAAGAGTTCAGATGCAAAAGCCTCTAAGTGCCATCTGAAATTTTCTTCTAAAATTAGCATTTTTAATCAAGCTTGTATGTTTATGTTCAGTTATTTCACTTTAATTGCAATGAAAAGGACTTATTAATTGCCATGAAAGTGAAATAACTGAACCAAAACATATGAGCTTGATAAAAATGCTCTTTTTAGAAGAAAATTTCAGGTGGCACTTAGAGGCTTTTGCATCTGAACTCTTCATATATTTAACAAAAAACATATTTATATATAAAATATTTATATAATGTATATAATATATACACATGTAAATATTTAAAAAAAAAAATGTATACATGTATGTGTGTTTATTTATATATACATAATAATTATATACACTGTTCCTTACCATGGTGTGAGATCTTCAACTTGAAACCCAAATGCTTAAAGGGATAGTTCACCCAAAAATGAAAATTTGATGTTTATCTGCTTACCCCCAGTGCATCCTAGATGAAGGTGACTTTTTTTCTTCAGTCGAACGCAAATTATGATTTTTAACTGCAAGCGCTGCCGTCTGTCAGTCAAATAATAGCAGTGATTGGGAACTTCAACTATAACCGTAAATAAAACTTGCTTAGACAAATCAAAATTAAAACCTGCGGCTCGTGACGACACATTAATGTCCTAAGACACGAAACGATTGGTTTGTGCGAGAAACCGAACATTATTTATATCATTTTTACCTCTAATACACCACTATGTCCTACTTCGTTCAGCTTCCTGTTAGTGAGGTCAAAAAACGCGTTCTGAAGACGGAAGTGATGTCTCGCCCATATACTTCAATGAGCGCGAGACATCACTTACGTTGTCAGAGCGCGATCAGACCTCACTAGCCGGAAGCTGAACGAAGTAGGACATAGTGGTGTATTAGAGTTAAAAAATGATATAAATACTGTTCGGTTTCTCGCACAAACCGATCGTTTCGTGTCTTAGGACATCAATGTGCCGTCACGAGCTGCAGGGTTTAATTTGGATTTGTCTATGGAAGTTTTTTCAACTCTTATTGTTCAAGTTCCTAATCACTGCTATTATTTGACTGACAGACGGCAGCGGTTGTAGTTAAAAATCATAGTTTGCGTTCGACTGAAGAAAAAAAGTCATCTACATCTTGGATGCCCTGGGGGTAAGCAGATAAACATCAAATTTTCATTTTTGGGTGAACTATCCCTTTAATTGTTTTAAAATTAGCAATCGGATCATATATAACTGTCCCACTTTGCCTATATTCACTCTGATGTACACTATCATTCAAAATTTTGGTAAACAGATAAACAGACATTTATAATATTACAAAAGCTTTCTATTTCAAATAAATTATGTTCTTTTGAACTTTCTATTGATCAAAGAATCCTGGAAAAAAATTATTCAACAAAAATATTAAGCAGCACAACTTTCAACATTGAAAATGACAAGAAGTGTTAAAGGATCATGTGACACTGAAGACTGGAGTAATGATGCTGAAAATTCATCACAGGAATGAATTTAATTTTACTTGTAAAAATATTTCACAGTATTACTGTTTTACTGTATTTCTGATCAAATTAATGCAGTCTTAAGCTTAAGAGACTTAAAAAAGTATCTTACTGGTCGCAAATTTTACTATATTTGTATAACTTTTATGGGCTTTGGATTTAATTTCAAGTGGTTAAATTAATTGTATAATATCAGTATATATTAATATAAATGTGACCATTTCTATGTGGCACATTATAAAGATAAGTTTCATAATAGCACATTTGTCAAAAAACAGTCCATGCTCATATTAACAGTAAAAAAACACTTTTTATGACTGCAGGGATTGGGAAAGTGAAGCAGAAAGGCTGTGTGCGAGATTTGCCCTCCAGCGGAGAGAAATATGACAGCGATGAGCGACTGTATGACCTCAACCTGCCCGCACTGGTGAAGTTCAACTACACCGCAGAGCGGGAGGACGAGCTCTCTTTGGTGAAGGGCACAAGGGTCATCGTCATGGAGAAGTGCAGCGACGGTTGGTGGCGAGGAACCTATAATGGCCTTTCTGGGTGGTTTCCCTCTAATTATGTCACAGAGGATCTGGACAGGACAATGAGGGGCGATTCTATGAGCTCTCTCAATGATAAACTGGCTTCAGTGGGGCACAATATCAACGGCTCTCAGGTTCTGCAGACTGTACAGGCACTTTATCATTTCAGCTCAAGCAATGCCGAGGAACTGAGTTTCAACAAAGATGAACTTATGTATGTGTTGGAGAAACCTGAGAATGACCCTGAATGGTGGAAGTGTAGAAAGGAAAACGGGCAAGTAGGTTTAGTGCCCAAGAACTATGTTACTGTTGTACAGAAAACACATATAGAACTAGGGAATTCAGGACAACCTACTTCAAACTATGACATTAAGCCCTCTATGGATGGAAAGTTTGGAGGAAAACAATGGTACTATGGGAAATTGACACGGCACCAGGCTGAGATGGTCTTGAACCAGAGGGGTGCGGATGGTGACTTCCTCATCAGAGACAGCGAGTCTACGGTAATTGAATTCAAGTTGAAAATGTGTCCATACTACACTGCCCTCCAAATGTTTGGAAACACCCTAGAAAAGTGGGATTTTGGACAATATTGGCATGAATCCTTTTTAATTTGTGATAATTTTGCACTGATAAGGGACAACACAAACTACAAAAACATATTTTATTACATAAACAGTTCATACTTTGACAATACTTTCATACAAATTTTCGATTTCAAAATATCCACCATTAGCAGTTATCTGACCTAAACTGGGTTCTAATTGGTTCATTGTATTCTAAACTTAATTGGCAATCAATTGTTGAAGCTATTAAGGTGTGCTGACCCAAAAATCTTTTAGAAAACTTGGGCCGAGTTTAAACCAGTAACCAGGCATCACAGCTGGCAAAGGGGCATGTCTGACTTTGACATGTTGCCAATATTATGTAATCAAAATGAAAATTATTATGGCTGGTCTTCAATGATAACGTCAAGTTACTTTAATGTATTTGCACCAAAAAATGATAAGGATTTATGCTGATATGATATTTTGATGTCCAAAACCACACTTTGCCAGGGGTGTTTCCAAACTTTGGGATGGCAGTGTATATTGTTTTTAGAATTAATATAATTTTTACTTTTTTACTTTATATTAAAAAATCCTAATTAATATAACAAGCTTCTGGCAGTATGAATGGAATTTTGCATTTTTTCATTTATTTATTTATTTAAGTATTTTTTAAATATAAAGGCCCATTCACACTAAGAACGATAACAATAAAATATATAAAAATTGTTATAAATATAAAAGAATAGCACTGTGCACACCACAGCTTTATGATAATGATAAAGAAAAAAGATATCATTGGGATCACTTTCAGAAGGATTTTTTTCCAGCTGTTGAATGCTAAAACACTGACAGCCAATAAGAATCCTTTCTAATTTAAGGGCTCGCGCATTTAAAATAGCAGACGACATTGCAGAGAAGTTATTCGCAGGGGTCCAGTAAATGCCACCAGTGTTTGTGAAAATCAAGTTTTTAATGTTGTTTATATATCTGTCTGGTGTTTTTAATATGCTTTAAGACAAACCATATGCAAATTCATAAGTCAACACCATTGCTGAATATTTTCTCTTTAAAACTGCAATAAACCAAAGACAGTCTCAAACCCGTGGTTTGAAATCGCTGGTGGTTCTGACGTCACAAACTACCTTGTAACCAATCATGTCAATGTGGCAGCGGACTTTAGCATATCATTAACTGACTGTGGGAGTTTCAAAAGAAGGTTATCACGCTTTTTTTTTTCTGTTGATATGAAAAATCGGGTAGATGTAGCAATATAGCGGGTGTATGATGCATTTTACAATGTTATGTTGAACTACAGTATGCCTTTCTCCACTGCTGTTCTGAGTTGTTCAAAGCATTTGTAAGAATACCGATTGTTAGAAGGCAGCTGTCTGACTCGTGAATGTAAACATGGTTTGTGTAACATTAGCAACACATTATTACCTGTTTGATAAAGTAGTCAAGCAAAACGCTAATAATATTAATTACCGTTATGTGTCCGACGTTGTAAAAAAGCCACCACTGTTGTGCAGCATTTACCTCAGTAAGTTGACCGAGTGGATCTCGTCTGAGCTCGTGCGAGTGAGTGGGGGCGGGGCTACTTAACATATTCATAGATCCGTGTATATTACATGAGGCAAGGTGTAGAGTTGCATTCAAGCTATTTTAAAGCAGAAATAAGTAACGTTTTTACCTTCATAAATAGTTTTCTAAGTCCTTACGATGATTAATTGACTTGTAGTGGTGTGTTTGAGGTGTGCATGTCTACGCCAGAATACAGCACTTGCAAGTTGAGCTGCGCCAAACCGACACAATCTCACCTCATGTTCACGTTCACGCGAGAGTGGCAAAATGCTTTACGGTAATTAAAAAAAAAATTGATATATTATGACTTTATAAGACAATTTCGAAAATTACCCACCTCCATCGAGATTTCTTGTACTGTATTTGCAAAACTACTGCGCTGGTGAGCGTTGTAGTCGTTGTAGTCCAGAGCTGTGCTTGGAGTATTTACAACAGTGTGATTCACTGAAGGGGGAGCTTCGCAAATCTTACTTAGTTCCACTTTTTTTTTGCACAGGAAAAAAACGTTTAAATATGTAATTTTAGTGATCAAAGATCAGTTTTAAGGGATAAAATTATTGACTACAGGGGAACTTTAACTATGAAATCATTATGCCAGGCTAGCAAACATAACATAAAATTACCTCAGGTATCCAGCGTTAGTTTTGACAACATTGTCTTGCTTCCTTTGAAGTTGCAGTGAAAAAGACAAGGCGTTGTTTTTTTATACCACTATATTGACTTCGTCAGTAAATTCAGTGTTAGATTAGATCGATTACATTAGCTGTCAAAACACTGCTGGGGACATCTGCTGGTTAAAGCCATGTAAATGCAACAAGAACAGCAAAAGCGTTGTGCACACGAGATGTGGACGTAAATATACTTATCGTTCATGGTGTGAACGGGCCTTAAGTCACAAACAATTTAATTTGTGTTTTGTTATGAACACAACACTTTATTTTTTACTTTCCAGCCAAACGACTTCTCCATCTCTCTCAAGGCAGTGTACAAGAACAAGCATTTCAAAGTGCAGCTAAAAGATGGATTCTACTGCATTGGTCAGCGCAAGTTCAGCTCCATGGAGGATTTGGTGGATCATTACAAAAAGGCCCCCATTTTTACTAGTGAGGAGGGAGATAAACTGTACCTGATTAAAGCATTAACCTGAGCCTATACAGGAACTACAGACTCTGCAACATCTAACCCTGTCATTCATGAAACTATGTTGACTGTGCATTGGGAGAGTGTGAAAACTCCTTTGATTAAATGTTAATGATTCAGTTAATACAGTAAATATGTGTTTGCTTTAGCAGTGCTCCAATTTGGGATATTCAGTCAATTTAAATGCAAACTCCAGTTAATATCAGGATGATAAGCTATCTTTGTAATTGTTTCAGTGCAGCAGTCCGACAAATAACTTTGTTATTTTGTATGTACTTACATAGACTTCTTGTGATTGTTCAAGATACTTAAAAGTTGGAGGATGAATGAAATATCACTGCAGTCAACTTTTCTTCACTACATTACATTAGTTTCATTTAATATCAAGAGCCTCACAGAGGACAATGAGAGAATGGACACAGTACCTTTAAACCACATATGTGATATTATTTTTACCTGATAAAAATGTAAAATTTGCAGCATTGATTTCATGAATTCTCATGCTATGTTGTTCTTTTGCCCGTGCCAAAACGTTCTTTTCAATCTACATTGTTGTTGTTTTTTCTTACAGAGATCAAGACCATATTTATATTCCCATAGTCCTATATCAGAGCTCAACCCCACCCCCTTTTTAATTTTTTTCCCTCAACTAATTTGTAACAACTTGTAAACTGTGAATGTTTCCTTCCACAGTGAACTTTTTAGATTTCTTTTACTTATCATTTCTTGACTTGATAAGTGTAACTTTTCAAAATAAAGCATAGCTACAAGTTTTGTTCTTTTAATTTAATGCATTTAAAGATTCTGTAAATGTATTTATTACAAAATGTGCATACAACATAGGCCTACATATAATTATGAGGTATATACAAAAACAACAAAACATACAAACTACAAAGTGTGTTTTTCCAGAGTAACCATAGTAACAAAATATATTATAGCCTATTCTTTCTGGCTCCTTTATTAAAAAAAAAAATAGAATCATGTATTATTATTAATTTAGGGAAAATGAGACAAATCCGATATTATTGTAATGTTACATCTTTTATGAATTCTATTGATAAACCACGAGAAAAAGGTGAATAAAGATTGAGAGTCAATGTTCAGAAATTATTCATTATTATTATGTTTTGAACTATGCTGTATATAGCTGTGTTTTGCCGTGTTTGTTAAAAAACGCAAAAATTAGTTTATTTTTAATTATTAAAAATTGCCATTATTTTATATGAAAAAGTTAATAATTGTATTTTATTGACAAAATATTTTAGTTTGTCTTGTTTTTTTTTGTGTGTGTTTTTTTTAGGCCTATTAGATCAGATAACATTTTAAGCTGTTGTATGGTCATGTTACAATGTGGCCCACCTATGGGGCATGTTGTCACATTTCACTTCCAGTCTTTCGGGGGAAATCAAGAAAAAAGTATACACTGCATTAATAAAACAAAACCAAATAATTTCACTGGACATGTGTGAAATTAATGTGTGGGGAAAAAAAATAAATACTCTGAACCCCAAGTGAATTTACACAAACTGAGAAAGTCAAAAAGTGTTACTTTGTGCCCCGCTCTCCCCTACTTTAGATGTGATGAGAAAATCTTATTTTATTTAACCCTCTACAGCACAGCGTTGCCCTCAGGCAATGGAAAGTTTTCTTAAGCCCTATTTTTAGTACATTTTTCTTTAAATGATTACAACCAATTAGAAAGGTTGAGAATGTAGCCTACCATAGAACAGTTCAGTAAGGTGTTGGAGTCAATATCAAGCACCATTTAAAGGTGGGACGTCCTGTTCTGACACATGGTCACAGGAGCACATGGTGAGAGAAGAAGACAATATTATTTGCTTTAGTTATCTTATTTAAAACGTCATGAACTGTACATAAAAAAATATGCGTATGTGTATGAAGGTGCACTGTAAAAAAATCCTGTTGTTTCTATGGAAAAATACCAGCAGCTGTGGTTACCAGAACAATACTGTAAAAATGACATCAAACCGTAAACATACTTACGAAGTTACATGTGAATTTTACATTTTAAATCTGTTAAATTTACGGTAAAATAACATATTTCATTAACTAATATAATGTTAATTTACCAACCTAATGAAGTACTAATATCTGTTTTGTATCTTTATAATACACTGACAGTCATCAAACACAATGGTGATAAGAGTCACATGATGAATCAAAGTTCATCACAAGCAGATTTCCCAAGCTGAGAAGCACAATACTAACATATAGAAGGTGCACACAGTGACATTCACACACACACTAAACACCATCATGGTAACATGCATGAAATTTTAAAAATGCAATAAACATTAATTTAACAACATTAGATGTAACATAAAACCCTAATGTACATAACTGATTAGAAAAAATGAGAAAAACTAAGAAGAAACAGTTATTTCAACAAAAATATATCAAATGTGAAGTATCACGCAGGGAATTGTGGGAATGTCAATATATGGTTTTTCACTGTAAATTTTACAATGAATTGTTATTTTTCACTTCCAAAAAATGTGAATTTAACGGTATTTTACCGTAAAATTACATTAAATGTACCATTAGATCTATTACAGTTATTCACCGTATATAGTACGGAAACTTTCTGTAAACCAATTGACAGTTTTTCACCGCAGCATTTTTACAGTCTTTTACTGTTAAAATCACGGTCATTTTTTTTACAGTGTGTAGAGAAGCCTTTTGTCAGGTTTTATGAAGTTTTTTTAATTTTACATGTTAAGAAATTCAGTTTTTCTTTTCGTTGCCTCAGGGCAACGTTGTGCGGATAAGGGGTACTTTTTGAGGAGGTTTTGGGCAATACCTCACATTGGCAATAATGTAATGTAAGTAAAGATGCAAGGTTCCTGGGTGTGCAGGAACACCCAAAGTGATGTCCAAAAATTGTAACACACCACTATTTCACAGCAGAGAAGAAGTGCTTTTTGGAGTTTTGTACAGAATGAAATCTTACTACACGAAGTACACTATATTGCATGACACACTACATGATACAGAGCTATGCATGTATCAAATTCAGTAATTTGATAATCAATGTCTTTCAAGTGTTTTTCCCTTTTTACTTAATGATTTCTTAATTATTTTTTTTTATATATATATTTTTATCAATAAAATGTTCCCAAATGAACCAAAAAATTATGTGGAATATTTTTTTTCATATGCCATCAACATATGTGCAGTAGAGGGTTAAAAAGTTAAAGCATTAATATATTCAAAAGATCTGTAGTGACGACAATCGTAAGTCTTTGCTGATTGGTTCACGTGACAGTGACGTGGTTCTGAATCTGGCGCCGGAAATAAGCATGCAGTTTCAAAACACTCGCGCCGCTGACAGACGTCACTGAAGCAAAACTGGTAGTCAAGAATGACAACTGAACTATAATAAACCTGTATATAAGCAATTCAATATTCATTGCTCATGTAGCATTTGGATTTGGATCAGTTTTACACAGAGCAATCCTTTATCGTACTGGAGTCTTGATCCGGAGGTAAGTGTGGCCTGCAGCTAAACAGTTGAACTTAATCCACGAGAGCGTGTTCGCTTGTTATGAACAGTTCAGTCTAGTTGTATTAAGCAATTTATGTTACTAATAAGTGTCATTAAGTTATGTGCAATTAAATGTATTGCATCTGCTTTATTATACATTCGAATGGCGCTTTGTTTTTGTTTTTTGGTTAGGACCTTGCACAGAGAAGTTTCTTGTTTGTGTTGTGATCGCAGACATGCAGTCATCAAACATCAGTCCCCGCACTGCTGCTCACCCTCACAGCCCCTCGACCAGCGCCTCGCCACGATACGGTGAAAAACAGCACGTCAATTATGAAATGAATATGATTAATAATCGCCCCTAGCTAACTATAGACTAAACTAAAACCTTGTTGAATTGTTGTCACCCTTTAATATTAATTATGATGCTTGTCATCAAACTTCAGCTCTTATAGACTTCATGGATGTTGGCCGCACAGAGACCATATCCCAAGAAATTGAAAATCTAACAGAAGATGCAGGGCAGGACCTGGAGGCAGAGGAGAGTGTTCAGATTGGATCAATTCAAGGCTCAGTGGTTGGTCTGCGCTACTACACTGGAATGGTATGTGTAGTACAAATTTTTTTGTGGCCATAATGGTTTAACTAAATTTAAAAGGGTTAAAATTTCAAACAAATTAGCTAATTACTTGCATACATTCTCTTTTTTGAGGACAAAGTCTGTTTTAATTCATTTTGAGAGACTATTTGGAGGATGACTGCAAAAATGTCAATGTGGTGTAACCGTAAAAACTTACCAAATAATTGATCTTGTTTAAAAGAGGTGAAATTCTCAATAAATAAAATAAAAAAACAACACTTGAAAATAGTTCCATATAGTAGGTTAGTTTATATTACATCTTTAATCAGCATCATAAACTAGGGATATTTGACTAAATTGGCCCCAGTAACAGAAAGGCGTCAAATGTGTCACTATTTGACATTTCAATTTAGAATCAAATTTGACAGGCATTACCATAGACACCTATGTAAGCACATGGCCTTGGAGGGAATATTTTAAAAAGTTAATACTCATGTCACATGGTACATCAAATTTGAACAAAATGGCTCCTTGAAAGGTGGTGACACTTCAGGAATTTGACTCCACTCACATGATTCCCCAAATTAATTATAATATCCAGAACAATGTTGTTCCGTTTATTTTCATTTACTGAGAATTTATTACGAATTTCACCTTTTTAAAACAAGATCAGTTATTTGGTACAAAGTTGTTACAGTTACACCACATTGACGTTTTTGCAATCATCCCCCAAATATCAGAAATTTTACACTTTGTCCTCAAAAAAGAGAATGTATTCAAGTAATTTGCAAATTTATTTTGAAATTTTAACCCTTTTAAATGTAACTAAACCATATTGGACACTAAAAAATTGCATCACATCATTGACCCATATGTAGGGTTTCTAAATGGATCTCATTCCACATTTAACTTGACTAATTCAACTCATCAGAAACAGTATTGTCCACACAGCTATAATTATTTTGGGTTGTGTTCCTGATAACATAATATATAAGAATGCAGTATTATTTATTGCAGTATATCTTCACCATGAGCCGTATTCTCCCGCCATCTGTACCTGCTTAATTCTTCTGACGCCCTTATCACCTGACAGGAACAGGCGCACAGTGAATATTGCCCTCTAGTGGTTTTAAAGCAAAACACAAGAGTAATTCTATTATGGCTCATTCAATCTCATTCAATAACAGGAATATTGTGTGATTGTGACATGTGCTGTAGGTCAATAGAGGAGAGATGGTGTCTTTGGTGAGAGAGCCGCGCAATCCCTATGACCGAAATGCAGTGATGGTTGCCAATGTGTATGGCAGTCAGGTGGGGCACATCAAGAAAGAGCTGGCAGCCCCAATGGCATACATTATGGACAACAACTTGGCCAGGGTGGAAGGGTAACGTAGTTTCTTCTTTTTTCTATAAATATTTTTGAAGTATGCTACTGATATTGATTGCAACAGATCTCTTCTGTGTTTTATCTCTTAAAAGGGTTGTGCCCTTTGGGAATACTAATAAATTCACAATGCCTGTGATCCTCACATTCTGGGGCAAAGAGGAGAACCGAGAAGCTGTGAATAATCAGATGACACGCTATGGTTTCAGACTTGGCACTGACCTCAAAGGTTTTTTTTTGTTTTTTTACAGTGTATGCATGACATATATGGCACTCATTTATTTATTCACTACTTAATGTTCTTTGTAAACACATAATGCTTATGACTTTATTCTCTTAGGAGGTGCTGCACATACATCTTCCGGTAGAAATCTGCTTGGATTGTCCTCAAAAATAGCTGCCATTCCTTTGACTGTAGAAGAGGTAAAATTATTGTGACAGATGTTGGCTAGAATATGTCAAAATAAATTATTGTTATTTGTGTGGTATGCTTTAATATGTTAAAATCTGTATCAATGGTTCTTAGCTTTTTTTTTTTTTTACATTGGACCCAACAGAGTAACATGACAAACATGGAAAATATTAATAATATATATATATATAAAAAAAAAAATACAAATAACCATAAATATTCTTGTTGCAAATTTATTTAATATAGTATGTATCATACTTTTTTTTTTCAATGCATAATTTGGTTTTATCGGGTGCATACCTGTTGACATCAACAACAAATAAAATGGAAAGCTTTTTGTCTTTCCATTTAAAAGGCTGTTTTAGCCATGCCTATTTATATGATTAGTTGCATTTAGTATTATTTATTATTAATTTGGCATGGTTCCTTGCCATTTATGACCAAACAGTGCTGCAACGCACCAGTTGAGAAACATAAGTCTTTATGTTTGATGCTTTTTGTATAACTTTCATAAAATTGCTAATAAAACTTTATTTTTATGCCATGTCATATCAGCTAAAAAATGCCTTTGACAAGCTCTTTGATGATTTGATGGAGGATAAAACCAGAGAAATGGAGCCAGCAGAGGTGAGCAGAGACAGAAAGAAGGCAGCTGTTTTTTTACTGTCAATCTCATCCATCAGTCACTTACAGATGTCTATGTTAATGCCCGTACAGGCAGTGTGCACTCCTCTTCTCCCACATCAAAAGCAGGCGCTCTCATGGATGACCTCTCGTGAAAACAGCAACGATCTGCCCCCGTTCTGGGAGGAGAAGAATGGCCTTTACTTTAACGTTCTCACAAACTTTGCAGTGAAGGAAAGGCCAGAGAAAGTGCTTGGTGGGATTTTGGCTGATGACATGGGGCTGGTGAGATGATCTTAGACTTGTTCTTATAGTGCTCAATATAAGTACTACAAGTGCTCAGAACTTTTATGCTGTGTTGTGTTTCAGGGCAAAACCCTCACCACCATTGCCTTAATTGTCTCTAATTTCCACAATGGGAAACCTCTGCCACTGGAACAATGTGTAAGATGCAGATGACATTATTTCTTAAACAAATAAAGCATGTGTGTAAAGGACAAACAAAACGTTTTGTTGATATAATTAATTTAACTGATTACTGTATATGGGAGCTTGTTTCTGCCACTGAATAAAAACAAAAAAGATAATTGCGACTTTTTATCTCACAATTCTGACTTTATTACTTTCAATTGCGACTTTACATCTACCAATTCTGACTTTATTACATGAAATTGTAAGTTATAGTCATAATTGCCATATAAAATCACAATTGTGAGTTTGTATCTCACAATTCTGACTTTTTTTCACAGAATTGCGAGTTTATATCTTGCAATTCTGACTTTATAACATGCAATTATGCGTTATAAAGTCAAAATTGTGAGATATAAACTCGCAATTCAGTCTTCTTTTCCGTTCATAATTGGACTTTATAACTCGCAATTGCGAGGAAAAAAAGTCAGAATTGCAAGTTATTTATATAGTTGTTTATAATGTGCAATTGTGAGTTTATAACTCGCAATTCTGACTTTATTTCTCGCAATTGTGTGAAATTAAAAATAAAAAAGGTTATTGTGAGTGTGTGTGTATAATATATATATAGAGAGAGAGATAGAGAGAGATATATCTCGCAGTTCTGAGAAAAGAAGTCAGAATTGTGAGATAAAATGTCGCAATTACCTTTTTTATTTTTTATTTAGAGGTGGAAACAAGCTTCCATGACTATAACCTCGCATGTATTTTAGCCACAATTTAATGATGAACATATCAAAAATGCAACTTTTCAGGAAGGATCTTCCATGCCTTCTACTACCAGAAAGAAAGCAGCCTCAAAAGGTAAAAACTGTCACAAATGTTATACATTTTTAAAACTGCAATTCGTCCTAAAGTGAAGACGCTACAGTGCAGAATAGTGACACACACAGACACACAAACTATATTTTTTTTATTTACAGAATAGTGACACACACAGACACACAAATTATATATTTTTTTATTTACAGAATAGTGACACACACAGACACCCAAACTATATATATTTTTTTATTTACAGAATAGTGACACACACAGACACACAAATTATATATATTTTTTATTTACAGAGAAAAGTGGAAACCGTGAAGTGGAACCTGTGGGGTTGTCCCCATTGAAAAGACAGCATGATCATATTGTCATTGTTGACTCCGATGATGAAGATGCACCTCAGAAGAAAGGTTGGTTTCATCAAACTCTTGATGCAGTGTACAAATGTCGGGGGTTGGTAAGATTTTTTTAAAAATATTTTTGAAAGAAGTCTTATGCTCACCAATGATCCATTTATTTGTTAAAAAATGCAGAAATACAGAAAATATAAAACAGAAATATTATTGCAATTTAAAATAACTGTTTTCTATTTTAATATAATTTAAATTGCAATTTATTCTTGTGATAGCAAAGCTGTCCACTACAGCCTTCAGTGTCACATGATCCTTCAGAAATTCTAATATGTTGATTTGAGCTCAAGTACATAAAGATAATAATTCTTATCAATGTTGAAAACAGTTGTGTTGCTATCATGATTTTTTTCAGGATTCTTTGATTATAAAGAACTGCATTTGTTTGTAATAGTATTTTTTTGAGCAATTTAATGCATCTTCATTTAATTTCTTTCCAAAAGACTTTTAAACAGTAGTATAAGTCGTTTTGCATAAAAGCATCTGCCAAATACATAAATGTAAATGTTAATAGTATTTGTTAATTTTGTTTTTGTGTCTCACTGTTTTTTTAATAGCAAAAAACACAAAGAAAACTGCTAAAAAGTCTGCTAACACCAAGAAAGGTACCCTTACTTGCTGTCCTTTATTTTTCAGGCAAAATTTAAGCAGATTTGTTAGATATATTTTCAATCACAACTGACTTTGTTCTTGTTCTTTCGTACACAGGAGTGGTTCTGCTGGACGATGTAGACTTCGCTGCCGCTCTGGAGTGCACTTCCTCACAGGCTGTGCCTGCAAAAAAGTGTGCAAAGAAGAGTTCTGGTGGGTGTAACATTAATGACCATTTCTTCATTATGGTAATGAGAGTTTTACAGGAATCAATCTGCTTTCTGTGGGTTGTAGGCACTGGTAGAGGCCCATCTGGAGCCAGTGGGGGCTCAGGGGCCAGAGCCACTTTGATTGTATGTCCTCTGTCTGTCCTTAGTAACTGGCTGGTGAGTGTTGAAAATCTGCCCACTAAATAAGTTTTTTTTTTTTTTTTTGCAATGTCATGAACTCACATTGCTCTCCTTTGTACTTCATATCCTTTCAGGACCAGTTTGAGCAACATATCCGAGCAAATGTCACATTGAAAGTGTACCTGTACTACGGCGCTGAGCGCAGCCGATCTGTCAGCCTTCTTTCTGGGCAAGATGTAGTTCTCACAACATACAATGTGCTTTCATCAGATTTTGGAGTGAGTGTATTTAAAACACAGTCCTGCTGTTTTTGCTGCTATGATGTTGTCATTACGTGATGCCGAGCCATGCTGGGGGTTTGACCTGTGAATTTTTTTAAATGATAAAAATAAAATCAATTTGCCATAAAATCTTGGCAGATAGATAGTTAGAGATGGTTAGATAGTATTTACATTGTGTAAATAGTGCAAAGAACATATTTTTTATATGAGTTAGTAGTAGTAGTTAAATGCTACTTATACTAGAGGTAGAAGCTATTTGCGTTATTACATTTTAAAACGGTATGCAAATTCAGTGTATATTTATTAAAACGATTCTATCATTCCATATTGGATCTGCTGATCTGTATAAGTGGCCTTGAAGGTCCAGGAAGGAAGCCACGGTCCTTACTCTTCTTGACACTGTCCCAGTTATTGGCTTCATTCTTTTGTTATTTCGTCTGGCTGAACTAGACACTAGTTGGCGGAGTAAGTGTAAATAGCCTCTGCCAACAAGATGGGTGTAGGTAGACAAAATTTGGACAAATGGTGAAATAAAAAAAGTAACTTTGACCCCCCCTGCAGAATAAAGCCAGCAGTCCTCTGCACCAAGTGAACTGGCTGAGGGTGGTGCTGGATGAGGGTCACGTCGTCAGAAATCCTAGTGCACTTCAGAGCAAAGCTGTACTGGAGCTCCAGTCAGAGCGCAGGTGGATCCTGTCTGGTGCGTTTGCTTACATCATTACTCTGTTAAAGTCTCAATGCTGGATTATTTCATCATTTGCATTGTTTTAACTGTAAATATTACCAAAAGGACAGATCTTAAAGGGTTCGTTCTCCCAAAAATGAAAATTCTTTTATTAATTACTCACACTCATGTCGTTCCAAACTCGTAAGACCTGTTCATCTTTGGAACACAAATTAAGATATTTTTCTGAGAGTGCAACATAACTTTCACTTTTAAAACCTGGAAGCGCTGCACTGTGTTTACAGTGTCAACAGCGTCGGTCGGAGAATGACAGGGAAGATAAGAAATTGTTGAATAAAGTCGTTATTTTTGTTTGCTTTTTGTGTACAAAGTATTCTCGTCGCTTCCTAACATTAAGGTTTAACCACTGTAGTCTTGGTGTCTATTTTAATGATGTCTTTACTACATTTCTGGGCCTTGAAAGTGGTAATAACGTTGTAGTCTATTGAAGGTCATAAAGCTCTCGTATTTCATCAAAAATATCTTAATTTGTGTTCCAAAGATGAATGAAGGTCTTACGGGTTTGTAAAAACATGAGGGTGAATAATTAATGACAGAATTTTCATTTTTGGGTGAACTAACCCTTTAATGCCTATTAAGTCAATGTCAATCATGTCTATTTTTATCTTCAGGAACTCCCATTCAGAACTCCCTGAAGGATCTGTACATGCTGCTGTCCTTTTTGAAGCTGAAGCCTTTTGATGTGAAGGAGTGGTGGAACAGAATAATTCAGAGACCTGTGACCATGGGCGACAGATTTGGACTAAAGTATTTTAACAATAGCTGTGTCCCAAATCGCATACTTTCAATGCATTGAATTGAATGAACTTCTCTATATCGTATAACTGTTACCAGGAACTTGCAAGCGCTGGTAAAGGGGATCACACTGAGGCGCACTAAGAACAGTAAAGTGGCCGGGCGCATGGTGGTGCAGTTACCCGCAAGGAGAGTGTTTGTGCAGCATGTGACTCTCTCTGAGGAAGAGAGGGAGGAGTATGAACAGGTCAAGCGGGAGGGCAGAAACATCGTCGGCAGGTGGGCACACTTTTGCTAAAGATTTAAATAGCATCGATTTTACATAAAGGTTTAAAATCAGACAACAAAAACAATTTTTATTTATCTTTACAGGTATTTCCAAGAGGGAACGGTCATGACAAACTATGCCGACGTGCTGGCCATCCTGGTCCGTCTGAGGCAGTGCTGCTGTCACCCCAGTCTTGTGGGCAAATACACAGTTGCAGGTATAAATTAGAGATTAGACGGTCACTGAGTACATTCAATTAAATGTTATTTAATTTAAATCAATTAAAATTAATTTATACTAATAATTAAAATATTTTATATTAAATTAAAATGATAAATTAAAATTAAATGACATTTTATTAGATATACATTTTTAATATTAAACTAAAAATAAAATTGCTATTACATTATTATTAAATAGATTCTAAGCTTTAACTACAATGCCACATCAGCAGCGCCCTTATCATTTTTGTTGTGATGGATCTGTGTTAGGTGATCCTGGGACCCCCGGCGAGCTGCGGGAGCGTCTCATCAATAAGATCACATTGGTGCTGAACTCTGGCTCAGACGAAGAGTGTGCCATCTGTTTAGACTCCCTACGTCAGCCTGTCATCACCTACTGCGCTCATGTGTATTGCAGGCCCTGCATCCGTGAGGTCATTCGCTCAGAGAAGGTCAGCATTACTTCATCATCTCCAATTTTTGCTGAAGACTCCTGTATTGAATTGTCTAGGGCTGTCGCAATTAAATAGTACTCTAAATATTACTCTATAGTACTAATAGTACTTTATTTAAAAAAAAGTCCTTGATTGTAATTTGCCCATGTCGATTAAGCAGAAGTGAAATGTTCAAGCATTTCTATTGTAAAGAAGTGGCAAAATATTAAGTGTACATTTGAATTCAATTTTTATTTAATTTTAAGTGTTGTACAATAAAACCATATAATTACTTGCTTTTGATATTTTATCTGAACCAGTAATTAATGCTTCATTTTTATTATTATACCTAGGTATTTTAAGTAATTTTGTAATAGTTATTGTTCACTTAGCTCTATTACCACAAAAAAAGAGCACAGTATATTTGATTAATTGACAAAATAATTGACCGATGAGTCAATTACCAAAATAAAGGTTAGTTACAGCCCTAGTATTGTCGTTTCTGCATACTGATTGTTCCTGTCTCACAGGAGCAGGCCAGGTGTCCCCTGTGTCGTGCTCAGATCAAGACTAAAGAACTGGTGGAGTATCCTGGAGAAGAAGTGGAGGCTCATTCAGCAACTGGGGAGAATTGGCGATCAAGTTCCAAAGTAACTTTAACATTTATGCATCTTTTTTTTTCATGTGATATTTATGGTTGGGTCAGTCTGAAATCGGGCGTAACTCATAGGGGACTATACAATTGTGTTCATTACTATATAGTTTACTTGCTACTAAAGCCCAAAGTATACTTCGGACATCCACATACTGTCTGTGTGAGGTCATTTTCGTCATCAGGAGAGCCCGCGAACACAGTCCGTGTGCAGACCAGTTTTTGTGTCTGTGCGGATGGTGTGCATACAACAGCACATGTGCGAGCGCTCACAGCCAAAGGAGTATACTTTGAAAGGCTTGTGGACTTCATTGTTTTCAAATAATTAAACTGTTTACAGATATTTCAAATAAATGCTGCTCGATTCATCAAAGAATCATGAAAAATGTATCACGGGTTCCACGTAAGTATTAAGCAGCACAACACTGATTATTAAGAAATGTTTGTTGAGCAAAAAAGAATGATTTCTGAAGGATCATTTGACACTGAAGACTGAAAATTCAGCTTTGCCATCTCAGGAATAAGTTACATTTTACAACGTATTCAAATTTTTTAAATTCGGTTATTTTAAATTTGTAATATTTCTGGTTTTTGTATATAATTACTATTTTTATTGTATTTTGATCGAATATACAGTCTTGGTGAGCATAAGACTTTTTTAAAAACATGAAAAAATAATCTTACCAATCCCAAACCTTTGAACAGTGGTGTAATAATTTACCTTTATATTTTTTAACCTTCCTTTCAAGGTTGCATACACCCCAAAATTGCAGAAAATTCAGTGGACGGACACACAATGAGCATAATCTTGCTTTTTTGTCAAAAATAAATAAATAATGAGAAATTGCTTCAATAAGGCATTTAAAGTATTACGGTCTTCACGGCTTTCATAGTGCTTAGAAAGATGAGTAAACATTAGACTCTTAAGAAACTCAAGTGTTAAAGAGACATTTGTGTTGGTCATTATGAGCAGCCATTTTTCAATAAACTGCTTTTCTTTATGTAGGTGGATGCTTTGATGAGCAACCTGTTGAAACTTCGCAATGAAGACCCCACTGTGAAGAGTCTTGTGGTCTCTCAGTTTACCAGGTTTCTGGATCTTTTAGAGGTTCCCTTGAGGTACAGTTTTCAACCCTGTGGCTAATATAAACCACTACATACTAAAAAAAAAGTAGCCGTTAGTAGTTTAGTGTGCTGACTCCACTGCTGTCTGCAGGGAATATGGATTCTCTTTCACTCGGCTGGATGGCTCTATGAATCAGAAGATCCGAGCAAAGGCCATTCAGGACTTTCAAGACTCCTCTTCAAGAAGCCCTACCATAATGTTACTGTCACTCAAAGCTGGAGGGGTTGGGATTAATCTAACCGCTGCTTCCCATGTCTTTATGATGGATCCAGTGAGTTGAATTCTCCAAGGATAGTGTTTGCCACTAGGTGGCAGTAATGTTCTGGTTTGATTCTGTGGAGAATTAATAGAAACTTACAAACTCAAAGAGCTCAGTTGTTTTTTCTACTATTTGTTCAGGCCTGGAATCCTGCAGCAGAAGATCAGTGTGTTGACAGATGTCATAGATTGGGCCAGAATAGAGATGTGGTGATCACTAAGGTACACTCTTTGATTTATGCCATGGCAGGTACACAGAGGAATGTTAGCGGCTGATCCCAATGAAAAAAACAATTCTCAGTGGTAACACAGTGCCAACAAATGCATCATGATGTTAAAGGATTCCTTATTAGCTCATGGCTACCACTCTTAACAATGAGGGCTCCAGATTGACTACAATGGTCACAATTTTAAGCATTTTTTTTTTTTTAAACTAGCTGTACAGTTGGAGAATACAGTTAAATTTTAGGGTTTGATGTTTCCTGAACCAGTATTAAAGGGATAGTTCACCCTAAAATTAAAATTGTCATTTTTCACCCTATCGTTCCAAACCTGTATGAAGAATATTAGTCACCAAACTGTTTTGCAGACAATTTACTTTCATTGTAGACAGGAAAAAAAAAAAAAAACACCACAAAACATTTCTCAATCTTCTTATTTTCTACAGAAGAAAATAAGTAATACAGGTTTGGAATGCCGTGAGGGTGAGTATACAATGGCAGTTTTTTTTTTTTTTTTTTTTTACCATCCCTTTTAGAATTTTTTTTTTAATACTTATAACAGTGAGCAGTGAAGCCTTATTAGACTTGTTTCCCGAACAAATCACTTAAGCGAGTTAGTGGCTTGAATCAGACCATTCTCTCAATTGATTTCATTGACTAAACTGGGAGTCATTTTTATATATAAATTCAAATTATATAAGATTGAACCATGATTTAAGTTTGTAACTATTGTTAAACATCTGAATTAACAGTGTGACAAGTAAAATCCACATTCAGTTCTGTTGTAAATGGTATTGTAATAATTTAAATATTGTTTAGTATACGGAGGCCAAATTGTAAGGTTGGATTGACTAAAACGAAGTGACATTTTGAAAATAAATCAGTCTACATTTGACTTTCAATCAGGAATAAAGGAGGACATTTACTTGGCACATCAGGATTATCAGACCAACAGTATCAAATTAAAACAAATTTATACTAAATACACCTTGGTAAGTTTATAGTTACATAAACGAGCATGTTTATCCAGCGGTTAAGGGTTTACATTAGGTAATCAGGTCAATAAATGTAAAAACAAAAGAAAAATCAATCTCTTTCGTGTCTTCTGTTGTGTTTAGTTTATTGTGAAAGACTCTGTGGAGGAGAACATGGTGAAGATTCAAAAGAAGAAGCAGGAACTTGTGGAGAAAGCTTTCGGAGTGAAAAACTCACAGGACCTAAAACGGGCACGGATAGATGAGATCCGAACCCTCATGGAGATTTAGTCGTTTTACCCAGCTAACTTTACTTCAGTTCGTTCATTTCAGATTATTTACTTGATCAAAAACAGCACTTTTTTTTTTTTTTTTTACTTTTTTGCAAATTGTTCAGTAAGGTTCATACACTATAAACCCATTGTCTGTATAACTTGTTCTAAACAATGTTTGTCAGTATGGTTGTTCAAACAATTTTCATTACAATAAACACCATGCAGTCAGTCTTTCTTTTTGCGTGAAAACTGGTTTTAACCACAGTAAATTGGGACTTGTGTTACTGGTTCTTTATTTCAGGCGTTACAGGTGGGGGCAGAGTTACAGGCAAGTTACAAACTAGTTATCTACAGCTACAGCATTAACAGTAGTAACTAAGTGTTGCAAAACCATTGTGCCTTATCCCTGCTACAGCAAGTGACTACCCAGTAGGCAAGAGTGGAGTGACCTTGGTTCAAACAATAAGAGTTGAAGTTGATCAGAGCTCGTAATGATGATTTAAGCGAATTGGCAGCACACAAGGTGTCTTGTAAACACTTGCAAAGGTGGTCATTAGATGTTTAATATTGAATGTGGAGTGGTGTACGGTACATCTGGGATGCTGAAGTCATTTACAAGGTTTGGTATTGTTTTGTCTGCTGTATGTTTCTCTTTTTTTTTTCCATAAACGTTTCTGATCTTCACAAACACATGAAAGGCAAATAAGAGGTAAAGCCTGTAAGGTTGTAAGACTATTTATATTATGGTATCTTGAATAATAAAAAGACAACTAGTGTCTTGTTCAGTGAGATCAGAAACAATGCCTGAATTGTGTCACGTCTTCTCTGGAAATGAGGCAAGTGACATTGCGTCATTCGAATAACTGTTGCAATCACAGTGTGTAAGAGATTGAGTAGTTGAGCTGCATAGATGATCTGGACAGTGTTTCCAAAAAGCATCGTAAGCTTAAGTCAATCGTAGTTCCATTGCCACCAATGGAACTACAATCAACTTAGGCATACAATGCTTTTGGGAAACGCTACCCTGGACTGGTATAAAAATCATAGGTGTTTTTTATTTTATTTATTTTTTTATGTTATTTTATGTCCTGTACATACCCCAGTACAAAACTAATGATCTGTTCCCAAGTGCCTCTCACTTTAGGAAGGAATCTAGCCTTTTCTCTATGTTGTCAAAAGAGTCCACTCCCATGTAGTCAGCTTGGCCCTGTTCCCACTTCTGTTTCCGCTCCTGAGATGACATCGGAGGTGGAGGGGGATGATGGGATATGTGCATCTCAGCCACATCAATGTGAATATCACTCTGAAGGGTGGGGGTGGGGGTGGGGAAAGCAAAAATCACAAACAATAGAAATTCAATTATAAAATAAAAACATTATTAGTAACCTTATAACAGATAAGGGATTTAATAACTTCCCTAGTAATGTGGCACAACTTGTCAAACACAAAGTGGAACAAATCAGACGATTTTAAAATATGACAATTAGCATTTAATAATTTAGCATAAAAATCAGATTACTTCATTATTTCTCTTCTGCGCAGTAGAAGGTAGCAAATGCAGTGAACTAAAGATATATATATATATATGCCTTTTTTATGTTAGTCTTTATCTTATAAAAATGTAATTATATTTATACAATCCAATAAATTCCAGATGGATATACAGGAGTTCCAATTTAAAAAAACAAAAAACATCTTTTTCCTCATTAAATATTAATTTGACTTGAAATAATACATTTTAACCACAAGACTGGCCAAAAACTGCCTATATGATGATCAAGGTGCCAGTTTTTAGCAGTGGAGCTTACCTCTGTGCATCCGGAAAAGAAGGGCTGGTCACCATATTCCTCCTTCATGAGGGGCAATATTGAAGAACAGAAAAGCTCCCACCATTGTATCATGTAGTTGGGGTGCATGTCAGAAGCATCCTGGGACTGTCCCTTTATTGTTTTACTTGTGGTGTCATAACTGTAATCCCATGGTTTGACTTTGCCAAGGAAATGAACAACCTTGGCATCACGGCCGTATCTAAGGGAATAAGGAATGATCAGATCGTTACCGGCAAAATGACAAGGATTCGGAAATCCCAAACACTGGCCAACCGGAAGTGCTAAAGCGGGACCTGCCAGTTATAATGCACGTTTGTTCAACACACTCATTTAACGTTCCTAAAAATGGCCTCCTAGGAACTTCTAAATTTAATAAAGCCAAAGTTAGTCTCGAGTATGCAAGATATTTGTCAGTTTGTGGCATACAGGTACAAACTGCATTTAAATTAGATCCTGATGGGAGCCTGACTAACCACAGTACGTGTTGCTAATGGAAAAAAGATCATGTAACAAACTATTCAAAATGACTTTTAGGCTCTGTGTAAAGACCCTAAAATAGCCCCACTATTTTTGGTGGGCAGTATGTATTTAGAGGAAGATGAAGTGCAAAGCCAAGAACAGAAAGGATTTCTGGTGCTGGCTTCATCTCTTGTTACAATGTTCCTGTGTGATTGGGCTTTCATTTGACCTTGGCACAGCTAATTACAAATACATAACATCTCCAAGCAAACCTAACATTCACAGAAAAGTCAACATGTGTAGAACAGAGTAACTCATCTGTTTGAACACCAACTTCCAAAACCCTTTGAGAATTCTAGAATGTTAAAATCTCACTCACTGCTTGAATGCTGGGAGATAGGTATAGATGGCGATGCTGCTTAGGTTGTAGATGAAAGGAAGGTGTTTTGAAATGTCTGCCGTTGCCCAATCACTGAAGAAGCTGTTGAGAACACCCTGATCCCCACCTGATGACAAGACAAACAAACTCAATTACAAATAGCACAGACAAGACTTAACTGTGGAAAAATATGAAAAAAAATATTCACAGAAGGTTGTAATCTTCCCTAAACAGATGAAGCAATTAGAAGATTGCTACAGGACAAACTTGCTTTGCTGTTAGCTTAACCTTGTCACTTGGGTTTCCAAAGGGTCTATCAGCAAAGAAAAGTGACCTCAGTCCAGCTGACCTCAGATTATCAGTGAACATGAGACTCATGTTACATATGAAAAGCACATGATGTCCTATACATGACTATGACTGAGAACATGTTAAAAGGATAGTTCAATTCCCTTTGCCACCCTCATGTCATTCACCCTCATGTTTTTTTTCGGCAAAACACAAATTAAGACATTTTTGAATGAAGCTTAAAGGGTTAGTTTACCCAAAAATTTAATTTCTGTCATTAGTTACTCACCCGCATGTCGTTCCACACCCGTAAGACCTTTGTTCATCTTCGGAACACAAATTAAGATATTTTTGATGAAATCCCCAAGCTTTCTGGTCTCCGATAGACTGCATGTATGTCATAATTAATGACAGCATTTTCATTTTTGGGTAAAATAACCCTTTTAAGATGAATGTCCCTCCATTGAAAGTCCACATAACCAAAACTTTGACGTAAATAAGGGAATCCATATGAATTGAGTGGTTCAATCAAAGCCTTCTGACAAGAAAGTGCGGAAATAAGATATTTTCTAAAAAAGAAAACATGATAAAACGGAAGCTCAAACATTCTTGCTTGGATTAAACTGTTCGATTCATAGATTTATTCTTTTTACAATCTCTTTATGAACTTTTTGAAGAATCAAGTTTTGGTTACATGGCAACAGAAAGACAAAAAAAAAATAAAAATCTCATGATTCATTAAAACATCCTCATTTGTGTGTCAAAGACAAATGAAAGTTATATGGGTTTGAAACAACATTAGGGAGAGTAAATGACAATTTTCATTTTTAGGTAAACTTTTCATCAGAACTTTCAGAAATAAGCCATAGGATGTAAAGTAATTGTGGCTGGAACTAATCAATCACACTACAAGAACCCTCTGTATGTTTTGCTATATATAAACAGAAAGATAAAATCATGATGCAACTGTGCTTTTAAAAAAAGTGACACTGAGATAAAACAGAAATACGATAGCCTCCAAGACCTTCAAAACAGACCTGCTGATAACTTCTGAGGCTCAATTCTTTGTTTAAGATTAGGTCTTCAACTAAAAAGCAAACCATAGGTGAAGAGTCCTTTTTGTTAGTCTTTTTGTTAATTTGGGTTAGATATAAAAGCACAGAAACATTGATGAAGTGACAAATACCGTATCTTCGATAGCTAGCTAAATAAATGCATATACCCGTGTTTGCACATATTAACTCTGGTTGTAGTTTTGATTCTCAGGAACCCTCAAAGTGAATTAGTAGGAGTCTCTCATAAGAGGCCTTTGTTTACTTCATCCTACACAGAGCCTAGAAATAACTCCCTCAGGTGGAGTGGTGCACCCAAAAAAGAAAAATCACAGAGCCACCTTGTGCTCAGCCTACACTGATAAAGAACTCAGTCATTGCCATGTTGCACTCTAGCAAGTTTGCGCAACTCTTGTACAGCCCAAGATTTAAATATCTTATACAAGTTGTAATGTAGGAGTGGGACCATTTCCCCCCTAATGAATTCCTAAGTATATGGTTCAACTTATATTCCAAAACATTATGCAGTACAGTTTTGCAAACCTCAACTTAAATACAGGAATATTAATTTCTTTAACAAATATAACAAGACTAAAGAATGACTCTCACCATCAAAGCTGCCATTCTCTGAGCAGTAGGTGAGAAGCTTCCCATACGTCTCATTGGAGGGGCGGAAGACGAACACACCAGAGTTGAAGCAATCAGGCCAGCCGGGATCTGGTGCAGCAGAGAGCTCCTCTCGCTCAAATAACTCATCTATGTTAGACAAAACCTGGTGGCAAGAGGGAACACTTAAAAATCCCTCAAAGACATCATGAAAACATCACTACCAGCACTGAGAGGCAGCACTCACTAGAGTATCTGCGTCCATAAACACGCATTTGGAGTATTCTGTAAGAGTCCAGCAGTGGAGTTTGGTAAAGGTGACGCCCAGGTCAGGTCTTTTCATCATGGCCAAGTGTGCAGCATCCCCACTGTCCAGCACATCCACCAGCCTGACCTCATCATAGACTTTACGAAGCACTGCTCTGAAATGTAGAACACAGAGTACAAAGTGAGGCAAACTGATCTATAGATAACACTCTATATTGTGGACAACAACAAATACTGACAGAAAACAAAGCAGTCGAAAACCCATTTACTTGTGCTGTGCTACAGTACAAAACACAACAAACACTCTACCTGGAGGGTTCTGAGACGTGGGGGCCAATCAGGGCCACTAGTTTCCTTGATGTGTTGTGGTTCCTCAAGGACTTGCCAAGTACCATTGCTCCTTTGGCATATTTGTCAGTTGTAGCAAGGGTGACAAAAGCCTGGTCTGCATTACACACAAAAACACCCAATACCATCATTACTTATGCATTCCAATACATATAACATCTTTATAATAGAACATGCAAAAAAAATCCACCTTATTTTTTAAAATAAAGAGTGGGCCATTTTTAACTTTGAAGCGCCTGACACTGGAAGCTTTGCAAATCCGTTTGTTATAGCTGTACAAAACGGTCCATTATGCCGCTTGATGTTGCAAACTGGTATTTGTGATATTTTAAAGGTGCAATGTGTAAAATTTGGAAGGATCTATTGACAGAAATGCAATATAATATACATAACTATGTTTTCAGTGGTGTATAAAGACCTTGCATAATGAACCGTTATGTTTTTATTACCTTAGAATGAGCCATTTCTATCACACAGGTCCCCTTACATGTCACATCGCCATTATGCGCCGACATAATGGACAAACACTCTACAGACTGCGTTTAGTCACCATGTTGTTGCTCTAAATCGTTTGTGTTTTTAGATGCAGCTTGCATCGTCACTACGTTGAATACGTACAAAGCAGTAGTAGTAGTGGTCTGGTTGAGAAGCAGAGACCTTTCTTTATTAAAAGAAGAAATCTTATTGCTTCACACAAGCGACATGTCGGCCAGACAGCCACCGTAGCTTCTACGAAAGGGGGGGGGGGGTGTGCGGCTGTGCGCCGTTATTTGCAGTTCACAACCTCACTGCTAGATGCCTCTAAAATGTACACGCTGCACCTTTAAGTTATCATAATCATCGTAGCCCAAATAGTTTTATCATTTATTGCACTTTGTATGCTTTGTGCTACTTAAAACTGCAGTCCGCAACTTTTTTGTGTTAAAAATTTACAAAAATTATATAATGAGAATATACAACATGAATCCATTTTCCAAACCGTGTTTTTGTCTTATCCTGAATCATTATGGTACACTTATAATAAGTGTTTATATTCGGACTATTTCAGACCAGACTGGTAGGACTTGCCGCAGAGTATCACAGTAACTGCGTGACTCGCCATAGACATACACGGAGAAAAGTAGCTCCGGCTAGAATGTTCCTCCGCAAGACACATGCAGTTCTGTTTATTAACCGCTAGAGGGCCAAAAATTGTGGACAGCAGCTTTAAAGTCAGCATGAAAGAATTTGATTATTTTCATTATTGTGACATATCCGTATGGAAGCTTGTTTCCAACACAGATTTTTTTTTTTTTTTTTTTTTTTTGACACGCATATTTGTGACTCACAATTCTGACTATTTTCCCCTCACAATTTTGAGTTTACATTTTGAAATTCTGACTTTTTTTTTCCCCCCATATATACGTGTAAATCGCCTTCTCGAACAAGAAAAAAAAAAAAAAAAAAAAAAAAAAAAATGTAGGGTGGGATTTTGCTCCAGAAATTGATTGGATCACTGTGGTTTGCTAATCCGACGAACATGACAAATTGCCCCGCCCGTGCGCCAGTGAACAACATCAGAGGAGATATTAAGGGGAAGTTATTTTGTTTGAGGGCATGTAAATAAAAAAAAAATAAAAAATGACGTGCATGGATAAATTATAAGTATTGCAGTATTAAATAAAACAAAAAAACGAGAATTGTCCATTAATTTTGAATTTAATGAATCGGAAGGCTAGGGCTGCATCCGAAATCGCATACTTCTCTACTAATATAGTAGGCGAAAAACGGTATGTGACAAAAATAGTATGTCCGATTTTACAGTATTCATAAAAAAAAAAAAAATTAATAAATAATAATGATAATTAAAAAAAAAGTAGGCAAAAAGTACCTGGATGACCCAATTTCTCCTACGAGATTCTGAAGTGTACCTATGAGGGACACTTTACTATCCCATGAGGCGACGGGAGAGGATTTGTGAATGGCAGTGAAGCGACGCAACTGAGGCTGGTAGGTCACGTGATAAGGGCAACATGGCGAATGTAGTATGTACAGATTACATTCATACTATATAGCACGTACATTTTTAGCGTTCTTGAAGTAACTACTTATTAATCGCATACTCGAGAGTGTATGTGATTTCGGACGCAGCTAAGTATTGAAAATATGAATACAACAGTTAGCTCAAATCTTTTTGGTTGGCCAAGCGTCATTCCAAGAAGGCGGATATTAATGCAACAGCACTGGGACTTTGTTGTATCACTCCTCTTGACAAAGTTTTTCAGACCAGCTTCTGTGAGGGTGCGGAGTGAAACGAATTTTGAAAGTCACAACGTACATGTTTTAATGGTTTCCAATAGTAACAAGAAACAACAAAACCCGGAGTAGAGCTGGAGCTGAACGATAAGTTTTGAGCGGAGATGAAATATTTTGCGTTGCTCTACGTTACTCGTTTTGTATTTTCAAAAGATGGCACTAAAAAGGGGTGGAGAATAAGGTCCATAATTGTCACATATGCTGTTATTTTGTGTGCCAATCAATGACTACCGCATAACAATAACAATATTTGCATTAATTTAAAAACAACGTATGCACTAGCGCATGTTAGATAAACTGATTGCATACATCCGAGCGAAGTTAAAAACTCTTTTAGTACCGTTTTTGCTGTGATAGATACTCTCTTCACTGCAGCACTGAACTCAACCGGATCGAAGCGACAAACTAACGGCAGCTCTTCCTGCATGACAGGCCAACGGCTGCTCGCACTACTGCGTACGAGACGCGACAAGGCCATTTACGCAATAGAGCAGACTCTAAACTGTTAATATCGTCAAATATTACAGGACAACACAGTCTACACAACGCCAAAATTAAATTTAAGCTCTAATATCCAACGAGTCCTGCGACCTCTGAGGAAGCGCGTGTTTGGGCTGTACGCATGCTACTTGCGCAAACGCAACTGTAATTTACTTCATTTTACAGGCATAGATGATATATGACGTCCATAATGTTTCCTACCTGCCATGACTCACGTAACAGCCAGACCAAACCGGATACAAGTGCTCCGTTAGAAACGCTGGGAAAGAAGATGTACGTGCCTGACAGAGGATTTATACTAGTGACATGACTTTACATGGTCACATGACCCTTGACAACAGACACGCCCCCCACACTTAACACTCTCCCCATTCAGTTTAAACATTGGGAGACATTAAGTTACAAAACTCACATTTTCAAGATAACATAAAGTAGTTATGCATGCTTTTACATATGTAATTTAAAAGTGATAAAGGTTTTCAGTTCATGTTCAAATGAAGTGATGTAACGTGTGGCCAAGTATGATGCTCCATACTCGGCATTTGTGCTCTGTTTTTTTTACCCATCGAAGTGCACCCACACAGTGAACACACACATTTTTTTTTTTTTTTTTGAAAGGCAGTTAGAAGTTCCTTTTTTTGTCTCAGCAGAAGCCTAACAAATGAATAGTCTAATTTAATTAACATAAAAAAATAAAAATAAAAAAAAAAGTCATGCAATTACAAAGCCTTACATTAGTCATTAAAGTTGAGGATACTTTGTTTTCCTGTTAAAACACACCACTTAACCTATACATTTTCAGACTCAATTACATTATATAGAATAAAATACTGCAAAATACAATTTTACCAATCATTGGAGTACTAAATGACAGCTTGGTGGAAGAAAAATAAAACTTTTATCATAGATGGTCATTTATATCAAGGCAGCGGTGGTAAACAGTGATGGTAACCATGATAGCATAACCGATGTGAAAATAACTTTATCCTGTTAGATCCCATGACAGTTTAATCCAGAGATTTTCGAACTGGGGCCCAGAGACCCCCGGGGGGGCCACAAATGAGTGCTGGGAAGATTGTGGAAAAGTTTAGACTATAAGTGGTGTAAATAATATAAATAAATAAAATAACAGAAGTTTGCATTATTATGGTTTCATTTTGCTTTCCAAACACCAGTCTAAAGTCATTAGATGAATTTAGTTTTTATAGAGAATTAGAATAGAAACATAAAACTATTGCTGTTACAATCCACGTGGGTAAAAAAAAAAAAATACAGCTAATAGAAACTTAAGTAAAATGTCCAGATTTAATACATAATCATATTTTATTTATGTTATTATTATACATAGGTCTTTATACTCTACATGAATTTGATCTATTTTAGAAAAGGGATGATCATATTTTGGGGGTCTATGGCATAAAAAACTTTAAAAACCCCTGGAGTAATCAATAGATCTAGACATTGTTGAAATATAGTTATTTAAAATGACACTTTTTTAGCTTTGATGGATGGAAAAAAATATATATATACAGATTCAGCATGTTTTGGTCCCTTTGGTGGCAAGGTGAAAAGATAAAAATATTTGGTTGTAGGACAAAATTTACATTTTACCAGCATGTGAAAAATAACACTATATCCTAAAGGACATAACGATTAATCACTATATTTTGTTCCCATTCCAGTATCAAGTGACAACACAATATCTTCTGAATTGAATCAATCAGTTTAAGAAGGATGATTCACTGGAGATTCATTCCCTTCTTGTTCTCCAGATTTTCTCATATGGCTTGAGGTAGTGAGGGTGTTTTAATCACGGAGAGGTGGAAAGACTCTGAGGCTCGATAAGAGAGAGAGCTCATCTTGCTACTGAGGGTGGGGTGAGAGGCCACAGAAGTCGAGGAACACCTCAACAGCTTCAGCAAGTTCCTGCGAAAGTTCCTCCCAACAAATCCATACAGGATTGGGTTCATACAGCTGTTGAAAAAGGCAATGCAAATGGTGAACGGCATTCCGGTGTCAATGATCTCAATGACATCGCAGTTGGTGATCACTTTCAGCCGAAGAAGCATGTCCATGAAGTTGAAGATCTGATGAGGTGTCCAGCAAAGGAAAAATGACAGCACAGCGGCGGCCAGCATCCTCAAGACCTCGTCCCCATTTGATCTCGAATTACTCTGAATGTCCCGCGCTTTGAGCAGAGCCCGACCGATCAGGCAGTAGCACGTGAGGATGATGGTGATAGGCAGAAGGAACCCAAGAACACTCTTAATCAGACTGAGAGCTGCCAGCACATTGGGAATATCTTTACTGTCTAGGATGGCACATACAGTGACATTGTTATTCTGGATAAAGTGGGTCCCACGGATAAGGGCTGTGGGCAGGCTTAGAAGAAAAGCAACTACCCAAACCAAGACACACGTCACACGGGCGTAGACCACCGTGCGGCACCGCCGGGACTGGACAGGATGAACGATCGCCAGATACCGGTCAATGCTGAGAGCAGTGAGGAGAAAAATACTAGTATATAGATTAAGGAGAACCATACCAGCAATTGCTTTACATAGAAAGTCTCCAAAAAGCCACCGGTAGCCTGATGCGGTGTATATGGCCCAAATGGGCAGGGTAAGGAGGAAAGTCAAGTCTGACACTGCTAAGTTCAAAACAAATATGTTGGCAACAGTCTTCAATTTCAAACAGAAGCAGATAACAGCGACTACCAGGCTGTTTCCTACAATTCCGATAATGAAGTTGGCGCTGTAGACTACGGGGATGAACTTGAGGACGAATTCGTGGATCCCGGTCATGTTACACTTGAGCTTGAGTCCCACATTAGGGTCAGCAGTAATGTTGTCCATTTTGTAGATTTGACAAACACACCCTTAGTTTCACAGCCTAAAGAGATGCATCGCTAAAGGAGTCCTGTAAGAACAGAGTGGATACAGATGGTTAATATGGCAAAAATGTTTCATGCACTTTCTCAACAGGTTTTTAAATCCAATTGGAAGGTGCCATACATACAACAAACACCAGATGTCTCTCTGCTCATATTATTTAATATTGGCTTCTGAATAAAAGTGAGATGTTTTCTCCTCTTCCAGTATGAGATCCATATTCTCCTATATTATATAAATCCATAAATCCTGATGTATGAAATATGATATTCAATAACAAACAGTTTTTTGTTTGTTTTAGATTTTGTCAAAAGGTTAAAAAAAACCAATTCAATTTTTTTTTTTTTTTTACTATTATTTCATGTGAGGCTTAACAGGGTTAACAAACTGATATTTTTTAAAGCATTACCATCAACACTGTTTATACACTGTTCTGTATTTCCAATTCACTACAAAATGCCAAACCATATAAAATACATAACATAAACAATAGATAGATAGACAGACAGATGGACGGACGGATGGACTGACAGACAGACAGAGACAGATTGATAGATAGAAGGATGAACGAATGGACAGATGGTTGGATGGGCGGTTGGACAGATGAACAGATGGACGACAGACACAGACAGATAGACAGATAGAAGGACGAACAAACGGACGGACAGATGGACAGACAGATAGAAGGACGAACGGACGGACAGACAGACAGACAGACAGTTAGATAGATGGACAAACAGATGGATGACAGACATACAGAAAGATAGATTGAAGGACGAACAAACAGACGGACAGACAGAATGACAGACAGATAGAAGGATGAACGGGTGGACAGACGGAGAGACAGACAGACAGACAGACAGATAGATAGATAGATAGATAGATAGATAGATAGATAGATAGATAGATAGATAGATAGATAGATAGATAGATAGATAGATAGATAGATAGATAGATAGATAGATAGATAGATAGATAGATAGATAGATAGATAGATGAATGGATGGATGGACGAACAGATGGACATCAGACATACAGACAGACAGATAGATAGAAGGACGAACGGACGGACAGACAGACAGACAGATAGACAGATAATGTTTTAATATTTTAATATAACTGAGGGCTTATGATTGTTGTACAACTGTGAGAATTAAGGCTGGTCACCCTCTCAAAGCTGCTCCCACAACTGTACCATAATGGAAACACATCAGACTGCTTCTCTTGAGTTAACTTCTGACCTCTCCAAAAGGTCAAACATGTGTTTATAGCTGGTTTTCTCTTATGAACGCAAGATCCTCACCATTGCAACAGGAAGAGCTACATATTTTTTATATTTTCAGATTTAATCTCTTCATCTGGCAAGCACATGCTCAGAAATGGCTTCATATACAGTATGTTGATATATTGAATATGGTATGTTTATATTGTATGCTGTATGTAATGTATCATTAATAACTGTATCATGAATAACTGGTTTAAAGAAAATCTTTTTTTTTTTCTGGAATAGCCCATCAAGGCAAATTTTTGGTTAGAGTAACTTACTCGGACAGTAAAACGGAATTCTGATTGTGCGGTATTAGCATTTAAAATTGCTCTGCTCAAGCTGTTTCTTTGCTGGTTTCATGATAAGACAAGCCACATATTATGTAAGCAGATGCAGGCATGCTTCCAAGGGAGTCAACAACCAGTAACAGACGACATTGCATTCCAAGGTTCACGTCTTTTGAATATCACTCAATCTATTTTAATATGCTTATCAGACATCCGCTATTGCTCAGGAAGTTATGGCTGATCAGAATACTGTAATTAATCATACTGATAAGGGATCTTTGTTTTGGTTTTCATTTATTTTTATTTTGGTTGTCTAATAAAATCTTTGTACTCCCTACAGTGATGGATATGATCAGCCCTGTTAACAAAACGAGTGGAGGAAAGTTTACGCATTCAAACTGTGATGGAGTAACAATAACATTAAAGTCCTCTGAGATTGTACTATACTTACATTGACAGAGAATCCTAATGTGCTAAGCTGAACACATGAAATGCTCTCATTGACATCACTGGTGGGTTAGTAGCTGGAAAGACACTGTATAAGACCAGACAGACAACAGAGAACACACAAACATTAGATACTGCTTTATGGTTCAAAAATGGCTACGGCACTGTGTGTTATATGAGGTTATGTGAAAAAACATTCTGAAATGCATGTTCTTTGTTAACTCACAAGCTTACTCATCTATTTGAGTTATGATTAGGTTCTGATCAAATATTCTAAATGAAGGCTAAAATATTCTAATTGACGATATAAACAAATATTCGAATGTTATGTTATATAATATCATACAAAAGTAGGTAAAGAGCAGGGAAAAAGCAATTTTTACCTTTAGTGAATGTGACGTCCAAGCTGCTCCGTCAGTTTCAAAATTTAGCGTATGGCTTTAAGAGATCCGTCCTGACTCTCGGTCATGACAGAGTGCCCGGTGCATTTCCCTTTACGCCCCTCTTATACCTCTCCCATAGTCCTACAACTACGCCAGGGACCTACAGCGGGGGGCTGCACTGTGGGGGCCGGATACGTCCATGGTCATGAGAGCAAAATGTGGGGGTGAGAGAGACAGAGAGAGACCCTTGAGGGCAGAGACAGATTTTCCCATCATTTGTTTAGTCACCTTTTTTCTCTTAAACATAAAATGTTCTGTTCTTGTCTTTCCACACACACTTGTAAACAGAATTTCTTAAATGGATTGTTTGGCAAAAAGCCTGCACATTAGCATAAAACATATTACATCATTATCCAAGCTTTAAGCTCATATCAAAAAAGGAACAAACTGGTAAGTGCAACAGCATGGGCATTCATTCTGACGGCTCTATATTAATGCACGTCATCAGGACGAGGTATTAAACCTGTGAAATGAACAGCATAAAATATATAAATGGCCTTCTGTGAATATTAAAGCAAGCTCACAGTCAATAGCTGAATAAGCCATTGCATTCAGCCACTTTCATAAAGCAGCAGGGAAAACATATTGGTCATTATGTTGATGTCTTTTGTGAAAATGACCAAGCGAGTAATTCAATGATATTACATGCTGCAAACAGAATCAAATAAAGTGCTAACATAAATTCCATTTTAATGTATTTTTCACAATATAGCCTATACTTTTCCAAAGTACATATCAAGACATGGACATTTTTCAAATAGTTTCCTTTAAGTACGAGTTTAAAATACTTTTTTTTTTACATAGTGACTGTCTGCGATTAATCTTTCCCTCATTTTTTGAGGCCTCTGGGAACTCTGGCCTCTATTGAATGTTTTACTCTGAACTCCCTAGAGCAATTCCAACTGCTTCATCGTTGTTGTTTTCACTATTCAGCTGCTGGCCTTTCATCTCTTCCCTAAAACAGTCAGTCAAAGAGAGAGTTGCTTTAAAATATGATTTCTCAACGTAATAGGAAACGTCATGTCTGTTCCACTTATAACACAGCTATTTTGTACCAGATGTTTTCCTTTGCAGTAGAATGGAAACTTTTAACATTCAGAGCATCTGAAGAATTTTTGGACAAAAAAATAATGCTATATGAAACTAGAGGCAGCTCTAAATGGTAGACAGTATGTCAATGAGAACTTAATAAAATTTTGAAAAAAGTTACAATCAATATGATCAGTTTTTCATTGACACAAAAGGACTGCCCAGAAACAGAGACGTGGCGCATAAGTCTCGTGGTAAGTGGATTACGTGTTGCTGCATCAATAGAAGGCTAACTCAATACACTCGTGTGCTCAAAAGTTAATGTTGCCTTCAGGGAGCAATGTGGATGCTGATGTCTGCAGTTCTCCTGCCATTATTAAGGATATTTATTCCACCTGTTTGTTTGGGTAAATGTTAAAGAGCACTATTAGTAATCAGAATTCTGTTGACTTGGTTATAACTTAACGCACACATTGAATTTTGAAAACTTCAGTAGACTATTTTACAGTAATTTTGGCTGCGTTCAAAAACTGGAAAATGCTGCCTTCTGAGGACACATTTCAAGATAGGAAGGCATCAAGGCACGTCCGAATCCAATGTTAGCTTCACTTCCTGTCTCATGAGATACCTTCCTCAGATCGATTTTTGAAGGAAGCATAGATGTATCCTTAGCTGCCTTTGATATCCCACAATCCTGTGCTTTCCATTCTGTGACAGTTGAGCTAGAAAAATAAGGATGGCGTCCGAAAGTTGCGTTTGCTGCTCATTTTGTGTATAAATGTAAGATTTTGACCAACATATTTCACTTTTGATATCATTTCTATCAAGAAATTACTACTGTAATAATTAAATATTTGTTTAGTTATCACCAAAGCTCGCGCTATATTGCTGTAACGTTAGATCATTAAACTGTTACGCTGCCTCAGAAGTCTGTCCGAAATCAATTTCGTGAGGTACCTTCAAGCACAAACGCTGCGAAGAAGCAAGACAGCTAACGTTACCTAGGTTTTCGGACGCAGCCTTTGTCTCAAGTGTTCTTCTTGTTGCTGGGCTGATTGTTTTGTACATTGTAATTTACTATTTTTCTCGTGAAAAAAAAAAGAGTCCATTACAGAATTTTAGAGGAAAAAAGTAGTTTTTGGTTACCTGCGTTAGCGACTGATAAACAGCATTACGATGGATTATGCCGCGATTGACCAATCAGAGTACAGGGTCATTCTACAGAAACGTCCGCTTTTTTGTCCCTAGCCTTGACATAAATATTAGACTTGAAAACACTTTAGGATTACAATTTTTTAATATTTTAAAATTAAACATGTTATTTGAACAATTAAACCTTCTTGAGCCATCAATGTGGCAATAGCCTATTTGTTTTTTAATTAATTATAAAAATTCCAAGCGCCAAATAAGTGCTCGTCCCCACAGTCATGTACAGAGGGAAAGTGCTTTATTTTGAGGTAAGAAACAGTTTTTGTCTACCATTTAAAATACAAAAATGTATACATAACTATCATATATATGATGTAAATGACATTAAAACAAAAACAAATGCTAATAACAAATAATAAAATATTTAATGAAAGTAGTGGTCCCCTGAAGTTGTGTCACTGGTGTTACCTTTAACAAAAATCTCTTATTTTGAAATAAAAAAATCACACTGATGATATCACTTGACTTCCTTCTTCCTATTTCCTGAAGATCAATTAAAGGTGCAAATGAGGATGTTTTGTTTTATACATTTTTGCAATATTACTTGAAACTGTCTTTACTAACTGATAAAAGACTATTTATTAGGTGCACTGAAAGGAATAATATTAATATACATCATCTGTGCACGAGGTAGGGCCTTAAAAACATCAGCCAATGATTGGCCCTCTGGCTTGTCAATCACTGCCGTGACGTTCCTTGTGAGAGACGAGCGCGGCTGCGCGCTCCAGTAACTTTCCACACTCCACAGGCGCCGCATGCGATGTTTTTGTCCGGAGACGGGAGTAACAACTGCAGATTATGAGTTACCTGCGGTGAGTCCGACATAATGAATCCACTAACACAACACAGCAAATGCCGGTGGTAAACACTCGTGTTCCAATACGAGTGTTTATGAGTTTTGGGAGGCATTCCCTCGAAAGGAGGGGGGGTTGTTCTTACGCATGCGCTCATTTCAAAAACTCTTTGGTTTCTCAGTCGACGAAAAGATCCTCTTTATCACCTTTAAGAAAAGCCAAAGGAAAGCCCACTATCTCTTTTCAGTTATCAGAAATTTTAATTAGAAAAACTTTTAGTTGAAGTCACTGGTATAACCTACTTTATTCTTAGGGAATAAAAAAAAAAAAAAAAAAACTAGAATACAAATGGATTAAACTACTTAATTTAGTGAGTATACCATGTCACTGGTGTTACTGTTTTTTTTTGTCTGTCACATTAAATAATGTGTGTTATATGTGACATGATAATAATTTTACATCATTGAATTCTGCTACACTCAAGAATTAATATTGAAAGGATTGCATCATTACTTGTTTATAACTGTTTTTCAAGTATTTTCATTGTTATAGCAAATACATGGTTGCGCAAATGAACTAACATCATTCGATTACACTATTAACTAACCTGATTAAAATAAATAACACATAATCTTATTTTTTGCATTATCATTATTTTTCCGTAACTCTGACTGCATGTGCTGAAAAAAAATTGAGAAATAAAAAAGTGACAAAAAATGGTACACGCAGTCTTTAAATAAATGCACAAAAAAAAAAACATTAAGCTGTCATTTATGTGTATTCATAAAGTCAAAGGGTAATCTAATAATGTGGTCTAAGTTTAAATGTTAGAAAAAGAAATACATTTTAAGACATCTTGCCATTTCTGTAGAATGACCCTATAACAAGTAGTGCAAAGAGCAGCGTAATAATGCTAAACAATCTTTTCACATAAGGTTAAAGCTTCCGACTAATTTAATGCAATCTCAGAGGAAAATGCTGTGGTTTGGGGATTTTATAATGATCTATAATAGTCCAAAACTCACAGCTCTGTTTCCCATGCAGCTGTACCCCAGAGAGCGCTTATAGTTTGTCCACACCTAAATCAACATGGCCATCTCTAGGCTTTTCTAGCAAAAACCAAACACACGAACAAACCCTCAGGGACTTTTAAAGTTTGTTTGCATAGATATTTGAGACTTTCCTGTTGTCTTCCAAAAACACATTTGTCCTTCTGACGGTGCTAATAAACAAATATGTAAAATATTTTTACATAGAATGTATGTTGGATATTTTTTCTTCTCAACTAAACTACTGTGAGGCAATAGGCCTATATGAATAGAAGTAGAAGTCTAACCAATCTCTAGAAGAAACAAGAACATTTAGCTAAATTAAAATAGATAATTTATTTTCAGACTAATTAATTACTATATATATATAAACTATTTTCTGGGTTTTCTGGGATGTAATTTTTTGGTCAATATTACATGCCCTGGAGATTTACAACATGAGTCAGTCTGTGAGTCCTGACCTTTGCCCTCTGCTGGAACTGCTTATATTTGTCACACATACATGATAAAAACATCCTGGAACATCATTACTGTAACATTCGCCTCATAGTTCCATCCCACTTAAAGACTGTCACTGTGGAACAAGGACATAGTGGTTCTCATGGGTACACAATATAAAGTCTAATGCAGACTTGGCAAGAACTGCATTATCTGCTCATTGTTTGGCTACTGCTCACATGCATTCCCCTTCCCCTCATGCAGTCTGCAGCCTTTGATATAGTTGGTTGCTCTTCACTCAACACCTACTGAGGGAATCTAAAGAAAAGCAGAGCCTCACTGCTCAGAATATCTCCTCCCAATCATTCTATCCCTCAGCAAAGTCACGAGAGAAAATTACATGCACATAAAATGCTAAATATATTAGGTTGAGTCATGACGATAATTGCAAACATAAATCGCCCTCTATCATGCTTTTAACTGTCTGGAAATTTTTATTGCTGAAAAGTTGCTCTTTTGTAGCTCAAGGGGGGATATGTTTCAGAGAGTTTTTTTTTGAGTATGTCCCTTATCATGTAATATGTGTGGAATTCCTCGTATGGGCACTTCTCCCTGATAAGTGTGCACACACACATCACCCAGAGCGAGAGCAAGAGCACGCCCACCAAAGTGCTTCGTTCAGGTTACAACAGTGTCACCAAAGGAGTGTGTTTTTGGTTGTGAGGGAAAGATAACCTTTTTCAGCTTCCCAAAGAACCCAGAATTAAGGGAACAGTGGATGAAGTTTGTTTTTCCAGGGCAGCAACGGAGTTGTGCACGTATGTTTGTTTGTTCCCGTAATTTCAGTGATGAATGCTTTGTAAACAAGTCCCAGTTCGATGCTGGATTTGCAGATCGAGGGTGGTGAGTAAAACTGCATCAAATGTCTGTGTTTTGTTGGCAATCGGCGCACAAGTGCATATAATGTAAACAACACAAACGTTTTTGTTCCCTTTTTATTTATAATGATGCAGCTTGCAGACGATCTCTACAAAAAAACTGAGTGCGCTTGTGACTCTTTAGTTCTGTCTATGGCAGGCACGCCTCCAGGAACTCAGCTTTTTTTCGGTAAGACTCAGTAGTGTATATATCTTTTATAAATCTGATAAAACTAATCAACTATATCGCGGGGCAAATTAATTGCAATTGCAATTTAACCTCCATGTATAGATGTCTAATTAATGTCGAAAAAAAAAACATCAAATTGAAATAAAAAATTTGACATCCATTTGATGTCCACACACAGATGTCAAATTGATGTTGAAAAAAGACATTCAACTGACGTCAATTTTTTTAGACGTCAATTTGACGTCCACATACTGATGTCCAATTGATGTCGGAAAAAACCCCATTAAATTGACCTCAAAAACTTCACATCCATTTGACGTCCACACACTGATGTCCAATTGATGTCGGAAAAAACCCCATTAAATTGACCTCAAAAACTTCACATCCATTTGACGTCCACACACTAATGTCCAATTGATGTCGAAAAAAAAAAAGTCTAATTGACGTAATTTTTTTAATGTCAATTTGACGTCCACACACTGATGTCCAATTGATGTTGAAAAAAGACATCAAATTGACGTCAATTTTTAGACGTTAATTTGAGGTCCACACACTGATGTCCAATTGATGTCGGAAAAAGACAGCAAATTGACGTCAATTTTTAGACCTCAGTTTGAGGTCCACGCACTGATGTCCAATTGATGTCGAAAAAAGACATTCAACTGACGTCAATTTTTTTAGACGTCAATTTGACGTCCACATACTGATGTCCAATTGATGTCGGAAAAAAACCCATTAAATTGACCTCAAAAACTTCACATCCATTTGACGTCCACACACTGATGTCCAATTGATGTCGAAAAAAAAAAAGTCTAATTGACATAATTTTTTTAATGTCAATTTGACGTCCACACACTGATGTCCAATTGATGTTGAAAAAAACCCCCATCAAATTCACATCAAAAACTTGACATCCGTTTGACATCCACACACTGATGTCCAATTGATGTTGGGAAAAAAAAGTCAAATTGACGTAATTTTTTTATGTCAATTTGAGGTCCACGCACTGATGTCCAATTGATGTTGAAAAAAGACATCAAATTGACATCAATTTTTAGACGCAAATTTGAGGTCCACGCACTGATGTCCAATTGATGTCGAAAAAAGACATCAAATTGACATCAATTTTTAGACGTAAATTTGAGGTCCACGCACTGATGTCCAATTGATGTCGAAAAAAGACATCAAATTGATGTCAATTTTTAGATGTCAATTTGACGTCCACGCACTGATGTCCAATTGATGTTGAAAAAAACCCCATCAAATTAATGTCAATTTTTAGACGTCAATTTCACGTCCACGCACTGATGTCCAATTGATGTTGAAAAAAAAACATCAAATTGACGTAATTTTTTATGTCAATTTGACGTCCACACACTGATGTCCAATTGATGTTGAAAAAAAGCATCAAATTTTTAGACGTCAATTTGAGGTCCACGCACTTATGTCCAATTGATGTCAAAAAAAGACATCAAATTGACGTCAATTTTTAGACGTCAATTTGACGCCCACACATTGATGTCCAATTGATGTTGGGGAAAAAAAGTCAAATTGACGTAATTTTTTTATGTCAATTTGACGCCCACACACTGATGTCCAATTGATGTCGAAAAAAGGCATCAAATTGACGTCAATTTTTAGACGTCAATTTGACATCCACGCACTGATGTCCAATTGATGTTGAAAAAAAAACCATCAAATTCATGTCAATTTTTAGACATCAATTTGACGTCCACACACTAATGTCCAATTGATGTCGAAAAAAAAAAAGTCTAATTGACGTAATTTTTTTAATGTCAATTTGACGTCCACACACTGATGTCCAATTGATGTTGAAAAAAGACATCAAATTGACGTCAATTTTTAGACGTTAATTTGAGGTCCACACACTGATGTCCAATTGATGTCGGAAAAAGACAGCAAATTGACGTCAATTTTTAGACCTCAGTTTGAGGTCCACGCACTGATGTCCAATTGATGTCGAAAAAAGACATTCAACTGACGTCAATTTTTTTAGACGTCAATTTGACGTCCACATACTGATGTCCAATTGATGTCGGAAAAAAACCCATTAAATTGACCTCAAAAACTTCACATCCATTTGACGTCCACACACTGATGTCCAATTGATGTCGAAAAAAAAAAAGTCTAATTGACATAATTTTTTTAATGTCAATTTGACGTCCACACACTGATGTCCAATTGATGTTGAAAAAAAACCCCATCAAATTCACATCAAAAACTTGACATCCGTTTGACATCCACACACTGATGTCCAATTGATGTTGGGAAAAAAAAGTCAAATTGACGTAATTTTTTTATGTCAATTTGAGGTCCACGCACTGATGTCCAATTGATGTTGAAAAAAGACATCAAATTGACATCAATTTTTAGACGTAAATTTGAGGTCCACGCACTGATGTCCAATTGATGTCGAAAAAAGACATTAAATTGACATCAATTTTTAGACGTAAATTTGAGGTCCACGCACTGATGTCCAATTGATGTCGAAAAAAGACATCAAATTGATGTCAATTTTTAGACGTCAATTTGACGTCCACGCACTGATGTCCAATTGATGTTGAAAAAAACCCCATCAAATTAATGTCAATTTTTAGACGTCAATTTCACGTCCACGCACTGATGTCCAATTGATGTTGAAAAAAAAACATCAAATTGACGTAATTTTTTATGTCAATTTGACGTCCACACACTGATGTCCAATTGATGTTGAAAAAAAGCATCAAATTTTTAGACGTCAATTTGAGGTCCACGCACTTATGTCCAATTGATGTCAAAAAAAGACATCAAATTGACGTCAATTTTTAGACGTCAATTTGACGCCCACACATTGATGTCCAATTGATGTTGGGGAAAAAAAGTCAAATTGACGTAATTTTTTTATGTCAATTTGACGCCCACACACTGATGTCCAATTGATGTCGAAAAAAGGCATCAAATTGACGTCAATTTTTAGACGTCAATTTGACATCCACGCACTGATGTCCAATTGATGTTGAAAAAAACCCCATCAAATTCATGTCAATTTTTAGACATCAATTTGACATCCACACACAGATGTCCAATTGATGTCGAAAAAAGACATCAAATTAACATAAATTTTTTTACATCAATTTGACGTCCACTCACTGATGTCACTGATGTCCAATTGATAGACGTAGAATGAGCAGGCTACACATTAAAATGATTCAGAGAGGTGTGCTGGCTGAAAGATAGACGTCATATACAGACCACAAAAGAACATTCTGAAAAGCAGATGAGATGGACTTTGAGTTGTATTTGCCCCAGTTAGGATTTGTCTTAAAGGGTACATACAGTAACACACACAGTTTCGGCCAATCTCATGTTAATCATGAGTACCTATAGAGTAGTATAGCATCCTTCATATCTCCGAAATGTCTTTAGTTTTATCAGATTTAGAAAAGAAAGATATGCTGTACCAAGTCTTTCTGAAAACAGCCAAGCTCCCGATGGCGTGCCGTGGGCGAAGCTAAAGAGTGATGAGCACATGCAGCTTTGCCGTTGTGAAGCTTTCAGCTAAACAAATGTATTTAAACGCACACACCATCACACATACATCAATGCATTATCCCTGGATAACTTTTGATTCATTATATGTTTGTGTTGTTTACATTATATGCACTTACGCGCCGACTGCCAACAAAACAGTACCACCTGCGGTTCCAACTCATGACCGGGACCTGGAGCCGTTCCATCGTTCAGTTTCAAACTATCTGTAAATCCAGCGTCGAACTGCGGGCCTTGTTTATGAAACCATAAGCACCGATCCCGAGGGCTCGGAATGTAATGCGTGAGCACAACTCTCTCAGCTCCACTTAATGCTGGGTTCTTTGGGAAGCAAGGTTATCTTTCCCCCACAACCAAAAACACACTTCTTTGATGACATTGTTGATTTTGAGGTCTAAAAACAAAGTGATAAATTTTTTCTCGAGTAAGTCCTGTGTAGCGCTGCCGATGACTTCCATAACCTGAACGAAGCACGTTGATGGGCGTATTCTTGCTCTCTCACTCTGGTTGACGTGTTTGCACGCTCTTTTCCAGGAGAATCATAGGAATTCCCTTTATTACGTAATACAGGGCCATACTTTGCGAAAACTTAGGACTTATTTACACTTTAACAGTGTAAATAAGTCAGAATGTATAAAATAGCATTAGACACCCCCTTTAATTATTCTTTGTAACATTTTCCTTTCATTTTTTACATTTTTTTACTACCTTCCAGTCATTCTGAATTTATTCCAACCCATTTTTATTTTCATCTATATAATAGATAGAATAAAATATAAGGGGTGGAATGAAGGTCAAAGTGTTTGTCATTAAATGATATGGTTAGAGGTTTCTTGTTCAAACAGTCTATGTGAAAACTCAAAGAAGGGAATCACCAAGATTTTTTTAGAACATATTTTTATATTCTCAGTCTCATGAGACCCCATCATTGTGAATTATCATAAAGTTCAATTTAAAAACCACAAAGCTCAGGAGTCGGCCAAGCAGAATTGTTTGGGGACTGAGAGCACAAATTGACCAGTTTTTCACTCAACAGGACATACAAAATGTTTATTTATTGTTGCTCTAGACCAGTTCAGCTGTCAAACAGAAGCTGCCACTTGAACTCATACTGTAATTTACTACGTGACCAAGATAGAAGAGTCATTATTTGGTTTGTTTTTGTTGTCAAGTCAGGTTTATCATGTTGAACAGCTGGCTTTTACTTCAAGCAAGCCATAACATACTGTATTATGACGCTTATCTGACGTCATGATTTACACTCAGCAGAGAAGCCTCCACCTGCCAGTCCTCTTTATCACGTACACTCATCAGTCACCATCAGGAAAGTACAGCAGCCCTGCATGATACTGTTACTGTAACCAAATCAAGCTCACTAATGGATGTCTAAACCGTATGGAGAAGAGGGCCTGAGGCTTCAAACAGACTTTCAATTATTTCTGCACTGGTTACTTATGTCTTTTGATCGCTATCACAGCTGTCAGGTTTGTCACCACACAGAAGCACCTTTGACTGGAGACTACATCAGTATTATAATGTAGTACACTGTTATTATGCGGGTTGCTTTTACAAAGGCTAACTTGAATTAGGGTCAGTGACAAATGCATGTAATTGTTTAAAATTTAAATCAACTTGTACCGTGGTAAAACAAACAATTAGATAATGACTGGTCTAACCATCAGGATTAAAAGAAAATAAAAATATCATGTCAAGAATATCCGCATTGCGTTTTTAAGTACGATCAACTTGGCTGTATAAGTCTTTTTAACTTAAATTATATTAAACGGACTGGACATGAGTTTCATCTTGTATAACTTGTATAAATTGATAAACTCATTTTGATGAGTTAATGTTAAAACATATGTTGTCATGATGATCATATAATTTTTACGTTCAAATTTTTACATTCTATATTACTTTAAAAAATTAAAGGATTAGTTCACTTTCAAATAAAATTTTCCTGATAATTTACTCACCCTCATGTCATCCAAGATGTCCATGTCCTTCTTTCTTCAGTCGAAAAGAAATTAAGGTTTTTTGATGAAAACTTTCCAGGATTATTCTCCTTATAGTGGACTTCAATGGGCACCAAACGGCTGAAGGTCAAAATGACAGTTTCAGTGCAGCTTCAAAGGGCTTTAAACAATACCAGACGAGGAATAAGGGTCTTATCTAGCGAAACGATCGGTATTTTTGAAAAAAATTTTAAATGTATATGCTTTATATAAACATATGATCGCCTTCAAAGTGGTTCCGCCAAAACCGCACTTTCGTATTCTTCAAAAAGCTTACGCTATATGTTCTACGCCTTCCCTATTCTACTTACAGAAAAAATGGAACTGGCACCGAGTTCTTCCATCCACTATAAGGAGAATAATCCTGAAATTTCTTTTTGACTGAAGAAAGAAAGACATGAACATCTTGGATGATTATCAGGAAAATTTTATTTGAAAGTGAACTAATCCTTTAACATCACATCAATGAATTGATATTATTGATATATTGCAGAGGTTTTATTAAAATTCTATTATTAGTATTAGCCTACTGATAACCAAATAGTGTGTATTTCCAAATAAAAAATAAATAAATCATACTACACATAATCAATGATCAGATCTTTGCCTCAATATAATATTAAAATAAAAAAGATAAATGCCTTTATTGACATATAACAGTCATATATAAGTCATATAAGTTCAGTACAATTGATCCTGTCATTTTAAGAACTGTGTCTCACCTCTGCCACCGTGTGGCTCCCTGTTTGTCAACAGTTTTACAAGTCAAGTCAAGTTTCAAACAAACTTTTAATTCTATAACAAACTTTTGTTTACAGTAACCATATAGTGAACACATTAACATCTGCACTGATGACGTAGAGTCTGATTTTAAGAGCTATAATAATCAGGAAACACTCAAGGGAAAAACACCAATCAATGAAGTATGCAAATGGCATATGAACATTATTAGAGCATCTGAAGGCCCGTCATGGAAATGAGAGATGCAGGTATTTCTGACAGCTGTACATTGAAATGACAGGTGCAGCTTTGACTGTTTGGTCCAGTGGGAGAACCCTTCAGATGACAATCACTGGGGATCACTCTCAAAAATAATCTTTATTAGGCCTATGTTAATATAATCCTGTGACCCTGCAGAGGATAAGGTGGTTTGGAGAATGGATTGATGTAGCCTCACACAAGGGCACAAGTGCACTTTATATGTCCTTTTCGACCTTATGTATAAGAATTATATAAGTTAATATGAAACACAATCATACAGCTTGTTAAAAATAGATGTGTGCAGCCGGAATAAAGGTTGAATAGCCTACTTACTTACCTTTCGGACATGATCTAATCCCTATCTCAAGATTGTGGTCCTAAATTCTACATGTGTTCATTTTAAAATCCAAACATAAGTATTTTATTCTGCTGCACAGGAACTGAACATTTAGTTCAGTTTAAATGAAATGTAATAATAATATATTAGAAGCCTTTACCCACAGAGCTGTGATTAGCGCCGTTGATCAGCATGTTCTAATCAACACAATTACTGCTCAGAGACATCAGATCAATAAATGGATGATTTATTCTGTCTAGGTGAAGAGAACATGCTGTTTCTTCCAGAATCACCCTCTGCTAATGTGAGCACATTAACATTTACGAATGTACGGTTTACCTTTCGCTAGTTGTGTCATTTACAATGCTCTTAGTTTTGTGCCTATTCAAAATTGTTCTGAATGAAACAGAGTTTGTGCATTTTTATTACACTTCAAGAAAACATGATCACTTGACAAGACAACAACAAATTTGAGAGGATTCCGTATTAAAACATGTTTGACACTGTTAAGAGTTTTGACGGGTTGTACATTTAAATAGTTCATGTCTGATTATCACATCATGCTGTTTTGACATGCAACTTAAGATCTACTGACATGCAAACTGTTTTTAGTTGTCAAAGATTATGTTTTTAATATATTAGTTCCCTGTACTGTAATAGATCTAACCTTACATGTCATGTAATTTTACAGTAAAATAATGTTCAATTTTACAGTTTTTATTAGTTTTTGGAAGTAAAAAAAACAAAACAAAAAAAACAAATCGTCTTATAATTTAAAGTGAAAAGCTATAACCTGAAATTCCCAAAATTCCCTGTGTGACACTTCACATTTCATGTTTATTCATTTAAATTATTATTTTTCTTATGTTTCAGTAGCAGTTATAGGATTTTATGTTACATCTTATGTTGTTAAATTAATGTTTATTACATTATTTTAATGTCATTTGTTACCATGATGCTGTTTTGTATTTGTGTATGACGCTGTGTGCAATGTGCATATGTTAAATATATATATATATATATATATATATATATATATATATATATATATATATATATATAAATATATATACACAATATATATAAATATACACACACACACAGACACACACACATATATATATATATATATATATATTTAAATTTCAGTTTTAAATTGTAAAATTAACAGGGTGTTCTGTAAATAATGTTTACATTTTTGTAATCACAGCTGCCAGTTTTTTTTTACAGTGTAAATAATATTATTTAATTTCATTGCTGCATAATACATCAAAGTAACAGTTTTTCTCTGTGTACATTATTAAATTATATAATTATCATAATATATAATTATTTATTAGGTGTGGAACATAATTTTCACATGTTGACAAAAATGGATATGAAAAATTAATGTTAAATTTTAGAGCACACCTTTAAAACATTATTTGAAAAAGGCTGGATCTTTATAGCTGGTGTCATAACTGTAGTTCTGGGTGGATTCCAGATGAACCTGCAGTGATGAAAGAGAAATGATAGAAATGCAGAGAGTTAAAGTAGGCTAATTATAACTTCATTAACACTAACTTATTGAATCACAAAGTACATTTAAAATGTTCTGTAAGCACAATTTGGATACAAACAGGGTGTGTATAACCATTTATACAATTAAAACAAAATCATATAAAATGTCAGTTCTAATTTACCTTTGTGTGTTTTCTGAGGGAGCTGGCATGAGAGTATGATTTATTGCAGTACATGCAAATATATTGTTTGTCAGGTGCGTGGACACGTATATGCTTTTGTTTATCACTGCTGTTTGCAAAACGCCTTTCACAGGCCTCAAAAGGGCATCTGAAAGGTTTTTCACCTGGAACAAAAGAAGATTGTGAAAATTAAATGACATTATGAAAATTAAAATCCCTTAATGTAACATCAACAAAAAGAAAAAAAAGCAGCAATAACAAATAAAGTGTCACCTGTATGGGTCCTTTCATGAATTTTCAGGTTTTCCGCCCGTGCAAACTCTCTTCCACATCCGAAGGAGCACTGGAAGGGCTTTTCATCTGTGTGGACTCTTAGGTGATTGATCAGTTTGTACTTAGCCTTGAATGGATTCCTTTGACGGGAACAATCTTCCCATAAACAAATGTAACTGGATTGTCCTGACACATTAACATGCTCTGCTGTCAGATGAGAGATAAGCTCATTCATTGTGCAGTAGGTTTTCTTACAGCGCTGTCGCTCCTGCCAATGGCAGGTGAACCTTGACATGCTCGTGTTCAGACTGATCTCGCCGGACTGCAGATAAATGGGGCTATCTGTGTTTGAGCCATTGAACATAATCCTTTCTCCTTGTATCTGTCCATTCTGTGTGTGGTAAAGTTCTTCTGTTGGAGTCACGTGTGTATAACCGTCCTCCACGACCGAAGAATACCCGTCCATAAAGAGTGAAGAATCATTTTTTCCCCAAGAAACTTCAAAAAAACTCCTGTTAATGGTGGATGACATATTCATCTGTCCATCACAAATGCTATAGACATCAGCGTTATTATCCATTTGAAAATAAGAGCCGAATGCAGCCATATTGTACAAGTTGTAATATATTGCAGAACGTTTGTTGTAACAGGTTTCTGTAGGCCTCCACTTGTAAATTCACTGCAACGTTCATCCATGAATCTGTGCGTATCTCAACAAAATGTTTAGATTATGTGACGAGGCTCGGAAAGATGGTAATTTATACAGTACGTTGAACACGTGGATGATTTCAATTCCCAAGACTCTCTTCATTTAGCATCTGTGTACTTGTCATGCATACTTCATCAAAAAATAATTAATCTGAAGACACAGAGTATGTTATCAAACTCTTGGTTGTTTCTCACCAGTGTTGGGGGTTGGGAGTAATCAGATTACTTTTTTCAAGTAACTAGTAAAGTAACGCATTACTTTTTAAATTTAAAAGAAAATATCTTTTTAAAATAAGTAACACAAGTTGTTTTCCCATTTATTGACTGTCAGCTCTCCTGTCCCCATGTTGAGAGAAATCCAGAGCAAGTGCAGAGGTCTTGTGTGGTTTGTATGAACATGATGGTTATTGTAGTTCAAGACTAAGTGTGAGCAGTCATTTACTTGTCTCGCTTGCACAAAAACAGATTCAGTATTCCTCAAAATGAATAAAAAATGTGAAATGTAAACTCTGAATATTACGCTAACCCACAATTACATATGTTAAACTCAAACGTACTTTGTTTTCATCTTACTTTATTAACCAATGTCTTTACTGCTGACCTAGATGTTATAAAAAAAAAAAAACAAGCAATTAAGCCCAGCCCAAATGAGAAAAAGTAACATAAAAGTAACGTAATGCATTATTTTACATTAAAAAGTATCTAAGTAAAACAATTAGTTACATTTTTTAAGGTAGTAAACAGGGGCGTAAATTTCATCTGACAGTAGCAATTTTTGAAGGGGACACAAATAATACAGCCAAAATTTTACTTATAAAGGATATATGTAATGTACAGGAGAAAACCTTACTACTATTATTAGTGTAGCATGGAGACTGTGCCATTATGTTCAGTATTTCTCTTTGGTTCAATGAAAAAACTGACTAAATTGACCAAAATATTCGTGTTCAAAACCATTTATTTATTGGAATATTTTTGAAGTTGTTTACAACCAAGTCACCAAAATACGATGAATACACACTGAGCAAAACCCAACACACAACAGTAAACCTATTAGCCTTTTAACCTATTAACAGTTCACACATATGCTTATCACAATGTTAGTTGTTGTTGGTGTGAGTGACTTAGTATCCAACAGGCTAACGTTATAGTAAAGCTAGCAAACAAGCTACATTATAATCGCTAACATAGCGGACTCACGGAAAAAAATCATCAGTTATCATCATTTTTTTGTTGTTGTGACTAATTACTCAGCTTCGTCTGTATTAAAGAGAAAATAATCACTTCATCCGATGTTTTTGAATAAAATAGCCTTGACAGCCTACTTACTGGAACTCTCCCGCCGGCAAAATGTTTCTAAACTTAAAACGCCCCGTTTGCATTTGTATTGCTACTTACACAATGGACTATATGCACGGAGCGTTCTTTAGAACTTCCGCATTAATATAAGCCAGCTCGAAAACTTCCGGTGAGATGTCATTTGCTGGTGTGTTGAGCATCAGTAGTGTAATACTTAGTTTATAATCAGAATATAGTCACTTAAATAGTGTGGCATAGCATTAATTTAGTTATTCAAACGCAAGACAGCATAAAAAATAAATAAATAAAGACGTACCTCAATGTTCCTCCTCGGCTAAATTCAATTCGACCATTAGTTTTCACACTTTTATGTGGAAAAAAAGTTTCAAAAATTAAATATTTATTGTGCACTTTAGTTAGATTAATTGAATAAATGTGTGTTTTCACAAGTGTACTGAAAACATTGATCTTGCACTGCACTGACTGACAGCTGCTTTGATTACAAAGGGAGAGCACGGTGCTCGCTTTCTGTGTAATTCACAATAAAAGTTATTGTTTTTCATAAGATTTTGTGAGTATTTCATACTTCACATTGACAAAATGTATTTTAAACCTAGTTATTTTTTTAATGTTTAATATTTAGTCAAAAACGAAGTGAAAAACGTTTAGAGGAAATGGCTATGTGCGCAAATAAATGGTGGTTAAAATGCTAATTACTGTCTTTTTTATTTTTAGATAAGTGTTTTCTATCAAATGTTAAATTTCCTATATTTTTAAACGTTCGGTTTTACAATGGGGACAATCTCAGAAGGATGAACAAATAATGTTTGTGGTCATCACATTAAAATTAACATTTGAAGTGCTGGGAAAAAATGTGTGTGCGTGTCTAATTACAGACAAGGCATTTTTAAACAGTCCCAATAGCTTCGTCTTTATTGCAATCAATAAAACTGGTTTATTGGCAAATTAGGTAAATGTGATAACTACATTAAAATATAAATACAACATTAAAAAGTCAACCATAGATGGTTTTCTGTCGATGTACAACGACTACAGAAATGAACAGCTAACAGTTCACCGGAAGTGCTCGAGCTGGCTTAACTACAACCAGGAAGTAACCCGTGCATATAGTCCATTATTTTAAGTATATATCATTTATTTACAATGGTTTTTGTTTGAATTGTTTGGGGGTTACGCCCGTGGTAGTAACGTAATATTGTAATGCATTACTTTCAAAAGTAACTTTCCCCAACACTGTTTATTAAAACATAATACACTTCCAATATAAACGAAGCAAACCTATCTTTACAAACAAACCATCACACCTTGGGGCATCCATTTGTCCAGCAGCAGCCCTGATTACATCACAAATAAAGGTAAGGTCAATACCAATGACACTAAGTCACAAAAGATTTCAAACACAGCTTTTTATTTAACTCAAACAGATGCATGTGGCCATTTCATTCAAAATAAAACTCATAACATTGAGTGTCCTGCTTATACCAGTTGCTAATACAGTGATTTATTCTACCCATCCTCTCCCAGGGTGAAAAACAGCATTATATGATGTACATCACTAATGTTTTATTTTCTTGAAATAAAAAGACATGTCATAGTGTGGGAATTGGATAACTATTGTACAATTTACAAAACAAACGAACAAAACTCAAACTGCCAAACTACAAAAAGAGTATCAAAACCAAAACTTTTGCTTTTTAAACTAATTTTTATGACTAGTACTTTAACAGTGATTACTCTACATATAAAGCATAATAGTGTGTCAAATTTCACTGTATAAAAAAAGTAAATCCCAGTGGTTTGCCATTTGTTTAGGACGGACTGTAAACAGTTTATAAATGGAGGGTATAAATTACGCACCTTACAAACACAGCGTCCCTGCATATTCAGTGACTATTTGGTATAACAAAGCTTCTAAATTGCATAGGGAAAATAAGCACATGGTAGTTCTACAGACACAAGGTTTTCAAACATTCATCCTCTTTTGTGTTTAAAACTGAATGATAAAAGTGAGACATTTCAGGGATCCATGCCTGTTCTATAAGAATAGCAGTAGTTGTCTTGATCTAACGCAGAACACGTACATCAATAAAACGCATGTAAATAAATAAGCAATAAATAAATAACAATCTAGTGATTTAACTGATGCACATGATCAATTAATGGTGCATATTCAACCAGGTAACAAATGAGTATCTTTGCAGTATTTATAGTGTTTCCAATGCCTTTTTGTTTTAATATTACTGTCTTTTCAAAATACAGACTTGTCCAGAAACACAATAGCTGCTTTTATTTGAACAAGTTTCTCTTTATTAAAGCTTTTATTGAGTTTTCAGCCTGTAGAAACTAAATATATATACTAGGATGACATACTAACATGCACACAGACACTCACACGTGGGAAAATTAGGAGTCCACCATTTGGAGGAACCGGAGTAAAAGCAGAACATGTAACTGAAAAACCACTTAAATTCATTAATTCCTTCATATTACAAAAACAAGAAGCAATTAAGCACATCATAGTTATTTCTTCCTAATTACATCTATTATTAAACATATACCATTTTTACTTATATAATATGTTTTACAAAATACACCTGCTGTTATTTAAAAGTAATAGGGAGCAAATGAGTGTTTTCATTCAGTTTTCACTCTTTAACAAAATAAATAAATAAATAAAAGAGTGAAACAGTACTTTATGAAACAGTCAAGCTTTGGATTCATTCAAACTATCTATCTTGGGATAAGCCTTTATGCTGATAGTTTCCACACAAGAGTCTGGTCCACTGTATATTGGTCGGTTTAGAAAAGAATAAAATATCTCTTGGCAATGTATTAAGAATATCTGTGTGAATCTGACTTTGATGAAACCCAAAACATACATAAAAAATGGTCATGAACATTTCACTTTGGAATTCATTTGACACAAAATATACTTAGAATTTTTCAGAAATGTAGTCAAAAAGTACTATAAAGATGCTGTTAAATTATTATGAGATGAGAAGAGCATTGGCTACTAATACCAACATAACCAGAAAAACACAAATGCGCTGATGTCAACCTCACAAAAGTGACAGAGAGATGGCAGGCTCTCAGCCGCATCCCATCAGCTCTTCTCTTACCGAAGCCTTCCTTCATTGAGCGGTCCATTGTTCGATCTGCAGGGGAATGGTTGACAGGTTGAAAGCGACCCTTAGCAAGCGCAGTCCTTGGTGGAGCGCTGTGGCTGCTCATTAAGCTGAGGGCCCTGCTTGTTTCCAACAATGGACGGATCTGCCGACTCCAGGTTCTCGGACATCCTCTCACAGATTATGTCCACGAGACGCTCAAATGTCTGCTTCACGTTGATGTTATCCTTGGCACTGGCCTCAAAAAACTCAAAGCCTGTTACAGTTAAAAGAGGTGAAAGAGCAATAATAATAAAAAAAACAACCTTTAGTTAATATAATAACCTCGAGTTATAGACAAACATCCTGCATATGAAGGAATTTCTTAGATGCAAAAGTGTAAATAACATTCTGTTCAGGAAAACTCACCTAACTGTTCAGACAGCTGTCTTCCTCTCTCTGAAGCAACCACTCTCTCGTCTTCCATGTCACACTTATTTCCCACCAGCAGCACTTGAGCATTGTCCCATGAATATGTCTTAATCTGTGTGGACCTAAGAAGAAAATAAGAGGACATTAGGAAATAGCATTTGAACTGTAGTACTATAGTAATAACAGAAAATTATGCATAATTACAAGTAAATAACCCTAAACCAAACCCTATATTAAGTATGTGTAGTTAATTAATATTATTTATTTGAGTAAGTACAATGTAACTATGTCACATTGAAATAAAGTGTAACCAAAAATATATATACACTGCCCTCCAAAAGTTTGAAAACACCCCTGGCAAAGTGTGGTTTTGGACGATATCAGCATAAATCCTTATATTTTTTGGTGCAAATACATTAAAGTAACTTGACATCATCATTGAAGACCAGCAATAACAATTTTCATTTTGATTACATAATATTGGCAATATATACATGTCAAAGTCAGACATGCCCCTTTGCCAGCTGTGATGCCTGGTTACTGGTTTAAACTTGGCCCAGGTTTGTAAAAGATTTTTGGGTCGGCGCACCTTAATAGTTTCAACAATTGATTGCCAATTAAGTTTAGAATACAATGAACCAATTAGAACCCAGTTTAGGTCAGATAACTGCTAATGGTGGATATTTTGAGGAATCGAAAATTTGAATTGTTTTTATAAGATTTAATTTATAAGCCATTTATGTAATAAAATATGCTTTCGTAGTTTGTGTTGTCCCTTATTAGTGCAAAATTATCACAAATTAAAAAGGATTCATGCCAATATTGTCCAAAACCCCACTTTTCTAGGGCGTTTCCAAACTTTTGAAGGGCAGTGTATATTTTCAAACAATTAAATAATAAAAACCAGACACATTACATTTAAAAATGTGCATAAACTAAAAACTTCTGACATCGTGTCCTTATGTACCAGGCATAATGTGGTAAAGCAACATGTGATGATAAATGTCTTTCTATGTAAATCTGAGATCTTGTGCTAACCAGCAGCAACCAAGAAAAAAGCCATGATATTTTATCGTTGTTTGCTTCAGTGTCCAGGATAATGCATAAATAAAGCGAGTTACATAATCACAAACAAAACATCTGAGTTACCTTTTCAAATAAGTAACGCAAGTTACTTTGTTTTCCTATTTATTGACTGACAGGTCTAATGGATGAAATGGATGTAGCGCTAGATCTTTTCTTCAGTATTGTGAGGTACATCCAAGTTTAATTAAAGGTGCAATGTGTAAAATTTGGGAGGACCTACTGACAGAAATGCAATATAATATACATTACTGTGTTTTCTGTGGTGTATAAAGACCTTACAAAATGAACCGTTATGTTTTTATTGCCTTAGAACTAGGGCTGGGCGATATATCGAATGCTTTTGTCACGCGCATTTCGTCAGTAAAGCCGGTTTCCTGATTACCGCTAAATCGCCATCACCTGCTTTCAAATGGAGCAGCATTTAATAGACAGAGCTGTAGACGAAAAGCGCATAACAAAAGCATTCGATATATCGCCCAGCCCTACTTAGAAAAGGGGTGTCCAAACTCGGTCCTGGAGGGCCACTGTCCTGCAGAGTTTATCTCCAACCCCAATTAAACACACCTGAACCAGCTAATCAAGGTCTAATTAGGCATACTAGAAACTTCCAGGCAAGTGTGTTGAGGCAAGTTGGAGCTAAACTCTGCAGGACAGTGGCCCTCCAGGACTGAGCTTGGACACCCCTGCCTTAGAATGAGCCATTTCTATGTAAATACACCGCGGGTCTCCTTAAAAGTTAAGTCGCCGTTATGCTAAATGGACAAACTGCTCTACAGAGTGCATTTAGTCACTATGTTGTTGTTCTTCTAAATCGTTCATGTTTTTAGAGGCGGCTTGCATCGTCACTACATTGAATACACACAAAGAAGTAGTAGTAGTCGTCATCTTGTTTATTGGAAGCAGAGACCGTTCTTTGTTAGAAGTTAGAAGAAACTTCATTGCTTGACTGGCTAAAGTACTCTCTGCTGTCTCAGTAGATGACATCTTTGTCTTGTGTCGGCCAGACGGCCACCGTGGCTTCCCTATTTTTTTCCGCAAAGGAGGCGTGAGCACCGTTGGTTGCAGTTCGCAACCTCACCGCTAGATGCCGCTAATATTTACACACTGCACCTTTTCTTTTATTAAAAGAAAAGAAAGAAGTAGGGCGGGGACTTGGTTCTATCCATTGGTTTTTCATTGGACTTTGAGATGTGGGCACTGCACTCAAAAATTAAGGTAGATAAATGCAAGCTTGCAATCGACTGTGGAGTGATTGTGGATTAGTGGACTAAATGATTGGAGAACCCCACCATTCGTCACCAGAGAAAAGTGGTTTCATTACAAAAAAAGATTGATTTGTGCAATTTTGATAAAAACACTAGGTGAGGTCAAATTTAAAAAAAAAGAAAAATAAACTTTTACAAGGAAGAATTGTTCACAATAAAATTAATAACATTAATTTAGAAAATAGTGTGAATTTTCATTTCATCGCTGTGATTGTGTCATGTTGTGTAGCAATTTTGCATTTAGTGTGGAATCTGTGGATAAATTACAAGTGGCTGGAATCATATCACATCACACCAGGTTGTTGCAAAAATAGTGTATGCTCTCAGGACAGCCTGCAGTTTGACAGAAACAAGGTCATACCTTTGCAAATGTATCAATTGAATGAAATACAGACAAAAATAAGCACTATCGTACCAGTCCTGAACGGCATTAAAGGAATCCCCATTGGTGATGTCATACATAAGAATGAAGCCCATAGCGCCACGATAGTATGCAGTGGTGATGGTCCTGTACCTCTCCTGCCCAGCAGTGTCCTGAAATATACAGTAGTTGGAGTGAAAATGTCTTGGTTCTATCAATAAAACACCCTTAACCAAAATCAATGAAATGTAACCAAAAACTCCAGACTCAAGCAGAAAGAAAAACTTAATTTGATAGGAAGCTTCCGATAAACTCCTCACCCATATTTGGAGCTTTATCCTCTTGTCATTCCGATAGATGGTCTTCACTTTGAAGTCTATGCCAACAGTGCTGACGAAAGCAGGTGTGAAGGAGTCATCAGCATAGCGGAACAGGAAACTGGTTTTCCCGACACTGCTGTTACCAATGATCAGGATCTTAAACATGTAATCAAAATTCTGATCCGTAGACTCTTTTTGTCCATATCGAGCATCATTTGCTGAGGCCATCTGCAACAATGAAAGATCATTCTTAAAATTCTATTCTACTTTCATACCATACATGTTAACAGCCTTCACAAACCATTTTACTTCCATATGACATACTTGATTCAATCCATCCCCAGTTGTATATTGGAGGTTGCTTGTTTGTTTCCTTTTTTGTTGTATGTAATAGGAAAAAAACACTTTTTTTATTATTATTATTATTATTATTTTACTTTGTTTAACATCTCAGCTCAGGTTGGCCCAAGCTCCTTGAAACAAAGACATTCAAGGTACATCTAGGCCCTGTTTTCACCTGGTCTTAAGATGCGTTTGGGTTGATTGGATCACAAGTGGATGACGCTAAATACAGGTGTAAAAGGGCTGTCTAAATCCTTTTGAGCTTGTCCATTTCCAGAGGTAGTAGAAATCGCATTCAACCGGATTGCTTTCGTAGTGTAAACGCTCAAGTAGTTGAATGTGTTCGAACAGCCACAAAAGACCGTCTACTCTCCGCCTACTGACTTAATGTGTAAACATTATGGGAAGCGCACTAGTCTGAACGTACCAAGCACAATGTTTTCTCACCATTCCTGATTTCTAACATAGTCTTGAGGATGTTAGAGCAGAAATGAAAACTGATGCTCTCTATGTTTTTCCATTGTCTCTGGGAAAGTTCATATGTAAATTGCACGAGCATATTTTGTCCATTAGATCGAAAGATCTAAAAAAGTCCATATATTTACACTCCCATTCCTTTGAAGATATCAGAACAGAAGTGGTTGAAAGTGGACAAGAGAGATGGATTAAAACATCAGGTGTAAATGGGTAGGTCTCTCCCTCGTCTACTTGTGATCCGATCAACCAAAATGCATCTTAATAACAGGTGTAAACAAGGCCTTACTGTATACATCAAATTTCATTAAAAGTCAGTTTATAATGGAAAGCATTTGAGTCTACTTTTTAGGGGGTACCTTGGTGAGTATAATGTGCATGCTTCTTTTAATTTTTGTAATGGGGGGTGAGAAAGTGACATTTTTAAAAATACCCTAAACTTTTGGGTTAATTTTATATGGCGGTGGACTAGACAGGAACTATTTCACAGAAATAAGTCCTTTATGATATTCTGCTGTAAAATAAGTATGAGTTTGATATTCTGCTGGTTACAGAACAAGGGCCATTAGAAATCTGGGGGGAAAAAAATCTACTCAAGCGCATTGAGAAATCAACAGAAGTGTAAACATAAATAATTACAATGAGCAGTATTTTTTTGACAGTTGCTTAAACAAAGTAAAACAAAAAATAGGTGGTTTTGCATTACTAATGCATAGAGGTAATAAAAATACATTTAAAAAAATGTAAAATGGTCAAGCAACCAACTGTATTATTTTTGGACAACTTGAGATGGACTGAGCCATTTCATATTCTCTTTGATTAATACACAATATGGTAATTCAGTATTGCAGATTAACACAGCCACACAATTTATGACAGCAGGTTATTTTAGTGAATGCAAAGAGGCATTCATTTGCATAACTGAAAAGTAGAAACAAATAACTGCAGGATAATGAGTCTTTCCCAATAAACTGAATCATTTCATGTGGAACTGAAGTCATTGATGTGTATTCTCCAAACATTTACCATGGAAGCAATTAGATAGGACAACTTACATAACTACAAGGTTGATTATTCATAAACAATTCAATATGTATTGCACAATTGCATCAGAAACGATTCCTGGCAATATGTTGAAAAAAGTATGATTTCCTATTCATTCTGTTTGCTGAATTACAATTCAAATTCACATTGAATAGAGGGTGTAACTGGCACTATCCCTGTATCCTTCTGGATTGAGCTAGCTAGGCAGTCAGTGTAGCCAGGGATTTTAAAGGTTTTGTGCCGGCTTAGCTAGCGGTCTGAAACTGAGCACACAACGTTGTCAGAGGAAGATTATTCCAATATTTCCATTTTATAGTGGAAGTCCAAGGGTTTCTTTCCCCATTTAGGAACAAACCAACCTCTGAATGTTCATTCCTGCTCTTTTCAGAATTAATCAGGCCACCTAAGCAGACACATCAAGGCTTAATTCAAACATATGGTTCAGGCTTGGCGTACAAGATTAGAGCAGGAAACCGTTGCGTATGAGAAATGCTGCTATGTTTGCAATAAACGGCAGCCTGTGAGAGCGATTCTGCTGGCTGCTATATGGCTGATAATGGTTAAGTCCGCAGAGCTCTGGTTAGCATCTATCCGCTTAACACACGGACTGATTTCCATTACCATTCGGGTCAGTGAGTGACTAACACCGCATCGATCAAACGGATAGCATCCATCATAACTGTCAGCGACAGTGGTGAGTGTCAAAAACCAGTTGACATGTTTTAGCATGCAGCGATGGATTATACAGCAGAGGCTGTTTATGAGCCACCCCAGTTAGCGATGTCAAATGAAGGTTACGCTGTTTTTAAATTAAAACCATTGGTTTCCTGACGTTTCTACGCGACTTCTTGAACATTTCGAAATAAACGCTAAATTAAGCGGTATGATGTTGCCAGAGAAAGCCCAGCTTACCGTAAGAGGAGGTTTATTTGGTGCGGTTGGATGCAGTTCCCAGCCTGTGCACCTGCGTTCGTGCTTTCGTCACTCGACGGGAGTCAGCTGGGAGGGGGCGGTGCTAAACAATGATTGACATGTGGATGAGCTAATCACAAGCTCGCTCGGTCACCTTAGCGACTTAGCAGTATTTTGGATGCATGAAGCAACATTTTTAGACGTTTTTGTTTAATACTATGAAAGCCCATTTCATTATAATTTATTACGGTTCATAATTTTAATGAAAAGTCATAATTATGACATCATAAAGTCAAAATAAAGATATAAGTTATGACAAAAGGTCGAAACAATGAGCAAAAAATCGAAATTACGAGAGATTATGACATAAAATGTGCAAACTTATGTCATAATTATGTTTTTTTGGTAACACTTTATTTTACAGTGCCGTAGTTACACGTTAATACATGTACTAACTATAGTAATAACAGTAAATTATGCATAATTACAAGTAACCAACAGCTCTACAGTAAGTAGCTACATGTAGTTCATTATTAGTACTCAGTACTTATTTGAGTGATTACAATGTAACTACGGCACTGTAAAATAACCGGTTTTTATGCCATAATTTCTACTTTCTGTGTTATAATTGAGTTTTTGTCATAATTCTTACTTTTTATGTCAATTATGATTTACCAAAGCAGTTTTTTTTCCTCTTGAGATGAAAACGGGCTTCCATATAACACTCCACACATAAGAGTCCAGCTTACTAATAATATTCTTCGTTTATTGGCATTGGGAACAGGAAAACAATCACAGCAACATTAGTAACAGCGTTGTAGTGGTAAACAGTACTGTTGGGATTGTCAGAACTGCGACAGAAAGAGACCAAACACAGGTGTGCCATGTACAGTCAGTCGAAACCTCTCATGGCCACTCAGCCTTTCTTTCACCACACGAAACATTGTTGTAAAGAGCACAGACTGACATTAAGATCAACATGTAGCCAATAATTAAAAGCCCCATTTACTGTAATCCATTTACATACAAAGATTCACTGTATCCAATATTAAAATTCATACCATGGTATAAAAAGGACATAAACAATCTGACTTACAATGAGCACATCGAGTCAGAAAGACTTGAAAACTGTTATGAATAATCTTAAATAAAATTTCAGCTTGACAAAACAACAGTTTTGAATAAAGAAGTGATCAAATCAGTATGCTGCTGACAGTAGTAGATGTCATTGATGGAAATTAGCCAGTGGCACAATGGAAATTACAGTACAGCATGGATCATGCTTGCTTGGCACTTGTACTGTCATTGGCTATGTCCCTGTGAAGAGCAGAGCACTGATCAATCACTGAAAACAAAAGAACACAAAAGGTCTGGCACAGAAAACTAACTTTGGCTTTATGTTGTAGACAACTTCATTTCTCTTGCAGCTCACAGCTCTCGTTTAAGAACAAAACGTTCACTTTTGTTTAGACATCATACATTTGAAAAGATGTTAATATACCTCATATTTTCAGTGTGACCAGCACAGAAACAGAGAGAGAAAGTACACATGTGGTTTAAGGACACCGATCACTTCCTATACAGCTAATGTGGGTTTCCAATCTAGCCCAGCCTTCCAGAGACCACCTTACAGGGCGCGTACACATGCTGGTTACCCTGCTGACCACAGCCAATCCTAGTCTTCTGTACGTTAATAATGACTCCAGCCCTTACTGATGGAGCAACGTTTGGCAATGACAAAGATATCTCTAAAGTGCTACCTATTATATCAGAAGCAAGCCGCTTTAAAACCATGACATACGACATATTAATGCTTATACGCTCGTGCTTTGGATGAAGCAGAATAGAAAAATAAATGAGAAGCATATGTAAACCATGTGAATGCCATAAATTAAAGCAGCATTTCTACAAATACAGGTGAGAAGGGTTTTAAGTTAAAAATTATAATAGTCAAATGAGTATCATCTGTGCAAAGGAACAACAATACAAAGCCACGGTGTACGGCTGGAGTGGTAAATCCTATAAATGTGGCTCCAGTTCCACTATTAAGCACTAGGTGGCGTCACATACAAATACAAAAGATCACAATCATGGCTCGACTTCAGTCTACAGATTTTATAGTGATCCAAGGAAGACGGCGGTCACTATGTGGGTACCCTCAAGCTGTTTGCTACATGAAAGCAATCGTTTCTTTGAATCCTGAGATGTTCTGTTGTGTTAAGGTTAGGTTGTTTTTGTTCAGCTAATACCTAATAGACCAGCTTTAAGTCAACAGTGTATCTTTAAAAAAAAAAACATTTTAGTGCACATTCGTCTCACATAAAAAGCGTCCTGTTTATCAATCAATATGTTCGGATGGCTCTCAAAGGTCCACTTGTTTGTTAACTTTAAACCTGGGATGTCACCGGAAGACATTTGAGTACATTTCCTCTCAGTCCGTATCACAGGCAGTTTTACGCTTAGACTGCATGACAGTAAAGCCAAACGGCATGCTGAAGTCATGAAACTGAGAATGAAGAACGCTTCATGGTTTGACAGTCCGTTGAGTAGGAGTTCTCTCCAGTGCAAGGTGACTACTGTATAAAAAATGTCCCATGGAAGCTTTCCTGCCTCTCCTTTGCTCTCCTGCACTGTGTCGCCTCTGCCCGAGGAAGCTAAGAATGGGATGGAGAGGGATAGGTAGGTGGTAAAGAAGAGGTATGAAATAAAACGAAAACGAAATGAAAAAGTGCACTAGTGTTATGTTCCCAGACGCAGACACGACACGTTTTTCCCTTCTTGGTCAAGTTCTCTATCTTCATCTTCACTGTCTGGGGGCTCGCCCATCTTAAAAGACATTGTCCTGCAGCCAGGGGAGCGGGTGGTCAGGTTGGCGTGCTGTGTGCGGGGAGCCAAAGATGGATGTTTGCCTTCTGGATCTGTCCTGGAGGAATCCTGTGCAATGGTAGTGAACTCTTCGTCCACCGGACTTTCAACGTCAGACTCCCCTTCCTCTTCCAAGGTCAGTTCGAATTGGAATTTCTCCCCCGCTGAGGCGATGCCTCCACCCATCGCTCCCATCCCAACCATACCGCCCTTGTCCTCGGGAGTGGAAGTGGGACTGTGAGGGATCATACTCTGGTACCACTCACGATTGTCCTCCAGCGTGTCGAGAATCTCCTGGGCATCAGGGTGAACCAGATCCGCCCAGGTCTCCCACAGTGGGTGCACGATGTAGTCAATAAAGCCAACCTGATGGATGAGGCATACGAAGTAAATATTAGTTTGTATCATCATTTTACAAAAAGTGGATTTTCACTAGTAACTGTATGTGGTACTCATATAACTTACAGATATAGTATCTCTCTCTCTCTCTCTCTCTCTCTCTCTCTCTCTCTCTCTATATATATATATATATATATATATATATATATATATATATATATATATATATATATACTGTATGTAGTATAGTACATTTTATATATTTTTTATTATGGTGCTGATCTGGAATCAGTGTTATTTTAGTATTATTTATGTATTAGTGTAGTTTTTCAAAACTTTTATTTTATATTTTCAGTTTTCATTTTCAAGTTTAAGTTTTAGTATTTTTATGTACATTTGTCTTTTTTATTAGTATTGGTAGTTTTTTTTCTATTTAGCTTTAATTTATTTTTTTATTTCAGTTTTAAAGTAATTTTAGGAAATTTTTTTTTTTCCTTATTTTATTATTTTAGTTAGTTGCCAAAGCAACATTTCTAATTGTCGTTTAAGTTTTTTAATGTCATGTTTTTTATATAATATTTATATTTAATTTTATTTAAGCTTTATTTAAATTAATGTAAATTATTCTTAACACAAATTTATATTATATTATATTAATTATTTAACAAAAATTATATTATAAAATATAAACATATCATTTTCCCTCACTCACCTGTGATTTCTCAATGGAAGCATTGTGTTTGTCACACATGGGGCTGATCTCCATACCCTTATCTCTCTCTCGGTCCCCCTGAGTAAAAAACTCCACCATGATGCGATCGGTCCACTGACGGTACAGCTCCAGGGGCTTTGTTGGGTTGCTCAGGTCAGCGCAATGCACCATGTTCTGAAGAACCTAAGTATTTGATTAACCATACATTTTTAATCATGGACTTTTAATTTGTATCAATATAAAATGTCTTTGCTCCAAAGAATCTCAAAGTATACCTGTATGCGATCAGAATAGTTGTCTAACAGTAGCACGCCCAGACTTGTCACCTTCTTGGTCTCTACCATGGTCTTGAGATCCGCTAAGAGGTTCATATGCTTTGACATATCAGTGGCTAGTACCTGTAAAGAGTTATACACACAGTAAATAAATCAAACCATGTGTTGATTGTAGTTCTCAGGCTTGGACCTCTTCATCACAGCCTCACAGATTTGTCATTGCCTCCATTTCCTCACCATGTCAATGACCATTTTGCGTAGAGACTGCCTCTGTTTCTTGGTCAGGTTCTGGAAAATGTCACAGTTTTCTTCCTGCAGTAGTTTGAAGCCAACAGCCAGGTGGTGGTTCTCCAGAACAGAGGAATCGTTGTACATAAGAGCCAACTCTGAGTCTAAAGAAAAGTATTAGGCTCTTAGTAAACAACACAGTGTGTAACCACAATGACAAGTTGCTCTTGCTCCGCCACGGCCACTCACTTGTGTTGATGAGGAACTGGTTGGACACTCCGGGGTGGTCCACGTCATGTATCGCACTAGCAAACATTGCGGCCAAGATTTCAAGGTCGGTGAATACAGCCTAGCAAAACAGAATTCCACATATGAAACGCATTGCTTCAGAGACTAATGAGCAGATGACAAAAAGGGAGTTGATTGAGACAAACCTCAAGGGCAGGGGTGGAGAGCAGGACATTGGTGGACTGGACCACGTCAGCTGCATGGATGCTATTATGGTATGCAACATCTGAGTGATAGTTCTCCTCCAGTGCCATCATGTAGGTAATGAATGTGTCTACAGGAATTTTAAAGGATTTCAACAGGTCCCTTTCCTGTGGATTACAGGTTCAGGACACTTGTTATAGTCATGGTTTGACCAAAACTACATGAGTCAAGTTTTTTATTCCCCATTTTGTACCTGAAAGGTTGTGTACATTGCTACCGTTAGCGGTCGGTTGCCAGAATACTTGGATATCTTGAAAATATCCACACCCCATTTGTCAAAGTCCTCTAACTCCTGTAAAAGGGAGTTGGATGCAATTAAAAACAGTATTGAACTTTGTTATAATTACCGCAGATAAACTCCATGTTAACTGTGGTGGTTTTAGTTGCCGATAGGGTGTTTTACTGTCCGTGAGAGCTCACCTTGGCCAACAGATCTTCCTGGTCAGTGCTGATGCCAAAGCGTGGGATGCTGGAAGCTGCGACGCTGGAGCTGTGTGTGGGTTTCTTCACTCCACTGATTTGAGACATAGGCCGCTTTTTCTTCTCCTTCTCCTTGGTTGGTGGGGACATAATCTCCATATCATGTTGCTTCTCTGCAACACAGATTCATTTTTATAACTACATGCGATGACACAGCTCATTAAATGAGCATTGAAAACCTGGGAATAAATAGAAAGTTATAGGATTTAAAACAGAGAAACATTATGATGTAAAGTGGTTGAGTCACTAACCAAATCTGAAGGAAATTTGTGACATTGGCCATTTTAGGTCAACATTTTCTGCTTCCATTGATGCACAAAATACTCTTCATTCTCAAATTCTTATTCACGACATTCTTAAATCATGATGGATAACATGGATTTGAGGAGTCCATTCCTCCAGCTTGAGCGAATGTTGTCTTTAAAGCGGTGTTACTGTTAACTAAAACTAGAACTACTGTATTTGGTAATTGTAATAAAGCTGAAATACAATAAAATATAAATATTACATGGAAATTTAAAAAGTCAAATACGTTTAAGCTGAAGTACAAAAATTACTAAAACTAATATATATATACAGTACAGCCCAAAAGTTTGGAACCACTAAGATTTTTAATGTTTTAAAAGAAGTTTCGTCTGCTCACCAAGGCTACATTTATTTAATTAAAAATACAGTAAAAACAGTAATATTGTGAAATATTATTACAAGTTAAAATAACTGTTTTCTATTTGAATATATTTCACAAAGTAATTTATTCCTGTGATCAAAGCTGAATTTTCAGCATCATTACTCCAGTCTTCAGTGTCACATGATCCTTCAGAAATCATTCTAATATGCTGATCTGCTGCTCAAGAAACATTTAATGTGTACAATTGTACAAAATATTTGTGTACAATATTTTTTTTCAGGATTATTTGATGAATAGAAAGTTCAAAAGAACAGTGTTTATCTGAAATCTAATCTTTTGTAACATTATAAATGTCTTTACTGCCACTTTTGATTGATTTAATGCATCCTTGCTGAATAAAAGTATTCATTTCTTTCATTTCTTTTCAAAAAAAAAAAAAAAAAAAATTCTTACTGACCCCAAACTTTTGAACGGTAGTGTATAATGCTACAGAAGCTTTGTATTTCAGATAAATGCTGTTCTTTTGAACTTTCTATTCAAGGAATCCTGAAAAAAAAGTACACAACTGTTTTCAACATTGAAAATAATCAAATGTTTCTTGAGCAGCAAATCAGCATATTAGAATGATTTCTGAAGGATCATGTGACACTGAAGACTGGAGTAGCGATGCTGAAAATTCAGCTTTGCATCACAGGAATAAATTACTTTGTCAAATATATTTAAATAGTACACAGTTATTTTAAATTGTAATATATTTTACAATATTACTGTTTTTTACTGTATTTTTAATTAAATAAATGTAGCCTTGGTGAGCAGATGAAACTTCTTTTAAAAACATTAAAACTCTTAGTGGTTCCAAACTTTTGGACTGTACTGTATATATATATATATATATATATATATATATATATATATATATATATATATATATATATATATATATATATATATATATATATATATATATATATATATATATATATATATATATATATAAATATAAACTTTTGTATTTTTTTCCCAACAAATAATAATATTTTTGTGATGTGCCAAAATTATAATCTGAAATGAAATAATTTGTATTAAATAAAAAATAAAAAAAAATAAAAAAGACAAAATTAAGGATTTTCCACAGTTGATTTTACCTAAGAAGGTGCTGGAGATGAACTCTGAGACCTGGTTTCCTGACTTGCTAGTCTCTGACAACTGGGTTAGCTCTCGATTCAGCATCCTTTTGAACTGTAGAACAAGACACAACAAGAAAATACGTACACTTTGATAATCAAAAACCTGTAATTAATTTTTTATAATGCCATACAATTCATTTTCATATTTCCATACAGTGCCCAATTGAATCTTTTGAGAACAAAACACTTTTATTCAACAACATTTCTCCACAAATATGTGCTACATGTTTAATTAAGAAAAGTTAAAGGGTGAAACATCACACGACTTGCTCAGATCTGAATATAGCTGCATTCAGAGTGGTAGCAACCCTTCATTCAGCAGCTACAGGCATCCAAGATTAGGGGCTGGACCAAGCAGCAAGAGTGCCTTTCATCTGTGTAGTGCTATTATGTAATCATACACGAGGTTTCAGAATGAAACACTTCCGACTGAGGCAGCAAAACGTACAGTAGTACAGTAGCAGCCCACCACCCAACCACACACACACACACACACACACACACACACACACACACACACACAGACAGGGACATCAGAAACACACCAAGACTGACATCCTCACACCAACACTCTGCACCATCTATGATTTATAGAGTGTCAACAAGAGCATCCCTCCCAACTTCAAATAAAAACAATGCAAGAGCTTCTTCCCAGCATGATGAATCACAACACAAGCCTTACCTGAACACACATCCACGAAAAAGACAGCAAGTAACTGACGTCTGGCATTTCAGCACAAAATGAAGCCTGAACAAAACAGAAGCTCCCTCTGGCCAGCGCACATGCTACAGACACGTTCTGTGCACCGGTCCAGATTGCCCGAGCTCCCCGGTTCCACAGCAGTCTAACGGTCCACACCGCACACGGCGGCACTGCAGAGCTCAGCCCAGCACCGGGAGCTCCAGCTGCCATGGGCTGCACCTGTGGCGGGCTGAGAGCGTGTGCCGCTGACTGGAAAGAGTTTGCATCGCTGCCGCATGCTCTGCTCTCCTACTCTGCCTGATTCATGTGTAAACATAGAGATCAGGCTCCTCCCAGCAGCCCTCTCTCTCCCTCCCAGCAGGTATAGCTCCCTACTCTCTGCCACACGCTAGCCAATCAGATGAGATTTGCCACAGAGACTGGGTCAAGGGGAGGCATCTGATTGGCTCACGGCTCCATAGCACATGCAGGGGCTGGATGGGGTGGATACAGGGGGCTGGGGCTGCACCATGTGCACTTGGTTTGAAGATGAAAAGCTTTATGCTTTGCATCTACTGTCATGTTGTTGCTGGTGTTTTATTAATACTCATACAGTTATTAGTTATATTGTATATTGAATTAAATGTTCAAATGTTGAAAAGATTTATGTATGAATTTGATCAAAAGTGACATTTATAATGTTGCAAAAGGTTTCTATTTGAAATAAATGCTGTTCTATTAAACTTTGTATTCATCAAAAATCCTAGATTTCCATAAAAATATTAAGCAGCATATCTGATTTCAATATTGACGATGATAATAATGATAAGAAATGTTTCTCGAGCAACAAATCAGCATATTAGAATGATTACATATGCTGTAATGATGCTGAAAATTCAGATTCGCCATCACAGGAATAAATGAGCATAAAAGACCTTCTAAAAATCTAAAAGAAAAAAATCGTACTAAACCAAAACTTTTGAACGCTAATGTACAATTCAGTAATTTCATTCATCTTCATTATTTATAATAACATTAACTAATTATGAAAAAATGCATAAGTGTACATAGAATATTTGATTATTTATAGAGTATTTATTTTACATTAATGAAAACTTTTTCAACAAAATAAATAAATCATATAGATATGTTGCAGTTTAGCTCGCCCCATGACTAGCCATTCTTACAGGATTTAGTATGGCAATATGGCACTGCAAAAGTTGATGACAAAAAGAATTAAATTAACTGTCTATAAAGTTATTTTAACCTAAATTCTCTGAAAGGTTTTTGCACACTCAGTTATATATTTATATTTTTCACCTCAGCCAGAGCAGGGTTATTAGATACGTTACGTGTTCATATGTGTGTGAGAGTATGTATCCTCGTGCACGTGGTTGCTGCGTGGGTTGGCTAATCACACGTCACATCTCTGAAACCCAGAGTAGGATTGGGGGGAGATAGAGGGGGTGGGGGTTCAGATTCATCCATGACTTCACTCTCATTCACATTTTTCAGCACACGATGTGGTTGGGGGAGGGGAGCGATTCAGAACATGCATGATTCCCGTTCCGATGTGTAATTCATACAGAGGCATGTTGAGTATTCGGCTTCTGTTTTCAGCAAGTGCTGATGAATTGTTATTAGTGCTTAAGCAAGTCCCTGGGTGACAAAGAGGAATCATCTTTTATTTTAGAAGATCTACCTTGGTGGATGCCATCTCACTGACTGAATGGCGTGTCTTGAGAGTTTCGAGCTGTTCGAGACACCAGTCTAGCTCATCTAGAGTCTCTACTGCCAGCTTCTGAAACGGCTCCTCTGCAAAATACAATTAATACATTCATGACTACTGAAACTCGTTCATGACCATATGTAATTAAAAGAAATGTTGTACTGTTTTGCTTTTCTACAAGAGTTTATTGTCTAACCTGGCAGGCTTGTCTTGCACATGGATGGTGGGTTGTTTCCAGTGGACCTCCTGAAATGATTCATAAGATCAAATATGACTTAAAAAGCATCTGAATAGGGATTTACTGGGACTGTAAAAAGGCTTACTTGCTCGGGACACGGTCTTGCTGATGGGTCAATACGGCAAAGTTGCTCCGCACAGTCCTCAAGCTGGCAAGGACCTATGAGAAGAACAATATAACAAAAACACATCCTTAGTAAGTTCGTTTTTTATTTACAGCTTCATAATTTAGCAAAAATTTATGTATTGGGTTATCAGTATTTTTGACTGTATTATTATTATCCAGCAAAATAACTAACCAAGGAAACAACAATTTGGAAGTCTTAAGATCTTATTGCAGTTAATCTCTTATTACTTGAAAACAAGATTGTGAGTGACAGAAAATAAATGTTACATAAAGAGGTGACCTAGTAAATGAAGGATTTGCTTAAAACACCTAGTTTGTCCTAACTTCCGCAGCTCTTTTGGAGTTTCAAAAGGACATGAAGGGTATCTGATTTCCAAAGCCATGCAGATTTCTCATCTGTCAGCATCCATATCGACAAATGCGGTATTGGATTCCTAGCCTGTTTTGTAAACCGAGTACAGTGGTGACGCAAATCCCACGTAAAGCAAGCTGCATAAGAGCGGAAGGGCTGTTCCCGCCAATGCCAAAGGCAGCACACTTCACTTACACAAAAAAAGTCACTAGTGAATATTAGGAGATTAATCTCTCTTTAAAATATAGGGGGTGTAGAGTCAAACTGCCATGTTCCTTAAAAGAGTGGTCATCTGAAACCACATGACGCAAAGCCTCTAATTGCCTATTAATGTCAGACTATGCAAGCTTTTCATTTTCATTACCCATACTACTACTAACCTGTGCAAATGGTGTAACTATCATGTCTTCTCCATGTCTGTAAGAGAAAAATACATGAACAAATCACAAATCAAACTCAAAAATGACATATTGGAAAAGACAGCTCTTTAATCTCCCAATAATAAAAGGAGGCACATAAAATTACTTAAGGATCAGTGAAAAAGAATGACTAAGAGTTTAACTGTGGAGAATTAAGGATGTGGTTGGCTTCAGGTTACAGCACACCATCATTCAAAAGAACAAGAGAGCGGTAATACGCTTTTGATTAACATGCAGTTTGAATGGAAATAAAGAAAACGGCTCAGCATAAGGAAGGCACCTCAGACTCTCCAATGGGATATTAGAAATCCTACATTAAAAGCTTATGGAAATACGTAATAAGAACATAGATGGGTTCAGCGTGGTTGGATAGGGTGTGTCATGCATGTGTATTTGAGGAGCAGCGGGAGAAAAGCCAAACTAGGGAACACACTTTATTCATATATTCCAAAGCCTCATTGGTGGCATGCCGATCGCTCATGGTGGTAAAGAGGACACAGGGGAAGGTCTGAGGTTAGACTGGTCTAGGGGAGAGAACCAGCCTGGATCCTGTAATGGAGAAATGCGGGAAAGCCCTTTCAAGTCAATATTTTTCTCTTCTCACCGATTTAGCCAGTTGACTTCCCAGTGCTTCAAACTCTCTTCCCTTTGAAAAGACAACAAGAGTTGGTGACCTGCGATTAATTATACACACTAATTCGCGTCGTCCTAACAAACACCAGCAGTTGGTTTTGTTCAGCCTGTTGGTGTTTTGTAGGGGCGGTGTGGACCAGCCTTAAGGTGTTTCGATTTGGGCGACTAGCTTTGACGTAGACTGGAAAAATAAACTGCAGAAAAAAACAAGAATGTGGCGCCCTTTTTCCGACTTTGTGAAATCCCAGCAAACCAGAGCTGACATGCAAGCGTGCTCAGATGGAAAGAACAGCTGGAAGTGGTAATAATAAGGAGTTTTTAACCAGTGCCTTGGATTTTCCAAAATGACAGAGCAATATGATTTGATGTAATACACTATTAAAATGGTGTGTCTTGGGAGAACTGTGTTTCAGACATAATCAACCAGCTGGAGTAAGCCACATCTGTTATGAGGCAACGTTTACCGTCCTAATTAACAGAACTCTTCCAGCCACAAAACACTGTAGCAGAAGTACACACTTGTGCAGCTTGTATCACATGATGCTTGCAGTTAATCAGACAACATGCACACGAAAACTGAAATTGGAAACTTTAAAAGATTTTTAGGTTTTTGAAAGAAGTCTCTTGTGCTCAGCAAGGCTGTTTTTATTTGATCAAAAATACAATAAAAACAGTAATATTGTGAAATTATTAATGCAATTTCAAATAAATGTTTTCTGTGATGGCAAAGCTGAATGTTCAGCATCATTAGTCCAGTCTTCAGTGTCACACGATCCCTCAGAAATCATTCTAATATGCTGATTTACTGCTCAAGAGACATTTGTGATCATTATCAATGTTGAATTTTTTTTTAAATATTTTTATAATATATTAAATTAAACAACAATTTATAATATATATATATATATATTATACAACAATATTTTTGTGAAAACCATGAAACATTTTTTTTAAGATTCTTTGATGAATAGAAAGTTCAAAAGAACATTATTTATTTGAAATAGAAATCTTTATAAATGTCTTTACTGTCACTTTTGATCAATTTAAAATATTAACTTTTTTTTTTTTAAATCTTACAACAAAACTTTTGAACGATAGTGTAAATTAAAAACTTTTTCTACTCAGAGAAGCCATTGTAAATGCATTTAGTATGTAGAGTGATGTATTTGCTGAGATTTCTTGATGCATCATGGGAAATCAATTTTTGAGCTACAGTATATTAGGGGATCATGAATGAGATGAGTGATACTCACAGCTCACTGGCCGTGGATGAGTTTCGGGACATGGCCTTCGGTGAAAGGTCAAAGTCAGAATCAGAGCGATACAGGAAGGACTCCCGCCGCTGACTGTGAGGGAAATTGGCCTGCAGCACAAGACCGGAGCCTGGACTGGCCTGGGACTCCAGAGGACTGCGGCCCACCGACAGCCCATTCTCAACATCAAAACTGAGGAAAGAGAAACAGAAAGAAAGGTGAACACAATTTACCTGGGATGTTGTATTTGCTTTTGATTAGGCATTTTTACACTACATTCAGATAAATTGTACAATGTGACAATGACCTGAACCAGTGTAGAAGAAGGTCAATGAGACCTTAATAAAAATGATTACACACAAATGTGAAGTGAGACGCTCTCTGCCTGCGTCAATCCAGATGTAACACTAGCCTTGTTGGTTAACAGAGCTAGACATACATTATATTACAGTCTCTATGATCTCCATGACACAAGGATACTTTTCAATGCCTCAATAATACCAAGCCAACAGTTGTGACACTACAGCACTCAAGAAAAAAGAAACGGAGGTCCAGAAGTCTGAGACCACTAGTGAATAATACATTATATAAATATATTATATGTGACCACAAAACCAGTCATAAGTTGCACGGGTATATTACATTGTATGGGTTAAAATTATGGATTTTTCTTTTATGCCAAAAATCATTAGTAAAGATCATGTTCCATTAAGATATTTGTTAAATTTCCTACTGTAAATCTATATATATATATATATATATATATATATATATATATATATATATATATATATATATATATATATATATATATATATATAAAAATTGTAAGTAATATGCATTGCTAAGGACTTCATTTGGACAACTTTAAAGGCAATTTACTCAATATTTTGATTTTTTTGCACCCTCAGATTCTAGATTTTCAAATAGTTGTATCTCGGCCAAATATTGCCCTATTCTAACAAACCATACATCAATGGAAAGCTATTTATTCAGCTTTCAGATGATGTATAAATCTCAATTTCAAAAAATTGACCCTTATGACTGTTTTTGTGGTCCAGGATCACATATCAGCAAACTGTATGAATTTCACAAATTTGTGTAAAACCTGCCAATCATGTTATACAGGGGTACAGCAATACTGACATTTTCCTTTTATTTTTGTTATGGCCGATAACTGATAAATGGTCAATATTATAAAATGACATAATTAACAAAGTAATGTAAATTAAATAAAAAATTAAATTAAAACACAAAAATATTTGCAGGGTCAAAAATAGTCAGAAAAATAAAAAAGAAGAAAAAAATTATAGCTATAATTATATTACAGAATCATACAGAAATATTAAACAGAAACTCAATTCGACATGCGCTCTTAAAGAAAAGCGCTCTGGAAGAGATAGTGCTCTTAAAGCGTTCAATTATTGCCATATGTAATATTGCTATCTCTTTAAATTATTGCTTGACGATGATCTAAATGTAAAAATAGGTAGAAACTTTTAAATATTCAATACTGAACACAGAAAATTCTGAAAATTACAAAAAAAATGGCAATATATTGTGCACCCAGCATGATTTGAGAAGATCCAAAGGAAGCAAAAACCTCTGACAAGTTGTGTAAAGAATCACATGATCAATGTCATAAATACACATTTAAGTAGTGACCCAGAAATAGTGCAGAATCTTTAATATTTTTCTATTATTTTGCATCATAAATATTAAAAAAAAAATCCTAAAAGTTTCTATTATTAAACTCCAGGTTTTTAATCCAATATTTTCAATGTGAACTCATACTTTTAAACAACCGCTGTACACAGCAACACTGGCAGTGTCATAACAGCTACAGCATTCGACCTCATTCCACAGACAGAGATCTAGTACGTTTGTTATGGTGAAAGTGAATGAGGGAAAAGCATTTGAGATTTCTTCCTCCTCTAAGCCAGTAAATCCGTCCATCTCAGTGACAGATTCAGGTTTTGTGAAGTGGTTAAGACCTCTTGAGACACAGAGACAGAAATGCTCTGAATGGGTTGTGTTCTTCAAGGTCAATGTGATGCAGGAATGCAAAGCTAAAAATAGCCTCGGCTCATTGACGTGGAAGCATGCGAGAGGCCTAAAAATAACCTCCTCAGGTAAAGTCAACTCCCAATGAAACCAGCACAAAATTGGCACAAACCATATATGGTCATTTCATTAATCAATGGTCCTGCCTCCGATGAGTTGTCTGTTTACTAACGATCCATTGCTAATGAAGGTATTCATCTATAGTGTGTTATTAGCTTAGTGTGAAGGAGAGAATGCCCGATTTGTTTTTCTATATTTGAAAGAGAAGGAAATGCATTGCCTAAATTAATAACAATAAAACGATAAAGGAGACAACACATTGGAGATCTATTTATAGTCTCTATTGTCCTAGTTCCAACACGAAATACTGCAGTTTATGTTGATCAAGTTCAATTATGACCAAATGCATCAACCTTTTTTATATGTATCTCCTATTATCACCAATAGGAGATACATATACAAAATCACCAGTATGCCTGCCTAAAAAGATGCGTTTTCAAACGAGATTTAAAAATGGGGAGAGAGCCACTATTGCGAATGTCCTGTGGAAGTAAGTTCCACAGATAAGTAGCTCGAGATCCCATAGAGGCCAAACATGTGCAAGGAAGAACTAAAGAGAATGTAGACGATGATCTAAGAGTTTAGGAGAGAGTATATATTGAAAGTAGGTCTGATAAGTATGAAAGAGCCAGGTTATATAGTGCCTTGTAATCAAGAAGTACAATTTTTTATATAATATTCTGTGTAACAGGAAGCCAGCAGTTGTTGAAGAACAAGAGATTTGTGTTCCATGGTAGGAGTTCTAGTAATTATTCGTGCAGCTGAGCTTGGCACTAACTATAACTTGTGTAAAATTTTAAGGGGAAGACCATAAAAAAAGAGCATTGTAATAGTTTATACGTGAAGTGACAAGAGCATGAACCATAATGGCAGTGCTCTTCGTTGAGAGGGCCGGGCGAAGGCAATTAATGTTACGTATGTGATAATAAACCGTCCGAGTAACCTTGTTAATATGTGCTTCAAAAGACTAAGTATTGTCAAGGATAACACCCAAGCTCTTAACCTGCGATAAAAGAGCAATTGAAGACTTCAGATGCAAAAGCCTCTAAGTGCCGTCTGAAATGTTCTTCTAAAATAAGCATTTTTATCAAGCTCTTATGTTTAGGTTCAGTTATTTCACTTTAATGGCAATGAAAAGGACCTATTAATTGCCATTAAAGTGGAATTACTGAACCTAATCATACGATATTAAGATATTTTAGTTGAAATCCGATGGCTCCGTGAGGCCTCCATAGGGACCAATGACATTTCCTCTCTCAAGATCCATTAATGTACTAAAAAGATATTTAAATCAGTTCATGTGAGTACAGTGGTTCAATATTAATATTATAAAGCGACGAGATTATTTTTGGTGTGCCAAAAACCAAAAATAATGACTTATATAGTGATGGCCGATTTCAAAACAATGCTTCAGGAGCATAATGAATCAGTGTATCGAATCTGCTGTTCGGAGCGCCAAAGTCACGTGATTTCAGCAGTTTGGCGGTTCGACACACGATCCGAATCATGATTCGACACGATGATTCATAATGCTCCGATGCTTCCTGAAGCAGTATTTTGAAATCGGCCATCACTATATAAGTCATTATTTTGGGGTTTTGGCGCACCAAAAATATTCTTGTCGCTTTATAATATTAATATTGAACAACTGTGCTCACATGAACTGATTTAAATATGTTTTTAGTACCTTTATGGATCTTGAGAGAGGAAGTGTCATTGCTCCCTGTGGAGTCTTCACTGAGCCATCGGATTTCATCAAAAAATATCTTGATTTGTGTTCCGAAGATTAGCAAAGGTCTTAAGGGTGTGGAACGGCATAAACGTGAGTAATAAATGACCCAAATAATAAATTACCCAAATTTTTGGGTGAACTAACCCTTTAAGTAAATTACATGAAAACCAAGCTTTAACTTCAGACAGTTAGAAAGACAGGATGGAGGAAGTTCAGAAGTAGGTTTAGAAGATAAATAGAGCTGGGTGTCATCGGCGTAACAGTAAAAAAGGATACCGTATTTTCTAAAAATGCTTCTTAGTGGCAATAAGTAAATGATAAATAATAAATGGCCCAAAACTGATCCCTGAGGGACACCGGTAGTAATACGTGATGATTTAGATTTAAACTAAATTAAAGTAGTTGAACAAATTGAGTGCGACCAGAGAAACAAGAAGTGAACCAGGCCAGAGGAGCAAAGCCACTGGAAGGCAAGCCTGCAACCTTTAGCCAAAAAAGCGTAATGACTAATGCTAACGCTCCGCCTCTGACGGTACGCAGGGAAGGAGACCAGAGGCTGTTTTTTGAATGGATGTCAAGGGATGAGAGGCTTCACTATGCTGATTAAACAGCTTTTGTGGGGAAATAGCTAATCATTTAATTATTTAATTTAGTGCTAATTTTCAGCACTAAACAATACTTTCGCTGGAAACTCTATGTAGATTTCAGCTTGATAAAAATGTTTTTTTTTTTTTAGAAAAGGCAGACTAGGGAATGTTGCAACTGATGTCACTGCCATTACACGATAGGCTGAGAGGTGCCGCACGTGATTAAGTTAGCCGTTTCGCCTTCTCCAATGGTAAGAGATACAGACCTCTCTGTAATATACAATCTCTGAGATAAGTACTTACAATTCCAATGGACTGCAGTCTGTTTAATAGAATTTCATGTCAAATAGTGTTGAATGCTGTTAAATCAAGAAGAATTAATAAAGATAAGAGTCCTGACTCAGCCACTACCAATACGCCGTTAGAAATTTTGACAAGGGCAGTCTCGGTACTATGATGGAAACGAAAACCTGATTGAAATTGTTCGTATAGGTTGTTCACAAAAAGATGATCATGAACCTGAGCCGTAACAACCTTTTTCAGAATTTTAAATAAAAATGTCAAATTGGGGATTGGATGGAAATTATCAAAATTATTTGGATCTACACCTGGTTTCTTGAGTACAGCAGTTATTCTTGAGCTCATTTTTTTTTTATTGTTGCTTGTAAATTGTTTTGTGTTTTATCTGCAAGTAAAGTGTCCTTGAATGTCACGTATGGCGCCCATAAAATAAATGTATTATTATTATTATTATTCAATATGTGCAATCTGTATTATGCTTTATTAACTTTTTTATCTGCACATCCTTAACATGTGAGCACATATTAAATATTGCTGAAAGTGATGGTACGCTATGTAACATTTATGTGGTCATAGAACAGGGGTTTTCAAAGACCTCCAAATATAAAATCTGGCAATTGTATACAATGATAATAATAATAATAATTATTATTATTAATAATAAATAATCATAATTATTATTATTGTTATTATTTACAATGTAACATTTGCTAATAATATTATTATTAATATTACACATTTTTATAAATTTTTTCCTAAACTTCTCCCTCAACTGCAGATTGAAAACCTCTGAGAGCACATTCAAATCACCCAGCAAAGCACATGTGAATTTGTAAGGTGCAGTACTCGTCCTGCTGATTTAAGTACAATTTGCATCTGTTCACATCTTTCACAGATGTTGCATGAGGACAAGACGGATGTCTCTTACACTGTATTATATAATCAACTTGGTGCACCCTATTCACGTGCTCACATACAGAAGCGAGAGACATACAGACACAGAGAGAGCACTCTTCTGAATGGACCATAACACACATACACATCAGCGCATCTCTTTAAGTCACACTACTGTACGTTCTGGCATGAGGGGACAAGGCATCCAGCTCTAAAAATACCTGTGCTTGGGGCAGAGGCTGTCGCTTCCACTTCGTTTCTGCTTCCGTCCCTCATCTTTACTGCTGTATCTCCTATGGGTCCCTGTGCACACTTAGAGCGAGGCACTGCTGCTGCTATAAATAGCTCGTCCCTGCGAGAGGGATCCGAGCAGAAGCGCTATATTTAGAGCTGCAGGTAGCCTCAGATTCTTCCCCCCATTCATGAATATTTATGGATATTTCTACTGTGCTATTTTTAGCCCACACATCTATCCACCCACACATTTCCATGTTGCTATTTTAAGACATCCTCCATCAAAGGGAGTGTGGGAATTTCATCATTCAGTGAAGTTGTGTTTTTAATGCCATTTTTATACTGCATGTGGAAACCACATCAGTGCATTGTGCATTAATTAAGTGCATTAATCACAGTTTGTGGTAAGATACCACCAAAATTCAAATGTTTGGTTTTTCTATTATTATTGATGCAATATTGTACCAGTGCACTAAACGTTGTTGAAATAATGCACATCACATTGGAAATTAAATTGAGAGATTATAGCCACATACTGATGAACACTTTGTATTCATCTCACAGGTGAGTATGAGAAATGTCCCCTCTCAGTGAAAATGAAGGGAAATACTGATCCTCTGATCCTCCTACTGATAGTAGTCTAAATTTAAGTGTGTAAGACATACGTTTAGTATCACAGTTTTGTATATACCAATATTATACAGTTACATTTTAATTTTTGAGTGAACTATCCCTTTAACCATGTTCACATGCACTGTTATGACAATTGCTGCATCATCATTCCTACCAATTAGTCCAGATGGTTAGATGAACCATCAAGTCCAGATTAGATAGATGAACTGGTCCTTGTGACCAGTCTTTTTGTTTCAGTGCTATGGAAAATAATGGGCTGTTTTTCTGGGAATAGGATGCCTCCTGTGGCTCATGATAGAATATGCATGTATGAAGCTGGCCTTTTCAGTCAAGACATGATGACAGTATATAGCAAGTACAGAGTACAAGCGTATGAGCCTTAAAGGGATAGTTTACCAAAAAATGAAAATTCTATCATCATTTACTCACCCTCAAGTTGTTCAAAATCTGTATAATTTTCTTTGTTCTGTTGAACACAAAGGAAGATATTTTGAAGAATGTGTTAAACTGAACAGTTTTGGGGCAAAAAGTAGCCTGGTTATAAACTTTCTTCAAAATATCTTGGCACATTAGTCACGTACACGTATATAGTAGTCTAAATGATAGTTCATAAGTGGTCAAACATGTACAGTATACATTAAACCGTTAAAAATATGTAGCAAAAGAGGTTACCTTTGTTGAATTAATTTATTAATGGGGGCCTGTATCTATACATTTACATTTATTCATTTGGCAGACGCTTTTATCCAAAGCGACTTACAAGTGAGGAAATACAAGAAGCGAGCTGTCATGACGAGGCAAACAGACAAGAAGTGCTCATAATACAAGTTATAGGCAGTGCTCAGATTATCCTAAGATACAATAGAGAGGGATTAGAGGACGTGAAAGGATAGGAATAAGAAGTTTTTTTTTTTTTTTTTTAAGATGAGGTTAAGTGCTCACGAAAGACATCTGTATTTGTGCAACTAATGGTCACTCTTTGACAATCCAGAATGCACACTACTTCATTATAGAGAAAAACAACAAATGATTACAAATATATAATCATAAGCTGACCAATAAATAAATAAATAAAAACTAGGTGACTATATAATTCAGCAGCAAAAATTATGCTGGCCTAATTCTTGAAAAAAACTCTGCACAGTAATTTTATAAAATCAAAATGTTAATAAAAAGTTTAAAATTACTATTTGTATTATGAAATGAAAAAAATATATATTTATATTAGCTTTATTTATATGTAAAAATTATATGTATTTATATTAATGTAAGATTAAAAGACATTCATTTTAAATGTATTTTGCAGATTTTTAGTGGGGCAACAAGCTATAGATACGACAGAACAAAATTGGCTATTAAATCTTTCAGTGTGCAAAACCATGATTATATGAAACGCTTCAAAATAGCAGCACAAACCGCTTATGCGCATCCCGGGTGCAGAATGATGTGCTTGAAGCAATATGGAATCGCAGTTGCGCTGCGCATTGAAAAGTTCATGGCACAAAGAGAATCCCTGTGTATATCTACATCTAAGTTAACAGTTTATTAATCATATGTTTCTTCACCTTTGGTGCTTCAACGACTGTATCGATTATATCATTACGCCACAATCATTCAGCTTAATTAAACATTTTAAATAGACTGCAGCAATGAACATTTTGTCAGAACCTCTAGAAAAATACATTATTTTTTTTTAAGTTGTCTGGTCAGAATCATGGGAGAATCAATGGAATCATTCAGCTCTAATTGCAGCTGACTTTAAAGTTTAATCATTTCTGGAAACACGTTTCAGGATGTTAAATTTAGCATCTGGTGCGTTGTAGATATTTATATAAACAAAGCATTGAGAAACAGGTTAGTGCTGCTGTAATCAGTCAATTTCAAAAGCTACGAAAACATTTTTACTTTCGACTTAAAAATTAGTACAATTAATTGTGGGAACCTTTCAATTATGTTTTTGGCTGACACAGTATCATTTTACACCCCTGGCTTCAACTCAGCTTACCATGGCCTTCAGGAACAGGCTGAAATTGACACTAAGTGAAGACTAACTTGCTACAATAGCTTCGAGCAGAATCTTTCAGACATTTAAAGTGCACCTCCAGTGTGAGGAGTAAAAGAGCTGTTACTAAATCTTCTACAGTCGTATGACATGCTTGCATGTTGACTGTCAGTATCTAAACACTTGACACCCAGCATGCGTCACGAGACACTGGTGCTACGTCAGTCCTAACCCAGGCACATTACAGGGATACACCAGCCCAGCCTGCGTGTCTCACATTAGCCTAATGCAGAACAATCGCTAATCTACAGTCAAAACATCTTAGGAAAAGAACGCAAGAACGCCGGCTCCACACTGAGGCGTGTTTGTTCATATATGCAACATTTTATGTAAAGAAAAGAAGAATAGAGGCGGAGCCATATGTATCTCATGTAGTCATTTAGTCTCATAGTTGAATAACCAGTCCACTGGGACGCAGCCAGAAGGCTGTTCATCCTGTTCCTCTCTCCATTGTTTCTAATCAACAAGAAAAAATGACATTTAAGAGAGTCACAAAGTCACATGACGTCAATGAACACCCAGGGGCCCAGACATTCATGTACATGCCACAGGAGATTTGGAAGACAGCTGTTGCTTTACAAATAAAATGGTAACCGTGTTGCACAACAGCAAAAGTAGCACTGTAACGAGATTAAAAGCACAGTTAACCACAAGTGAACATGCATTTGAGTTTTAAAAAGACCCTTCTTGGTGCTTCACGTTGAGATTGAAGTCTCACAGAAGCACAACGGGAGACGTTACCGATCTGATGAGGCAGCTAATTACAGGGTCATCCAGCAGGTCACATATTCGTGCGTAGACACTGCGGGCAGAGGATGTGTCCTCGATTGTTTAATCACCGTTTCTGTGCATGCTGCCTTTTCCTAATTGTGCACATAAAATGTGGAGCACATCCATACCGGTAAGAGCTGCAGAGATTGTATAAAGATTTCTGAGGCACAATAGGGTACAGAGAGAGAGAGAGAGAGAGGCAGTGCTGTGATCTCAGCTTTCCACTGAACATTTATGGTCAAGATTAAAAATAAGCTTGGTTTGTCTCGGATTTAGACTGACATTTTAAAACATGAGTGGGGGTTAGCCAGAATTAAGTCATAGACATTTGAAGGCGCATTACACAGATATTTCCACATACATTTTCCTGCTAAAAAACAAACTGGTGGTGACTTTAATATACATTCATATTACAGAAAAAAGTGCTTCCGATCACAAAAAACTACTTTTGTTATAGTTTGCATAAACACACCTAATGTGGGCAATATGCAATACTACTATATTTTTCTACTTGGTTAAAACTTTAAAGGTGCCCTAGATTCAAAAATTGAATTTACCTCAGCATAGTCAAATAACAAGAGTTCAGTACTTGGAAATGACATACAATGATTCTCAAACTCTGTTGTTTCCTCCTTCTTATATAAATCTCATTTGTTTAAATACCTCTGAAGAACAGACGAATCTCAACATAACACCGACTGTTACGTAACAGTCGGGATCATTAATATGTACACCCCCAATATTTGCATATGCCAGCCCATGTTCAAGGAATTACACAAGGGCAGGCAGTATTAATGTCTGGATCTGTGCACAGGTGAATCATCAGACTAGGTAAGCAAGCAAGAACAATAGCGAAAAATGGCAGATTGAGCAATAATAACTGACATGATCCATGATAACATGATATTTTTAGTGATATTTGTAAATTGTCTTTCTAAAGGTTTCATTAGCATGTTGCTAATGTACTGTTAAATGTGGTTAAAGTTACCATCGTTTCTTACTGTATTCACAGAGACTAGAGCAGTCTCTATTTTCATTTTTAAACACTTGCAGTCTGTATAATTCATAAACACAACTTCCTTCTTTATAAATCTCTCCAACAGTGTAGCATTAGCCATTAGCCACGGAGCATAGCCTCAAATTCATTGCAGAATCAATGTAAACATCAAAATAAACACTGTACTTATGCGATTAGACATACTGCATGACGAACACTTTGTAAAGATCCATTTTAAGAGTTATATTAGCTGTTTGAACTTTTTTTTATGTTGTTTAAGGCAAGCTTCTGGGCCATGGAGCACCAGATTTAAAGGGCCACACACCCTGAATTGGCTCATTTATAATGATGCCCCAAAATAGGCAGTTAAAAAAATTAATTTAAAAAAATCTATGGGGTATTTTGAGCTGAAACTTCACAGACACATTCAGGGGACACCTTAGACTTATATTACATCTTTTTAAAAAAAGTTCTAGGGCACCTTTAACATTTACTTTCATCTGTACTAATTTAGTCAGGTGGATTCAGCATAAAATAATATATTAATGTACTACCATTCAAAAGTATGGGGTCAGACATTTTTTTTTTTTGTTGTTGAAAAAAGTCCAAGACTGCATTTATTTGATAAATAAACAGTAATATTGTGAAATATTACTTCTGTTGTCTATTTTAATATATTTTAAAATGTAATTTATTCTTGTGAGGGCAAAGCTGAATTTTCAGCATCATTACTCCAGTCTTCAATGTCACATGATCCTTCAGAAATCATTCTAATATGCTGTATAATTTGGTGTTCAAGAAACATTTCTTATCATCAATATTGAAAACGGTTGTGCTGCTTTAATATTTTTGTTGAAACGGTACATTTTTCAGGATTCTTTGATGAATAGAAATAGCATTTATTTGAAAGGGAATTATAAGTAAGATTCCTTGCTGAATAAAAGTATTAATTTCTTTCAAAAAAAAAAAAAAAAGAACAACGGTATTTTATTTCCGACTAATATTTTATATTCTGACTAACACTTTTTGCGGTGTGTGTACGATCTTGCATTAAAAAAAAAAAACATTCAATCTGTAAATTAATAATAGTAAAATAACACTCATATATCTTACCAAACTGTCTCTTTTACCAAAATTGTGTAATTTGACAAATTAGTATTTTTTGAAAGCAAAAATGAAGCTTTCCATTTTATTTATTTTTTTACTTTAGCAATAAAATAATACAGAATACATAAGAAGAGGGATTTTTATATGAGTAATGTCCTTAAAGCAAAAAATGTAGAGGAAAATACATGGCGGCCCATGCATTGTACTAGACCATCACTACAAACAAAGTTAACCAAGTGCATCAGATTTTCCATGCAGGGTCTGTGACGGAGCACTTCTGTGAACAGCAGAGGGTCTCTCAGAGGGCATGGATGGGGCTCAATTTGTTATCCTAGGATCATTTTGTGACCATAAGAAAACAATAGAACAGCAATGCAAAATGCCCAGAGCAAAACATACATTATGAAAGTAATCTAAAGTGATGAGAAAGCTAATCAAAAATAGTCGTACTATGGAGAAAAGGGATCTGATATAGCCTTAGAGACACACTAAAATCACATGATTACAGCCAGATTTAGAGATAGCTACAGGTAACACTGTGAACTGTGTCCATACAAACACTAAGAGCTACATAACCCCATGCGTTTTAGATAACACTAGCATCGTTTTGTAATAGGTTTACAAACTGAAAATAGCTGTATCTCTTGGGGGGTGAAAGTAATCCCATGTGACACTTTTCACAAAAAAAAAAAAAAAAAAAAAAAAAAAAAACAAGAAGAATGAGCTGCAGATGTTCAGACGATTGCAATCTAACACCGCCAAGACACCGGCCAAGAGGGAGACAAATGGATATTCTCAAAGAATGTTTTACAGCAAATCTCTCTAATAAAGATTAAGAAAACACTAACACAGTTCAACATATTCATCATTACAAACCAATATTCTGTCAGGTCACACAATTCAGCAGCACAAGGCCAAGTGCTTAGATAATGAACTTAATGTGCTCCAACCATACCGTTGCGTTTAGTAGTTTTTCTTGCCTGAACCTCGCTGCTAACATTTAACGGCAGAATACGTGGCACTCCCAGCCTCAAGTGACTATAATCCGCTAAGACCCATAAATCATTTTTCTGGACATGAGGCTCTAGAAAATATGTTGAACAGTTGACAAATGGTTTACAACCGTTTACAGATCCTGACAATCTACACAAGAAGGAATTACGAGCAGAAGCAGATGTCTGCACACGCAATGTACGAATGAGTGATACATTTACACGTTAGGGGCTTTTTGGTATTACCCATCACATGTTTTAGTTGAACTTTGATATTTTAAAGATTCTAATGATCATTTTTACAAACAGCAATGTAATAAATCTAGCCTACAAAACTGATGTTTCATAAGACTAATAATGTTTGGTCCCATGTGAACTTCGCCAAATCTTCTAAGTCTGAAAGCCTGTTTCTACCTCAAAGTAAAAAATATAAAGGTAATAGTGTTTTAAGTTTAAAGGTGCCCAAGAATGCTTTTTTCACAAGATGTAATATAAGTCTAAGGTGTCTCTTGAATGTGTCTGTGAAGTTTCAGCTCAAAATACCCCATATATTTTTTTTTTATTCATTTTTTTAACAGCCTATTTTGGGGCATCATTAACTATACACTGATTTTGGCAGTGCGCTGCCCCTTTAATTCGCCTGCTCCCTGCCACACGAGCTCTTGACTATATTACAGTGCATTTACAAAGTTCACACAGCTAATATAACCCTCAAATGGATCTTTACAAGATGTTCGTCATGCGTGCTTCGAATTATGTGAGTAAAGTATTTATTTTGATGTTGACGTTTGATTCTGAACGAATTTGAGGCTGTGCTCCGTGGCTAACGGCTAATGCTACACTGTTGGAGAGATTTATAAAGAATGAAGTTGTGTTTATGAATTATACAGACTGCACATGTTTAAAAATGAAAATAGCGACGGCTCTTGTCTCTGTGAATGGAGTAAGAAACAATGGTAACTTTAACCACATTTAACAGTACATTATCAACATGCTAACGAAACATTTAGAGACAATTTACAAATATCACTAAAAATATCATGATATCATGGATCATGTCAGTTATTATTGCTCCATCTGCCATTTTTCGCTGTTGTTCTTGCTTGCTTACCTAGTCTGATGATTCAACTGTGCACAGATCCAGACGTTAATACTGCCTTTCCTTGTCTAATGCCTTGAACATGGGCTGGCATATGCAAATATTGGGGTCATACATATTAATGATCCCGACTGTTACGTAACAGTCGGTGTTATGTTGAGATCCGCGTGTTTTCCGGAAGTCTTTTAAACAAATGAGATTTACATAAGAAGGAGGAAACAATGGGGTTTGAAACTCAATGTATGTCTTTTCCATGTACTGAACTCTTGTTATTTAACTATGCCGAGGTAAATTCAAATTTTGATTCTAGGGTACATTTAAAAGAAGAAATAAAGTCACACAATCATCAGATGACGATGAAATTATGAGAAATAGTCAAAATTATGAAAAAGTCAATCAATTGTGAAATTAAAAGTCATACTGTGTGATTTAAAATATAATTGGTATATATATAAAACTGAAACGACAAGATTTAAAGTCACATTGTGCGATATAAAGTCAAAGGATCTTGTAATTTAATAACTATTAGATTAACCAAGGTTGTGTTCTTAAAATCTGAATCAATATTTCAGCACTATAGTTTTTGCATGGTACAATATACGGCACCCCTTTCCATTCAAATAATCAGTTGTAATAAAAGTTTTGTTTTTCATACAAATCTCTAACTCCCAAATGTCCTGTACTTTATCTGATAAACCAAGACAGAAAATAAATGGTGGAAAAAATGGAAAATCATGTTTTTTATCTGTAATCCTACTGTCAGCACAGACATTGATGGCTATGCAAGTGGGAAACGTCTGTTGTGTGTGTGTGTGTGTGTGTGTGTGTGTGTGTGTGTCCAAAAGAAGTGCACTGTATCTGACTATGTCTACGCAGCCTTGCTGATACTGTGGGAGGGCAGAGGCTTCATGGTTCACTTTAAATCAAAAACCCCTCTGACTAAAGCAGATTTTCTCTTTATTTCATAAATCCCATACTTCCCTAACACAATTAACTACTCTATCAGGACATGGCACATTGTGTCTCGTAAGAAATTCAAATGAAAAAGTAGATGGCCATGACAAAATTACAATTAGATGGTAGCTTTTTTCTAAATCCAATATACAAGAAAATCCGTCCAAACATTCACAGAAACCTTTATTACTTCAGGCTCTATCTAAAAGCATTTTTATTCGAATATTAACTGGTGTGCAGCTGAGCAAACGTACATCACTCACTGTTGCTGTTTTAAAGCTGAAGTGTCTTTTTCTTTTGCAGGATCAGTATGAAAACACAACTATAAAATAAGCCCTCTGTATGTTTATTTCCATGAAAAATGTCAACACTTTGACTACCAAAACTTTGTTCTTATTATTTTAGCATCCCTTCATTGCAACACTGGCTCAACCAGTGGTGTAAGTTTGGAGATGTTTTGTTTGCCTGACCGACGGCAAATAGGGTGAGCATTCAGGAAACCTGTTTGAAAACAGTTGTTATTTTTGCAATTCCTTTTGGTAGCGATAATGCTGTAGAAAATAACAATCCAAACGTATAGTATAGTCCTGGTACTGTTACAGATAAAGAGAAGACTGAAATCCTAAGCTTTTTCCACTTTTCATTGCATATTTATTTATGCATTTCTTAATGCTATTGGTTAATGGTTTATAGAGAAAATCATAAATAAAATAACTTGACATTTATCATGTAGTCCTTGTGATTTAAGGTGAATTAGAGGTGTTATATGCTGGATGTTCTCAGTGAAACAGTGAGCAGGGCTGTTTGGCATTTAGTGGAACAGTTACAGATGAACTGATTTCCAGACTGTGATACAATAAATGCAAAAGCAGAAAACGCTCACGATTACTGATTGCGCACACAGAGTAATGCAAAACCCTGGCAGAATAACTGCTCATTTATCATAGTGCTTTACTGCCATCAGACTAGTAGATCTTGTCTGAAGCAGTCTGAAAAGAGTTTCCATGGGTCAGAGCATATCAACAGGTTATTCCATGGACAGAGTAGAAGATTTATACAGCCAAACCACATGGCAATCTGTCTCTGTCTCTACACCAGGTGTAAAGAAAAAAAAAGAAAAAAAATCCAGTTATCAATACAATACAGTTGTACAAAACAACCTAATTTTGAATTTCAACAGCCTTAGATTGAAGTTAAAATATACAGTGGGGTCTGGGATTCTTATCTAATTTAAACCTGACAATAAACACACAAAACAAATAGGATTTTGGAGGAAAAAAATATATTAGATATTTACTATATTATTTTTTATAAATATTCTGCACTATTTCTCAGTCACTAATCAACTAATTAAATTTGTGTCACTGATCATATGACTCTTTGTACAGATGGGCAGATGTTCTTGCTTCCATTGAAGATCAAGATGCTCTCAAATCATTCTGAAGAACATGATCATCAGGTTTGACACAAACTTATGGAGTTCATGCAGCTCAATTGCTGCTATTATTTAAGCAAAAGAGAGACAAACCAAATACTAAGACATACCGATATGAATGTTAATTTTTAAGAGCATTTTCATGGGATTTTGGACCCCACTGTATTTGACAGTATCTAGAATCACATATATAAATCATCAAAGTTTATTACCGCCTGCGTTTCTGCACAATGTCGATGGGTCTGTTGACGGCACATGGGGATCCATACAAATTCCAGTTCCGTGGCTTTAATGCCCGATCAGCTGAGAAAGAGAATCCACAGTTTGCTGGTACACTCATCTTGCCAACACACTCATCCAGTGATGTCTCTCACGTAATTCCTTTATTCAAATCACACAAATATACGTTCTTTTCACTCTTTTTTTTTTTTTTAGGTAAACATTGTTCGTGGATCAAAATGACTCCTCATTGCCTCTGGTTAATAATTACATCTCAACTGAAAATCTGGAGGAAAATGAGAGAAAGCATGAAAGCATGATATCCACTGTCCTCTTCTAACAGTCCATTAGCTCTCACCTCCTCTGTGACACCTCTGCGAGTAAACGAGGATGTGAGCTTGAGTGACGAGCCTTGTCAAAACCCATGCTTCACTCTGATGAAGCATGTGTCCAACTTTAAGAGATGCTCAGGCAGCATTTACACATGGATCTTCTGCTGTAAGATGATTCTTTAAGTGAAGGTTTCTCAGGCTTCTGTTCTACTCTGCTTCTGTGTGGTAGCTGGACTCATGTAGAAGAGTCTATGCCATATTTTAGCTAGACTCTTTGGCCCATTGCTGTCCCATGGCTGGAGCTCGCCTTACTCTGAGATCACGCTCAAGAAAGAGGGTGGGACCAAAGAAAGCATAGTCCCTGCCTCCTTGAGACGTTAACTCTTTCTTGCTCTGTCTGCAGCTGATTAAAATTGCTGAGTAACATGAAAATAAAGCAGAACTGTTTGTGTTTATTGTGGACAAAACTAACCCTCAAATAAAAATAACTATTATTATTTATAAGAAAACTTTACATTAGCTTTCATTGTAATAATTACTGCAATGTCATCATATCCGATTATACTTTTGAAATATCGATGAGAATATGAGAACATACATTATTTAGGCATTTACTGCCACTATTCCATAATATTAAGCCTGTAAGTCCTGCATCGATTCAGTCTTCCACGTATTTTGTAGCTTACAAAAACAAATTTAAAAGCACTGAAAAAGCAAGGCAAACTGCACCTTATCTCAGTGTTTTTTTCTTCTTCTTTGAAGTCCTGCAAACCTAACGTCCTCCATCACCTAGCGTATGCAGAGTTTGGTTGATTGATACAAGTCAGAAGGCTAAAAATTTGTATTTTGAAAAATTTTGGTGGGATTCCCACACCCACATGCAAAAACTCATATAAAACCTATAGGCTGTGTGAAATACTTTAGCTTCAAAACTGAGAAATTTGACAACTTGGGTGCACTATTCATTTTGTTCCTACAATATTCTAAGATTAGAGTAACCACGGCGTGTTGAGTTCTAGGTCCCCTGGTAAAATCCGCATTTTTGGTGGGGTTCCCCTGGTAAAATTAGCATTCCAGGGGCTAAATATCATGTTATTTTGGGGTCGCGGACATGAAAAACAACCCGCGGCAACTGTCTTAAAGTAGCCCAATTCCGCTGGAAAACCGCAGACTTGGCAACACTGGTTGAGGGGGCGACGAGAAGACGCCGGATAGCAAATCTATTAATAATGTCACAGATTAAACCCATTGCCTATCAGTCGATAAAATAATCACATGGCTGAGCGTTTCTGAAAGTTTTGTATTTTGTTTGGTTTAACATTACCTTTCCGAGTATGACTGTTGCAGTTTGCCAGCTTGTGAATTAGCAGAATTTGCATGCAGCCACTACAAAACACAAGCTTCTAGGGATTTGATTTTGTTTGTTGTGTGTTGAAATAAATATGTTTGTTTATGTCGCCCTATGACTGTGTGTCTACAACTCTGCAAAGCCTTATGTCTGCACGAACAGGGTACGCTGAGGTAGGACACCGTATCATTGCATTTGGTCCGAACAAATATTTTTTGGTCCTGAGACTTCCACAGAAGATATATGTACATGTTTTAATATTTATACCACTTCTATTATTGATCGCTATCAGGAGAGTTTTAACCTGTATAACAAAAAGTGTTTATAAAAAAAAACTCTCTACCCTACCTTTAAGGGACTTAATGGGGCATCTACTTACTTGAGACCAGCATATCAGTACTGAATTGTTGTTATGATTGCTACCTCAAACAAAGTGGTTTAGCTGGTTTCTCTTTTGTTAAACACTTCTTTGCAGTGACCACAAAATAAACAAGTGGTGTAGAAATCACGTCCATGGTCTCTAAATGCCCTTTTCCTTTTTCCGGTAATGATTACACTCCCATAATCACCTCAGGTAGTTTTCCAACAGTATGCAATTATTTAGACCCACAGTCATTGAAGTCCGCTTTCCTGCAGAGTTTAGCTTTAACCCTTATCAAACTAATTTTCCTATAACTTTCTAGTAATCCTGAAGACCTTGATTAGCATGTTTAACTGTGTTTGATCAGAGTTGAACTCTGCAGGAAAGTGGACCTCAAGGGCCGGATTTGAGAGCATCTTTTACATTATAAACATATTTATTATGTTAATTGTAGTTTCTCTCTCTCATATCATTTGCAAACAAATGACATTGTCTGATAAAACAATGAACCACTTAAAACTGCCAGGATGTAGTTGTTTCTCTATGCTAATGATTTAGACAGCATGAGGGCTGATAAAGATCTTTGGCTAAAGCAAATGGCCTTGTTTGGACTATCTACATGTTTGTTAGGAAGTCATAATCATGGTTCAAAAATGATGATGGGCTATACTTAAATTTGGAAAGATTTTAGTATTCATGCAAACTGGAGCATGCATGTTTTAGCACTCAAATATTAAAAATAACAGAAGGCCATAGATCATCCGCAGAACTGTTAATCTGGGATATGTTAGAAAGAGCAGCCAATGGCTGGTTTTGTGTTGATTTAAGATAAAGCTAGACATGAGGTTTTTAACTACTTGGAATCTGCTGTTAAAATATGATATCCAAGGATAAATCTCATAACTATCCAGTTTAATAAACCCCATAAAGAGATTCATGACATTGATGCTTTGGCTCTTTAAATGAAATGTAAAATAATCAAACAAAACTGAATGATCAGGTGCTGTGTGTTGATAATGTCAGCATGACAACATATGCAGTTATGATTTTCTAAGAATTAATGAAATATTTTCCACAGCGCAATGAATTCCCAATTACTGTGACGGATCGAAACCCAGCGTAAAAATGAAAGTTTCTTAACAGATTACTGTACGAGGAATGAAAGTTCCGAGGTCAAGATGATATGTCTAAAGTAAAGTATTATTCTTGGCTCTGCAGCATGGTGAAAAATCCTCCGGTGCTCACCTCAGTGCTCATTTTTTTTATTACTCAGGGTTATAATGTGAGTGTTCAGACTTTAAGTCCGTGTCCTGGAAACCTATCAGCTCCAGATAGCAAACAGATCTCAGTATTTATACCTGGCAAATGTCTCTGAAGTGCTGGTATTGGTACAAACTCTATAGTTCTTTTTTTAGTCTTTGTCTCTCAATCTATGCACAAATAAATAAATAAATAAATAAATACACTACTCTCCAATTTTTTTAAAGAAATTAATACTTTCATTTAGCAAGGATGACTTTTAAATTGTAAAATATTTTTGATCTGTTCTTTTGAACTTTCTAATCATCAAAGTAAAATAAACAAAATTTCCACAAAAATATAAGCAGCACAACTGTTTTCAACATTAAAGGTTTAGTTCACCCAAAAATGAAAATTATGTCATTAATTACTCACCCTCATGACGTTCCAAACCTGTAAGACCTCCGTTCATCTTCGGAACACAGTTTAAGATATTTTAGATTTAGTCCAAGAGCTTTCTGTCCCTCCATTGAAAGTGTATGTACGGTATACTGTCCATGTCCAGAAAGGTAATAAAAACATCATCAAAGTAGTCCATGTGACATCAGTGGGTTAGTTAGAAGTTTTTTCGCGGATGTCCTAATCGCATCACTGTCCTGAGCAGAAGGGGGCGGTAATGCACCAATAAGCTGGACGCCAACCGCCGTAAAACAGGAAAGAAGAAGCAGCGTCACTGTGGAGTGAAAGCGGATATACAATAGACCCGGAAGAGAATACAATGCTGAATAAAGTCGTAGTTTTTGTTATTTTTGGACCAAAATGTATTTTAGGTGATTCAAAAACTTCTAACTAACCCACTGATGTCACATGGACTACTTTGATGATGTTTTTATTACCTTTCTGGACATGGACAGTATACCGTACATTCATTTTCAATGGAGGGACAGAAAGCTCTCGGACTAAATCTAAAATATCTTAAACTGTCTTCCGAAGATGAACGGAGGTCTTACGAGTTTGGAACGACATGAGGGAGAGTCATTAATGACATAATTTTCATTTTTGGGTGAACTAACTCTTTAATAATAAGAAGAAATATTTCCTGAGCAGCAAATCAGCATATTAGAATGATTTCTGAAGGATCATGTGACACTGTAGACTGGAGTAATGATGATGAAAATTCAGCTTCGCCATCAATGGAAAAAAATTACATTGTTCAAAACCTATACAAACACAAAACAGTTATTTTAAATTATAATCATATTTCACAGTATTACTATTTTTACTGTATTTTTGATTAAATAAATGTATTAACTAGTCAGACAAGCTTTGCCCTGCTTTTGTACTGACTCTAAACCAAAGGCAAGACAAAAATGATACTTTCATAACGTTCACCTCTACATTCTCTGCACTACTGAACTGACCAAATAACTGAGCTCTTCTGCCAGTTTAACAGCACTATCCATGGGCAAACAAAATGCTTTTTGCCAGGACTCAGAGGATGCATGAATCTCCATCCAGACGTCACAGCAGGCATGAAGCATCACTGTGCTGACGTCACAGGCTTCACACTAACAGCATGTTTGGCTGGCAGCTGAAAGCATCAAGACTAAATTCCGGTGATAAAATTGTACTAAGGATCAGAAAAGCATTGCAAAATAGTGAATTCTCCACAAAATGGAAAACAATCATTTTCAGGTGAGGATTCCTTCTGAAACAAAAACTATAGTCTAATAAGCAAATATTTAAACAGGTCTTGTGCTAAAAAATGTATAAATTGCAGTGTAGATTTGTTATCAGTACTGCAACTTTAATTTGAACTTTTATTTGATTTTGTAAGAGGCAGAACTTAGTGCAAACGGACCTTCATTCATTCATAATGTGATGCATTCACATTAGACCATTGCATCCCCTGCTGGTGAGACATGAACTACATGTAGCAATCTGGAAAACCACAAAGTTTAAACCAGTGGCTCGTCTCAACTGGTTTGTTTATGGGACCTGCATGGTCATTAAAGCATGACCTAATTATTTTTTTTTAGGAATAAGACCTAAAAATGTTTTTTTTGTTTTTTTGTTAATACAATAAAGTAAGTAAATTGGTATGAGCCACCACAGTCATTTAAAAATATAGAAAATAACACAAAGTGAAAATAAAGTGGCATTTTGGGGTTAAGGAAACAACAGTTACCATAAACACACAATACTAACATGACTTGTTAATGAAATGGGGAAACCGCTCCTGATGAATAGAATGAACATTATACCTGCATGCAAATCCTTCCCAGCTAACAGTTACGTTATATATTGGTACTTTTTGGTAATTTCATGACTTATTAATTGACAACACAACTACGATGTTGCATGCTTGTAATTTATTTTGCGTTTTATTTATAATGAAGTGAAATACAGAAAGATGCGGAAAAAAAAAAAACGTTAGAATAATGTCACTCACTCTGACAACATCTCATCTGGTCGCAGATACTAAATCAGGCAACGCATTTTTCTCAGGCACTCTTTACTTAAACTGAGTCTGACAGAAGTGTCAACAGCTTTCACACACAAAAGCAAAACATAGAATTACGTTTGTTTATGATTCTTTGATAGTCCACTCCGCGACCTACCAGTTGAGAAGCACAGGTTTAAAGGTATTAATAATAAAAAAGTGTTATTTTGATATTTACCATAGTACTAAATTATTCATGTAGGCCTACCATTGCATATATTCTGTAGTCCAAGATACATCAAAGAATACTATGGTATTAGCATGGTACATGTCCAAAAAACATAGTATTACCATAGTACCATACCAAAAACAAAACAAGGGAAATAACATCTAAACGTCTTAAAAAAGCCTTCTAACTGGTTTTAGAGATGTGTTAAGAGATTTTTCAGCTGGTCTGGTTAGCCAACCAGTTAAACCAGTTTAGAGACCAGCTAAAACCACCAAACCAGCTTAGGCTAGCTGGATAACCTTTGAATCTGGAGTATAAACTGCACTGCTAATAATCCTTGGTCCACAAGCAAAGTATTACTTCAAATAATCTGATATGTGATTTATGCAGTAACAAAATATTACCAGTAGATGTCACCAGCCAATAATCTAAGTGCACTGTAACGCTAATCAAAAACAGCAAGGCATAAAAAATGGTCTGACAGCTTCTATTAGATTGCTGGTTTTTAATGGAGAAAGGGCAGACGGATTGGCAGGGTTTCCGGAGAGAGGCTTTAGTGAGAGAGGCTGACAGATCAATGAGCGGTGGGAGTCATTGGGGAAAGCAGCCATGCTGAAAATATGGAGCAGAACAGTGACGCACAGCGACTCCAGTCACAGCATCAGCGTCTATCGACTATTCTGAGCTCTGAGGATTTATTTTTGGGTCTGCTGGTTACTGACACTGTTGTCCTGTGATTGGTTCACCTCACTTGACTTTCTCTTTCGACATCCGTTTAGAACGACTCAAGTTTCTACTCTAATATGTGAAGGGATGTCAAAGTTATTTGCCAAACCAGTGCAATTAAGAAATTGCAACCACCACTACTTAAAAGGTGCCCTAGAACTAAAAATTGAATTTATCTTGGCATAGTTGAACAACAAGAGTTCAGTACATGGAAATGACATACAGTGAGTCTCAAACTCCATTGTTTCCTCCTTTTTATATAAATCTCATTTGTTTAAAAGACCTTTGAAGAACAGGCGAATCTCAACATAACACCGACTGTTACGTAACAGTCGGGATCATTAATATGTACGACCCCAATATTTGCATATGCCAGCCCATGATCAAGGTATTAGACAGGGGGAGACAGTATTAACGTCTGGCTCTGTGCACAGCTGAATCATCTGACTAGGTAAGCAAGCAAGAACAATAGCGCAAAATGGCAGATGGAGCGATAATAACTGACTTGATCCATGATAACATGATATTTTTAGTGATATTTGTAAACTGTCTTTCTAAATGTTTTTTTAGCATGTTGCTAATGTACTGTTAAATGTGGTTAAAGTTACCATAGTTTATTACTGTATTCACGGAAACAAGAGCCGTCGCTATGTTCATTTTTAAACACTTGCAGTCTGTAGAATTCATAAACACAACTTCATTCTTTATAAATCTCTCCAACAGTGTAGCATTATCCGTTAGCCACGGAGCACAGCCTCAAACTCATTCAGAATCAAATGTAAACATCCAAATAAATACAATACTCACATAATCCGATGTATGCATGCGCATTTCTAATTATGCCCCAAAATAGGCAGTTAAAAAAATTAATGAAAAAAAATCTATGGGGTATTTTGAGCTAAAACTTCACAGACACATTCAGGGGACACCTTAGACTTATATTACATCTTGGAAAAAAAACGTTCGATGGCACCTTTAAGGGTTTAGAAAAAGTCTTCTATAAAATGCAATGCAAACATAATATTTAGCTTAGTTTAGCATTATCAGACGGTCTACATTCTTCACACACAATGTGTTTTGTGTATTCTCTGTAGATATACCAAAATTCATGTACTTATGCACTATTCTTTGCCATTTTGTAGTATAAATAGTGCGAGTGATGTGTTCACACTGAAAATTCCAAAGAGAAAATGTGCATTTTAAATACCGAAAAAATGAAGTGTAGAATGTTGTACTCACTCCCCCGATCTCAAGAGGTGCACTATAGTGACTGATGCTAGAGGCTGCGTCTTTAGTGTCCTTGTTAGTGTGCCCGCCTCTCATGCCAGAGATGACGGTTCGAGTCAAGTTCGAGTGCATAGTGATTCATTTGATACACACAATAATTGTTTTTTCCCCTATGTAAACATGTGCAAGAAGGACATGTTTGATCACTAACTCGCACCTAGCATCTTTTGCAGCATCTCAACAGCACTCAAATTAAAGAAGTTCAACTAATTAAAAACTGAGTCATCTTAAACTTAGTGAAAAGAATATGCCATTCTATGCCATCTACATTACATGTGGTACAAAACTAAGAAATGATGAGCTAAATATCCCATCCTCAGTTTTGATGTCGATGCTCTACAACACTGCTTGCCCTGCTTTAAATGGCTATTGTGGTGAGACGCATCTAGGAAACAAGTCACAGCTTTGTCTGAGTCACATGGAGAGTAAGTGTTGTCTCTGAGTGAAAAGCCTCTTGTGAACAGTGTAACACTGTGATATGCTGTGTGGAGTTGTGACAGGTCCTTTAGAGAGCCATAGATTGAAGAGTGGCAGTGTTTCAAAGAGGCTCAAATGAATCTACATTACAAGAGATAAATACAGCCCAGACTTACCAATAAAATTACTGCACTTATATAGTGGCTGTGATCATTGGTGTCTTGACTACAATCTTCATAGGGATACACAATATCTCAAATTGACGATAAATTAGTAAAATAAGCCAATATATTTAGGCTGATAAATTATAGCCAAACGATCATGGGATTTTTAACTATTGTTAAACAGATAAAATGGTTACAGAGACTAAGATTTTGTTTCTTTATTACTCTCTAAAAAATGCTGGGTTAAAAACCCAAGTTGGGTTGAGAATGGACAAACCCAACAAATGGGTTGTTTTAACCTAGCAGTTGGCTTAAATGTTTGCCCAACTTGCTGAGCAGTTTTAGTTAACCCAACTATTGTTTAAAAATTACTATATGACTGGCTTAAAATGAGCCCGAAATAGGTTGGAAATTAAAAATCAGACAAATAATTACTGGAGGCAACAATAATAATCAATAGGTGAACATTTTATTAATAAACATTCTAAAAAATGCTGGGTTAAAAACAACCCAAGTTGGGTTGAAAATGGACAAACCCAGTGATTGGGTTGTTTTAACCCAGCAGTTGGGTTAAATGTTTGCCCAACCTGCTGGGTAGTTTTACTAAACTCAACTATTGTTTAAAAATTACAGTATTGCTTACTTAAAATGAACCCAAAATATCTTGAAAATTAACATTTATTAATATGTTTAATAAATTAACATTTTAATTTCATTTTAGATTAATTTTAAGTCAGCCATATAGTCGTTTTCAAACAATAGTTGGGTTAAAACAACCCAATCGCTGGGTTTGTCCATTTTCAACCAAACTATGGTTGTTTTTAACCCAGCATTTTTTAGAGTGAACAATTTAATAAATGTTTATTATTTACTTATTATTCATTAAACTTACTGATAAATATTCAATCATTAAGCCTATTAATAAATGTTAATTTCCAACATATTTGGGGTTCATTTTAAGCAAGCAATACAGTAATTTTTAAACAATAGTTACTACCCAGCAGGTTGGGCAAACATTTAACAATGACTTGGGTTGTTTTTAATCCAGCAATTTTTAGAGTCTATTCTTTTATTTTTCACAAATATTTTAATATGCATTTTCTAGTAATATATTTCTGAAATGTATTTCAGTGTCATGATCATTCTAATATACTGATCTGGTGTTCAAAAAAACATTTTTTATTATCAGTGTTGAAAACAGTTGCTTAGTATTTTTGTGGAAACTGATACTTTTTTTTCATGATTCTTTGATGAACAGAAAGTAATGTAAAAGTCTTTACTGACAGTTTTGAGAATGCATCCTTGCTAAATATGCATTAATTTCTTTCTTCCAAAAAATACAATTTTACTGACCCCATACTTTTAAATGGTAATGTAACTTTGTTTGAAGAGTGCTTTTTTGTAATTTCAATATTGATTTCTACTACTGGCTAATATATCTGATATCAGAGATGCTTCAAAACACAAAAAGTTGCTGGTATTGCTCAACATTTCCAAATCAGTGCATCCCTAACTGCTTTTAAATGATCAAAATAAGTTCAGCTTAGGGAAACTATCAAGTATCTCTGTCATAGAGATTCTCCAAAGAAGAAAAAACATCAACATCATCAAAATGTGTCTGAATTTGATCGTTTGAAACAACATACACTCATCATAAAGGCCAAATTTTGAGTGCAAGAGCATAATTCACTCATCATTTACATTAGATAATGCCAGGCATGCTGGATAGTACAGAGGTTACTGTGTGTGTAAGGTTGCGATGTGTCTGCCCATCGTGACTCTGCCTGGCTGCCACAGGCGAACATCAACAGACAGTGGCTGAGCCATCGATTCTCTACCTCTACCGGCCTCAGGCTGTCCAGGCCAAAGATATAGCAGCTACACAACACATCACATAACAGCCAGTGCTGCTCTCTGCCTGCTTTAACACTGTGATACTATGTAGAACAGTGCTTGTAGAGAAAGAGGGAAATCTAAGTAACTCCAGATCATTTCATAGTTGATGTTAGTGATGTCAGAAATCCAGTGGAGATGGGAGCACTGGTTTGCTTCAAGACTTTCTTACACAAGAAAAACCTGTCAGGGTTAAGCACTGGAAAAAGACCATATTCACATGGAGAACAAATCTCATTCTGTAGATATCAACACAGCAAAAACGATATTTACATCATGGGAAAATGACATGGTGTAACATGTGCAAAGTTCAACCAAGGTCATTATGTAATCAATGGAATTGTAAAATTGAAGCTTTAAAAGGGAGATTAGACTCAACCGAAGGCGAAGACACCTTCAGTGTTGCTTCTGTTGCTTATACGTACCCAATGCACGAGTGCCGTCGTGTTGAGTAGTTCATCTGCATTGTCTTCCTGGGGAAACGAAGATCTTTGTTCATTGTGAGAGAGGATTCTGTTAACTTTTGAGAACTATAGGTAAAACTTGGGAAGTGTTTCCAATTTTAGACAGCAAGAGCATGACACAACTAAAAGCAACACCTCAGAAGATTTCTTAACTTGATCTCATGTCCACTATGTGCCCAGTGCCTCCATCCGCTGAGAAACATAATGCTGCGGCAATCTTGAAGCCAAGTATTGAACAAAAACTCAGCAGAGTAAAAGTAGTTTCCCTAAATGTGAAATGGATGCCAGTTCAGCTGGGCACTCAAACTTAAATAAGCCACTATAACGCCAGCGTAAAGGCCTACCATAGCCTCTACAGCGCAGAAAGTCCTGGATGAAAGTCTTTAGGAAATCACAACACTCCTAGTTTCGCCTTGCTCAATCCCACAAAGTCCTAAAAAATTAGCCCGGCAAAAAATTATGTTCCTAAACATCAAAAGTTACTTGCTGATATATTATTAGTTGCATAAAAGTCTGAAAATCTGTGGCTTATAATCCCATCAGATGCTCCATGGAGTGTGCAGTCCAATCCAGCCTCCTAGTGCCATTCTCTGAATCCAAAGCCCTGAAACTAAACTCTGGCCTCAAACAACCAGCCTTTGATAGAGAGAGAGAGTGAAAAAGAGAGAGAGAGAGTGGAGGGAAGGGGAGAGAGGGACACAGAGAGAGAAACTCTGCAGCACTGTTGCTTGTGTATATAAGGTATTTTCAGGGGTCGGTTTGTGATAGATAGGGTGTCCTGAGGCTCAACATCTGCAACTTGCTGCATTACCATCTACAAGTGGACTAAAAGTAATAACCTGAGTCCTGCACATCACTGGTCTGTTTTCAAATGAAACACTAACTGAACCCTGCCTGCAGCAAAATAATTTAACTGTGTGTCACTAAATCCAATACAATGAGGGAGTCGGTATGTACACACAGCAGCTCAAACATCCTAAAGTCAACTTTCTGGACTTTGCAAATAATGTTTTTTCTAGTATTTCAATTTAAAAATCTTTGTTGTGTTCAGAATTATGACAGAAAAATATTTCCAGTGTAGACAGTGTAGAATATAACACGTTGAAGTGTAAGCCTAGTCTTTACATTAACTAACCAAGATGACTTGCACGGTCTGTATTGATAGAACAAGATTATTATAAGTACAAAATGACAACAATGTCAAGTAAGGGGAGAGATTAGTAAAGCTTCTCAGCTCTACCCTCTAGTGGACACAAAATATTATTTTTTCCACCTGCAAAAAGAAGTGTACAAAAGAACCTCCTTTAATCTTACAGAGCGATTGACATTTTACTGTAACTTTATTTTTTTAAATTCAGGTGAGGTGGAAATTGTCCTGCAATTTGACTGTCCTCATCAAGAACTGCAAATACATATTAAACTAAAAACAGAAATGTAAAGTAAATTAATTCAGTCTTGCAGTGTAAGGTCTCCACATTATAGAAAGAGAATCATCACCATTAAAAAAAGTCAAAATTGTTTAATACCTAAAAATGTCTTACTGAGTGACATGCTTTTTATCTTTTAAAACAGTTTTAAGCAACATTTTTTAATACAATATAAGATAATGTAATAAACATCCTGATACACTGTTAAATTAAAACTATATATTTTAAATTTATATATTTTTATTTATAAATGTACATATTTTATATAGTCAAACCAAAAATTATTCAGACATTTTTTTATATATTTTTACTACTGGGTGCAGGACACTATAGTTCATTTATGTAATTGAGGATAGCAAAATAAAGTAAACTGTGACATTTTATACCCAAAAATTCTTCAATCAGTGGACTACCAGTAAAATTGATAAAAATTTGAAACTAAAAATGATTCAGACACTTTGACCTGACCATGTTTTGCTTAAGTGTTATCTGACATAATTAAGATTATTTTTTTCTGACACAGTTTAACTCTTGAGATTGTCATATTTTATTACCATTTTTTTAAACTGAAGTGAATAAACTGTAATAATGAATGAAATGTTCAAGGTGTCTGAATAAATTTTGGTTTGACTGTATATCAAATCTTAAAAACACAAAATCTATTCTTCATCTACCCTACAAACGAACCTACAGTCATTATAAAATAAGTGCAGATGATTTGGCAGCCTGTAAGTGACAGGAGGAGAGGAGAGAGAAAGTTTAAGTTGATCTGTTTATGGGTCAGGCGAGGGTGAGGGAGGAGGGCTGCTGCAGGCGCTTGAACTCAGGTTGTTGATATTGGCCAAACAGTCTTGAGAGGCAGATCAGCACATGACAGCATAGCGCTCAAGAAGAACGTCAAGAGCAGCGTGAGCTTTACACACAAGATCTGGATCCAAAACACATCTAGCATCTCTGAAAAGTTGTTAAAGCAAAAGCAGCAATAAAAAAAGACAAACTCTTTTAATTATGTTTGTCAAAATCCAGGTGGTAAAAAAATCTGGGGAAGTTATAATTCTTCTCTAAAATACCCACAGATCAGATTGTGTTACTTCACTGAACTCACATGCCTTGTATGTGCAGCATAGCACAGAATCAGCTCCCTAAATATTGAGAGATTCATGGGTCAAAATATTTGCCACGGTGAGATGCATTAATCTCTAGCGCAGTTAAGAACCAGAAAAGTTATATTTAACCACTCTCAGTGGAAGGACTTCTCAGAGGAAACAGATCTGCTGTTACACTGGCCGGCCAAAAAAAAGTCGCTGTTTGGATTTAAATAGGCAAATACTTAAGATTTTATGACTGGATCATTATTGCTGTGATTAATATGTTTCTAGCATGTTATTTGCTTGGGAACAGTTCTTTTAACCCCAATTGATGAAGGGTGTAGCATTTAATTTCTTAATCAATCATGTACAGAAGATGTATCATGGCCATATTCCAGGATGACAAAGCCAAGATTCATCAGGCTCAAATTGTGAAAAACTTGTTGGGAAGGAGCATGAATCAACAACATTTATTTCAACAAGAACTCTTGCATTGTCAATACAAGATCTTGGCCAAAAATTGATGCAATTTTTGGCCAAGATCTTGTATTGACAATGCAAGAGTCAAGCACTCTGTAAAGTCTACTCCAGCACATCCCAAAGACTTTCAATGAATTTAACGTCTGGACACAGAGATGCCAAATGTGTGAAAATGCTTCTTCATGCTCCCTCCCAACCATTCTTTCACAATTTGAGCCTGATGAATCTTGGCTTTGTCATCCTGGAATATGTCCATGATGTCTTCCTAAATGGTTGGTTAGGAAATTAAAAGCTACACACTCCATCAATTAGGGTTAAAAGAACTGTTCCCAAACATATAACATGAGAAAAACATAATAATCACAGCAATAATGATCCAGTCATAGACTCTTAAAGGGTTAGTTCACCCAAAAATGAAATTTTTGTCATTAATTACTCACCCTCATGTCATTCCACATCTGTAAGACATTCGTTCATCTTCGGAACGCAAATTAAAATATTTTTGATGAAGTTCCGAGTGTTTTTTTATCCCCCATAAAAGCAACGTAATTACCGTCATTCAAGATCCAGAAAAGTAGTAAAGACATCGTTAAAACAACGTGACTATAGTAGTTAAACCTTAAAGGTGCTAAAGAGGATGTTTTGTTTTATACATTTTTGCAATATTACTTGAAACTGTCTTTACTAACTGATAAAAGACTATTTATTAGGTACACTGAAAGGAATAATATTAATATACATCATCTGTGCACGAGGTAGGGCCTTAAAAACATCAGATCATCGCATAAACGATTGGCCCTCTGGCTTGTCAATCACTGCCGTGACGTTCCTTGTGAGAGACGAGCGCGGCTGCGCACTCCAGTAACTTTCCACACTCCACAGGCGCCGCATGCAATGCTTTTGTCAGGAGACAGGAGTAACAACTGCAGATTATGAGTTACCTGCGGTGAGTCCGACATAATGAATCCACTAACACGACACAGCGAATGCTGGTGGTAAACACTCGTTTTCCAATACTTCTGCACGGGTTTTAGGAGGCGTTCCCTCGAAAGGAGGGGGGGGGTTGTTCTTACGCATGTGCTCATTTCAAAAACTCAGTAACAGTCTTTGGTTTCTCAGTCGACGAAAAGATCCTCTTTATCACCTTTAATGTTTTGTTTTTGCCCACACAAATAAAACGTATTCGCGTCACTTCATAACATTAAGGGTGCCCTAGAAAGCGTTGTCATGTAAGTCTAAGGTGTCCCCTGAATGTGTCCTTGAAGTTTCAGCTCAAAATACCCCATAGATTTTTTTTAATTCATTTTTTTAACTGCCTATTTTGGGGCATCATTATAAATGCGCCGATTCAGGCTGCTTCCCCTTTAAATCGTCGCGCTCCCTGCCCCCCAAGCTCTCGACTCTACATACATTGCATAAACAAAGTTCACACAGCTAATATAACCCTCAAAATGTATCTTTACAAAATGTTCGTCATGCATGCTGCATGTATGCATCGGATCATGCGAGTATAGTATTTATTTGGATGTTTGCATTTGATTCTGAGTTTGATAGTGCTCCGTGGCTAAAGCTAACATTACACACTGTTGTAGAGATGATGTTGTAATAAACGATGGTAACTTTAACCACATTTAACAGTACATTAGCAACATGCTAATGAAACATTTAGAAAGACAATTTACAAATATCACTAAAAATATAATTTAATCATGGATCATGTCAGTTATTATTGCTCCATCTGCCATTTTTCGTTATTGTTCTTGCTTGCTTACCTAGTCTGATGATTCAGCTGTGATGCTCCAGATGTTAATAGTGGCTGCCCTTGTCTAATGTCTTGAACATGAGCTGGCATATGCAAATATTGGGGGCGTACATATTAATGATCCCGACTGTTACGTAACATTCGGTGTTATGTTGAGATTCGCCTGTTCTTCTGAGGTCTTTTAAACAAATGAGATTTATATAAGGAGGAGGAAACAATGGAATTTGAGACTCACTGTATGTAATTTCCATGTACTGAACTCTTGTTATTCAACTATGCCAAGGTAAATTCAATTTTCAATTCTAGGGCACCTTTAAGGTTGAACCACTGTAGTCATGTTGACTATTTTAACGATGTCATTACTACTTTTCTGTTCCTTGAATGACAGTAATTACGTTGCTTTCCATGGGGGATAAAAAAAAATCTTAATTTGTGTTCCAAAGATGAACAAAGGTCTTGCGGATGTGGAATGACATGAGGGTGAGTACTTAATAACAAAAAAGTTCATTTTTGGGTGAACAAACCCTTTAAGTATTTGCCTATTTAAATCCAAATTTAGCTAAAAAAACACTTTCAAGGTCCTGACACAAAATGTTAAATAAAGTTTCTTGCTCTGATTTGCTTCATCTCTTGCAGACCGTATTCTGACAGAGATATGGCTTGTTTAATCATTCCTGTTCCTACACCATCCTGCCATAATTCTCCAACAGCCTGTTTCTTTCTTCCCCTAAATCCTTGACACACACACACAAAAAAGTTCTTTTCAGCTTTCAAAGTCACATTTGACCTGTGTGGACTTCCACTGTTCACAGAGCCAAGAAAACTGCTTCAGTGTCCATTAGATGGATGGCAGGTTGACTCTTTCCACTTACATCACACAAACCAGCTGACATGAACACGGTGACCTGTGTTTAAACATTTCAGCTGAAACTGTTCTCTTGCAGATTTATTCTCTGATAAACAACTTCTGAGTTTGCTTGTGGTCACCTCTTGGCAAAAAACTTGATAACTGTAATAAGTTAATAAATATTTGAAGTAATGTCTATTTCACAGTTTTGAAGTATAACACCTCCTGTGAGCTCTGCTGATGATTTCTCAACATTTATTGCATGTGCGTGTATGGCTGGGGATGTTTACAGTGTTGTCAGGGTCTGACTTCCTCAAATCTTGGAAGTTTAACAGACACAAAAACAACTGAAAAAAGGGGCTGTAACATGTCAAATGCACAGGCGTTAGAGATGTATTTTGGCAATGGCTTGCAAAAGGGCAGTTTTATACTGGGTTTTATTGATGTCAATCTCTATAAAACTCAGGCAATTACATAGTTTGAATCATGTGATTCTTCACTTTCAGTGTTTTAAAGACAATAAAAAAGAAATAAAAAAGACTTCATCTTTTCTAACATTCACATTTTGTTGAAATATATGCTACTTAGCATTAGGTATAACACAGACTACTGTTTAAAAGTTTGGGGTCAGTAATTGTTTTGAAAGAAACTTTTACTATTATTCAGCACAGATGCATTAAATTGATCAAAGGTGACAGTAAAGATATTTATAATTAGGGATGGGTATTGACAATTTTCACGATTCGATTCAATTACTATTCACATGATTTTGATTCGATTACGATATCTTATTTATTTTGGATGTAGTATTTCATTTACAATACATGGCAAATTTTCTAGAGGAAAAAGAAAAAAACTCTCAACTAATGCTTTAAACTACACATGGGAGTCAGTTGGTATACTATAATAATACTGACGGTTAAATCAACTCATTTATATACAAACACTTAAATTACACTCAATGTTTTTATTATAAATAAAGTTTAGAATTACATAATCATATTTCTACTCCAATTCGTTTTTTTTTTTTTTTTTAAATATAGACATTTAAATCGCTGCTGTCATAACTGATTTATTCAAACATGCATTAAATATTGAAGAACATTAAAAGTGAATATGTAACGGTGCATAGCTATATTATCAGAATTCTTTCTAGAGTACACTTTTCTAGCTGACTAATGAGTTTATGGTCACTGAATATGTTTTTCTGAGGTAAATGTGACGTTATGTGACACTGTTTACAAGCTGTTTCATTGACGTCTTTCCGAGGTTGAAACACTGAGCTAATACACGAGACATGATACGGATTTTGGTAAGTTTTACTGTATATTTTAACATACCTCCAGATGTTTATTCATGTTTATTTCCCGCTGTAGCTGGTATTAAAGCGGAGAAGAGGATGTTCACATGCGCTCCATGTTGCCGCTTCGCTTTAACTGAGGCGCTAAAGTGATCCATCACGTCACATTAAAGGGACAGTTCACCCAAAAATGAAAATTTGATGTTTATCTGCTTAGCCCCAGCGCATCCAAGATGTAGGTGGCTTTGTTTCTTCAGTAGAACACAAATGATGATTTTTAACTCCAACCGTTGATGTCTGTCAGTCTTATAATGCGAGTCAATGGTCACACAGTATATAAGAGTCAATAAACATGCACAGACGAATCCAAATTAAACCCTGCGGCTCGTGACGGCACATTGATGTCCTAAGACACGAAACGATCGGTTTGTGCGAGAAACCGAACAGTATTTCTATAATTTTTTACCTCTAAAACACCACTATGTCCAACTGCATTCATCACTCGATTCGTGAGGTCTGATCGCGCTCTGACAACGACAGTGATGTCTGGCACTCATTGAAGTATATGTGCGAGACATCACTGCCATTGTCAGAGCGCTATCAGACCTCACCAAGCAATTGCTGAACGCAGTTGGACATAGTGGTGTTTAAGAGGTAAAAAATGATATAAATACTATTCGGTTTCTCGCACAAACCGATCGTTTCGTGTCTTAGGACATCAATGTGCCGTCACGAGCCGCAGGGTTTAATTTGGATTCGTCTGTGCATGTTTATTGACTCTTATAAACTGTGTGACCATTGACTCGCATTATAAGACTGACAGACATCAACGGTTGGAGTTAAAAATCATCATTTGTGTTCTACTGAAGAAACAAAGTAACCTACATCTTGGATGCGCTGGGGCTAAGCAGATAAACATCAAATTTTCATTTTTGGGTGAACTGTCCCTTTAAACAGCGTCAAAACGGTATTTATTTTTTGAATCTCATAATAAGATGGACATAAAAACATTGTATTTTTTATCACATAAATGCAATGAGCATAAGAAACTTGTTTCAAATCCCCAAATGTTTGAACAATAGTGTAGCAATTGAAAATAGAAAAAAACAACAACTGTTAAACCAAAAAAGCCAATAATTTGCAGAACTTACAAACCGCGTTGACAACGTAACAAGTATTATTTGACACAAATGCTGCTGACTTGGGTTTATCAAGGTCCAAAAATCTACACTTTAAGAAATGTTTTGTCAGGTAACCTAAAAAAATATAACATAAAATATAACTATAAAAATATGATCATTCTCTGTGCTATACATGCACCTATATCTAAAATTCTCAAGAAGTTAAGAGCTCATAGTTAATTTTACCAAAAGGTTGGATTTTACCAGGCTTAAGAGACAGAACCAGTTTAACTACGTGCAAAAAAGCAGTTCATTCGATCACTGCTGAGATAGGCTGACAATAAATAGCTCAGGTCAAGATATCCTCCCAAACAAAGGCATCTTTTTATGCTTCCACACAGCAGACAAACCACCTCCTTGATTACAGTGATTATAATTGTAGCTAGAAGTGTTAGCATCAATACAAACTTTGGACGGGGGGAGCAACCACAAAATTCACCATGTGATGTGCTGTTACGTAGATGCCAGTGCCACAAGACTTCTGTGTGTGTGTTTGAAGCCAAGCCTCCCGGTAAGAGGCTAAATAAACGATGCAGAAGGATTCAGAACCTACCTGGGAGTGTGAGCCAAAGTGAAGCGTCTCTGCAAAGCAATGCTGCGATTCATCATCAGCCTCCGGAAGAGCAGAGGCGAGTTGCGGGGAGAACTCCGAGGAGAGTCCCGTGGAGACATTTTGGGGGAGCCAGTGGGAGAGTTTCCCTTCAGCTTGAGATGCGAGGGTCTCTGAGGTCTCTCCTCTTCCGAACCCTCTGAGAGCATGTCACTCATGACAGCAGAGTTCCTGTGTCTTCACAACTGGCCGGACGATTGTCTAGTCATGGCATGAGTTGCTCTCTCACACTTCTTTCTCAACACAAAAACCACAGTCTACATCTCTCACCCTTCACTAGAGCTGAGAAATTCAGCCTTGCTTCAGAGATCACAGGCGCATTAATGGAGCCAGCCATCATAGCAATGGAACATCTCCCCTCGTGAACTCGCTTTGTTTACATAACTTGGAAGACTTCCCTCCAACAGACTAAATATGGCAGTGTGATTTACAATGAGAAGACTTCATGATAGAGCTCTCTAAGTGGCCCCACCTCCGCATTAAGACTATAAGTGTGCGAGGTCTAGTGTTTACTGGTCTATAATGACTTCCTGTTCCAGTCCCCTGGTGTGCACAAAAGCCAACGCACAAGCGGTGCGATGCAGAGTTGATCACGGCGTTCAGATTTTCTCTGAGAAATGCGTATGCCTTTCACATGTTCAAGGTTTACCAGGAGAAGTCACATGAAAGCTCTGACTATAAAAAGCAAAGTCAGATAAAGTCAGACAGAGAGCATGGCTCATGTCACGATGGCCCTCTATCACGGGCCCCATGGGCTTTGATTATCAGAGGGGAAAGGTTTCCTGTGATCCTTTGACTGCCGGATGAGTTGTGTATGCAAAAACAATATGCATACAGTGGTCCTCCGAAAAAGGATTTTTCATACTTTAGATACACTTCAAAATGTTGTATGCATTACAAAACAATATACTGAACCTTCTATTAAAACTTTATATTAAATACGAAAACTTTTTTTAATTAAAGCTTTTTTACACTAACACTACCATTTAAAAGTTTGGGGTCAGGAATATGTTTTTTTTTTTCCATCATTTTATTCAGCAAAGATGGATTAAATGGTTCAAAAGTGACAGTAAAGATATCTATAATGTTACACAAGATTTTCCATTCAAATAGACGCTGTCCTTGAACTTTATATTCATCAAAGAATCTATAATACATACATATATATCATATATAATCATCATATTAGAATGACTTCTGAGGGATCATGTGACACTGAAGACTGGAGTAATGATGCTGAAAATTCAGCTTTGCCCTCACAGAAATAAATGGCATTTTATATATGTATTAAAATAGAAAACAGTTATATTGAATTGTAATAATATGTCACAGTGTTACTGTTTTTACTGTAGGGCTGCACAATTAATCGGATTTCTAATCGGGATTACAATTACGGGTGCCACAATTATGTAATCGACACAATTACAACAACAAAAAATTAGTTTAACATTAAAATACCATGCTTGTTTTTTTGTTTTTGTTTTTAAGAAGAAACCAAACCAATGTATAGTTGACATATGAGGCTAATGCTATATAGTTTTTAGCTAATTTCATATAAAAATATGGCATGCAGTTGCTTCAATCAAAAGTGTAAAACTCTTCAAAACATCATGTAAAATGTGATAATCGTAATTAATAATCGCAATTACAATTCCAAGGGAATAATCGACAATTATGATTTTTGTCATAATCGTGCAGCCCTATTTTATTGTATTTTTGATCAAATAAATGCAGCCTTGGTGAGTATCTATCAAATATTACCTACTCCGAACTTATGAATGGTAGTATATGCATTGCTCAAAATCAATACAAAATGCATTTGGATGCTTTCTGGTGGTCAGACATTAGTGGATCATGCTCATAGTTTGAGTAATGATCTACATACTCTGGCCTATATACTGTGGTTAGGACATGTGTGTGAACTTGCTGACTTCATGTTTTAAGTGTGACTTATTGTAAGTGTCGAAATCATTTTTAGACCCACTGTATATGTGGAGGAAAAATTGATCAAGTTTCAAGCCTTGCTAAGTTATTTGGGCTGTCATGAGAAAGGAAAACCCTTAGTTAGTAGCAACATTTCTTTAAACTGAATAGCAAATAATGAACAATAACCTCCTAGAGAATAAAGAATGTGTTGTTGTTCTTGTGACTTTTACTATTTTATATCTTAATGATATCAGCTGCCACTAAAGTTCCCTGAAAAGTGAGTCTGGTAAATAATTACAGTTCATAACTGCACATTTACTGTCTTTGTTCATGGTTTTTGTTCTGAGTGTTTTCTTGTCACATGTATTTTTCTGGTCATTAGGGAACAATAGCTCCCTCTGCTGGCTCTATAAGCAAAACGTCTGGATACTACATCAATTAATGAATAACTGAGGTATATATATGCATTAAACAACAATTTTAACAATACTGATGTAGTTCAATGTCCATTACATTAAATTACAAGCCAATGTACCTTGTATTAGTCAAGAACCAACATAAGCCAACAACACAACATTGAAACAGTAAATGCTCGGGCCTAAAGTTGCTGACGTGAAGCCACTATTTTGAAAACAGGTACATGACAACAGGTTATCGACTAAAATCTGTTTTAGTGTAAAGTTCCTCTAACCCTTACACTTGTTTACAACAGACGATAAAAACAAGATTTTCTTCATTCTTCTTCACAAATTGTACAAAGAACTCGATCGTCACTACCAGAAATTCAAATCTTTTCGTCAGATGATCCCTGGTTAAGATTAAGTCATTCAAATTGTCTAAAAAAAAGATTAAAAAAAAAGAAAAGTGGCTTACCATGAACTTTGAGAAGTATCGGACTCGAGGCCATTGGCGCTGCCGAGACAGAACGTGGCATTGCGGTGTGTGTTCTCTGAATCTCCCTGAGCCGAGAGCCGGCGGGACAGACGGGGAAGCTGAATGATCCCTGAAAATGTCCTCTTAACTTTACGGTGACTATGCAAGGGTTTGGATCCTTGCAGGCCCTGCTGGTTCTCAGTGTCCCATTCTCTCTGAATTAAACAGAGAAAGTAAATACATTCTACACCAAGACATAATCTCTTCAGAACAGCACAAAATACAATTGTAATAATGACATAATTACTAGGTAACTATAACAAACTAATAATATCCAATGTTAATTTGCCAAATAGTTTATTTGAATTATATAATGCCTAATATCTTAAGGAATGCTTTATTTTGTGTTATAATGGGTGGAAATCTGCAGTGTCACAGTGAATCAAAACTAATCTTTTCAGAATCAAACCGGGGGATAATAACTGTGAGCGCTGATGAACTGATATGACCTACCTCTGATGTCCAGAAAGACTTCAAAGAAGAACTTTTCTTCATATTGTTGGAGGCACTTCTGAAAATACACACTTCATGATAGACAACAATAAAACACATTCTACATGACTAAAAAATATAAACGATAATAAGAAAAATTAAGCACCATTCAATAAATAGGCCAATCAATAATAAACAAAACAATTATTTTAATGAACTATAAATGTGCAGCAAATAACACATACCTCTAAAACAGAGATGATATGGTAAGATGTATTGTGTTGTTCTTCAAATAATTTTTAAGCATATCTTCAGTCCAAGAGTTACACATTCTGGTCACTTCCAAAAAAAAAAAAAACATTTTTTGTCCAATCCTGTGGCAAGTAACCATCATAACTCAAACTAAATGATTTGTGAGAACATCCTGTCAGAACACCTGTGTTTTATCAGTCTGGAAGCCCCTATGAGGACGGTGTCCTTCTCACTCAGCAGGTTTGTCTGTGCTGACTGCAGAGCAGCTCGCGTGATGTCAAGGACTGTCATACACCACGGAAAGATGGATGTCTTGATAGATGAGCAAAAGTGCTTCTTCATATTTGGATTTAAACCTCAACGTATGAGTTATAAAGTATAAAAATCATTCTCGAAATTATGATAATATTCAAAACGCACAAAATAATTTTATTTTCTTCCATTTTAAAAAAAAAAACAGTGTCACATAAAGACAGTGCCGATATCAAAAAGTCTAGCCAGCTGATGCATTTATCATCAAAAAATGAAATTGAAAATTTACATGTAAAGGCAATTTATGAACAACAGAAACTTGAAGCACACAAACAGCCAACCACATCACTGCTTATGCAGCATAGGGTTATGTTACAGCATCCATCCAGTATATATGACAGTAATTTTGGCACATTAGTGCAATTATAAACATGCTTGACCAAAATAAAAATATTTCTTATGGTGAAGGAAGATTATTATTATTATTATAATATATAATCGGTATACTATACCACCATACTATACCATATAAGAATATATTTGTAAACAGTATGATTTTATAAACTGCTCTTCATGTCAACAATACACGGATTCCAGACAGTTAAATCTGTTTAAAATTACATTCAATCCTTTTTATATAATTCAAAATTAAAACAACAATTGTATTAATTATATTATATGAAATTTAAAAAAAAAAAAGCTGTACATTAACAGTCTTGATTAATCTGATTTAATTTAATTTTTGTGATCCAACCAGATCTGGGTTTTGAAATATTCCTTTTCTTCAGACATCTTCACTCAGTTCATTCAGCTTCTCTTGTGGAATCTGCTTGGTCTCCTGGAAAAACACAAATGTCATGCATCACATGTCACAAGGACGCTCACACCCATGAAAAGAGAGTCTTGCTTCAATTTTAAACCTGCCAAGTGCCAGTGTTGGGGAAAGCATTAAAGCATTTAAAAGTAATGCATTGCAATATTGCGTTACTCCCTAAAAAAAAGTAACTAATTGCGTTTCTTTTTCTCACCTGGGCTGGGCTTGCTTGCTTTTTTTTTTTTTTTTTTAAGAACAACAAAAAAAGTTCTATTTTTGGCAAAAGCTAAGGCACTTTCACACCAAAAGTGAAATGAATAAGCCTCAGGCTGAAGGAAATACATATTTACTCCTGTACAGTAGAGGGCGCAGCTCAAACAAACCTTTCAGCTGTGCTGCCATTCTGAATTAAAGAAGAATGGGATACAGAAGTTCAACACTCTTATTTCTAAATCTAAAGTAATTTCTGCTTATCAGTATGGTTAAATTAGATCATTAAAGGTCAGCCGCAAAGACATTGGTTAATAAAGTGAGATTAAATACATAAAGTATATGAGTAATTTAATATAGTTAATTATTACAAGTTTGTGTAAAATTCTGAGATTGTATTTCACTGTTTTTATTCATTTTGAGGAATACTGAATGTTTTCGTGCAAGTGAGATGAGTAAAATGCACGTTCACATTTAGTCTAGAACTACAATAACCATCATATTTACACACAGCGCACACACCTCTGCACTTTATTTCTGTCAACACGAGAACAGGAATTGTCAGTCAATAAATGTGAAAAAATAACTTGAATTACTTATTTGAAAAATAACAGATATTTTGTGGTAAATTGAAAAAGTAATGTGTTACATTACTAGTTACTTGGAAAAGTAATCTGATTACGTAACTCAAGTTACTTGTAATATATTACCCCCAACACTGCCAAGTGCAAGTAAAACTTGACCATCAAGACTACATTAATAATTGTATAACGTATTACAAATGTATTGTTATGTTATGCCTTGTGTCATGTGACAGATGCAAACATGTCTTACTGTGTTTGAGGTAGGAGAGGTAGGTGTCCCATCCCAGGGTAATTATGTTCACATAAAGGACACGGAACTTGGGTGGCAAGAAGTAGAAGTTTACCATTTGAGCTGCTGGCCAAACACACCAATCTGCCTAAAAAGAAGCATGTTATGAAAAGCTGTCAGCTATGAAGATATATAATTTGAAGTTGAACTAAGAACACATGCTTATCAGTGCAACATACCTTGTAAAATTCCCAAAATTTGTCTCTGAATTCTCTTTGTGCCTCAGACAAAGTGTGACCCTCCATCATTCCCATACCTTCATTAAAAATAAATAAATAAATAAAACAGGTGTAATGTCTTTTAGACTTTCATTCATTATTTTAGAAATCTTAAAGGGATAGTTCACCCAAAAATGAAAATTTGATGTTTATCTGCTTACCTCCAGGGCATCCAAGATGTAGGTGACTTTGTGTCTTCAGTAGAACACAAATGATGATTTTTAACTCCAACCGTTGCCGTCTGTCAGTCGTATAATGCATGGCAATGGGAACACAATCTATAAGAGTCAAAAAACATGCACAGACAAATCCAAATTAAACCCTGCGGCTCGTGACGACACATTGATGTCCTAAGACACGAAACGATCGGTTTGTGCGAGAAACAACCAGTATTTATATATTTTTTTTACCTCTAAAACACTACTATGTCCAACTGCCTTGAGCGCACAGCATCCGGTGTGTGAGGTGTGTACTTGATCTGGTGCTCTCTCGTGTGTATACATCACTCATCACGCTCAAGGCATTTGGACATAGTGGTGTATTAGAGGTTAAAAAAATTATACAAATACTGCTCGGTTTCTTGCACAAACCGATCGTTTCGTGTCTTAGGACATCAATGTGTCGTCACGAGCCGCAGGGTTTAATTTGGATTTGTCTGTGCATGTTTTTTTTGCCTCTTATAGATTGTTTTCCCATTGCCATGCATTATACGGCTGACAGACGGCAACGTTTGGAGTTAAAAATCATAATTTGTGTTCTACTGAAGACACAAAGTCACCTACATCTTGGATGCCCTGGGGGTAAGCAGATAAACATTAAATTTTCATTTTTGGGTCAACTATCCCTTTAAGATTTATTATGCCTCACTACTGCAAAATGTATTTAAATTCTGAGACTATAACTGAGTGAGAAACAGAAATTAATGGAAATCAGCAGCAAGATCTCACCTAGAAAGTACCAGGCCCCCAGTGCTGGCGATGCAACCAGCTGATCAGTAAGCACTTTCTTGCAGACATTACTTATGCCATTGCCAACAAAGTATTTGTCGAGCCACATGTACCAATAGTGCATGAAGGGACCCATAGAGCATCCGACGGCAAACATACAACCTATAGAGGGCGCAACACCGCGAGTGTTAATAAATCTCGCGTTACTTTCAACACAGGACATTCACACGATACTTTAACAAAAATAAGATAAAAGTTTTTTTTCGTGTGACGCATTAGCACGTAAATTACAAGCATGACCTGATATATATATATATATATTTAAACAAGCCAAACTTTTTGTGTTTGTGTTGTTGTCACCTGTACGCCACCAGTCACGTGCTCGTCCGGGTGTCTTTCGTATCTCTCGCGTCTGCTGGATGAGGTCGCCCGCTGCTAACATTCCCCCACAACTAACCGTGTTCGTTACGATCAGAAATCTGCCTCTGAAAAGCGGCTTCCAGTAACCGGCGATCCGTATGAGAAAGTCCTTACTCTGACGGGATATCATGTTTACGCCGATTTAACGTAACGTTAAATTCCTCAAGTTTCTGATCATTCGTCACTTCTGCTCCTTTACTCCACCAGGATAGATGGCACAAGACACACAAAAATATATTTAAACACTGAGAAGTGTTGCTAACCTAAAATTGAAAGGAATTAATCTTCCTTAGGCTAATACTCTCAGATAAATAGTCAAAGCATGTTTACAGTTGTTACGATATCCCCGAATTGTTTCTTTACCTAAGTTCAGCTGCAATTACATTACTAAGATATTTACATCATTAAATTTCATTCATATAACCAACCAGCGGAACCCTGAGCAGCATGAAGGAGCCGGTGACGAGTCAAACGCGTAATGGCGTTGCGCTCATGAGCATCAAGATTGCGTCAACGTGCGCAGAACGCCGCCTAATCAGTTTGACCCCTATGCTATCAATAGTCCAATCCCGTTTGACATACTTTTTGGATTTTCGGGTGCTTACTCTTTTATTATTAGTTATTAGCGATTGTTAATAATAATAGTTTTAATTTAAAACCTCAAAGTATTTTCACTTTGTAGGTCAAAATAATGTGGAAAGACTCAGGTTAATGATAAACAAATAATGTAGACAAGCAAAAAATTAAAACCATTGAGGAAGCATTTCTCTTGAGTAAAGTCCAGTTTAGCAATGATTTTTTGATTTTTCTTAATCATTAACACAAGCAAATGAAATTTAATGTGATGGAAATTTTTTTTAATTTTATGCATGCATACAAAATGGTTTAAAACGTGACTGTATAAAAATAAGGTCAACAGTTGTAGTCAGCAGCACAAAACCAATGTTTAAAATCACACTTTCATGTACATATAGGCATAAAACAACAGTTATTCAAATAAAAAAAATATTCAAATGCATCATTTCAGCATGTATTCACTTGTGTTTTATGCACAGTCTCCATTCCTGGCATGAGTAGTGTTGTTATCAGATTGAATGATCACTTCATGCAGTAACTGCTGGGTGTCTTCTTCAACCCTTGACCACAAGCAGCTGGTTTATCACCCTATATGAACACAAAGAATGAAGAGGTCATGTGATGGACTCCTCATTGATAGGATAAAACACTGAAATGATACAATACACCAACAGACACCTATCAGAATGCAAACAAACCTTGTACAAACTGCACACAAGATTGAAGAGAGAATTCATTGCTTTTTCCTGGAGGTCGTCGGTGTGTTCCTGCAGGGACAACATTGAGTCATTTAATTATACTGATTTTTAAAAAAAAAATCCTTATAAATAATAAACAAACTTCCTTACTCCATTAATGGTTATCCAAGGCACATACTGATGAGGGGGCTTCAGAGCATTTGTTTTCACTGCATTTTCATGCATCAATTTATTGCCCTGGTCTCCCTTCACACACTCCATGACTGAATCCCATGTTACTTTAGGAAAATAGACTCCAAGACACTGAGACATGGGAGCAGAGATATAAAATTAGCATTGCATTGCACCAGGGTTAATGGACGGATGGATAGAATAACAGCAGGTAAAATAAATTTACAACTTACAGGCTGGGCAGCTTTCAGCACATCTACTCCTGACTCCATGCAAAAAATGACTATAAAAGCGTCCACGCCTAGTTTATTCATCAGGCAGGTCTGATAGGAAAGATTACAATTATTATACCTCTATTTTTACTTCTAAACAAGATGTCTTCAATGTATTCACTTCTGCTTTTAAAATGTTTTGAATGATGAAATAAATAGCAAAACCTCACCTCAATCATGTTACCAAGACATTCATCCTCTCCGTGCTGACAGACGTAGGTGTACTTCCCCTGATCTTCTTTCTCCTATTTTTAAAATACATTATGAGTGTAAACAGAATTTAACATTAATGTAACCTACAAGATCAAGCCATTTATTTTTCTACTTTTACTAAGTGTAAACAAGATTAGTTGCTATTGGCGCTGTGTAAATTGTGTTAGATATTTGCATTGAGTCAAATAGGCCTACAAATAATCTAGTTTAAACCATGTTAAATGCAAATAGCAATAGATTCTATTCACACAAAGTGTAAATAGCAGTTATGCGCTGTTTGTACTAAGAATAAAATTGTCTGAGCAACAGTGGGCACTGGGCAGTATAAATATACCTGTGCATTTCCATATGGAACCAGCTCAATGTTCATGATGTCTGACAACATCAAGAAGGTTGGCACGAGCTGAAATACAAGAAAACCTCTGCATCCAGGACACAAAGACTCATAGTACAGGCTCACATTCACTTTGTCAGCGTTGGGCTTTGTGACATTAAACCTAGCGCATTGTTCCAGCACCTAAGAAAGAAGCGAATAAAAGGGAAATGATCAGTGCCAAAAAAAAAAAAGTTCGGGATTTCCCAGAGAGCGGAAAACAAAACGAGAAGTGTGAATTTTGTGCCTGGGCAATTTGCATAAATGTAGCATCTATATTGTAACTTCAAATAACTTTCACATGTAACTCAAATGTAACCTAGGCTATGTAATGTATTGCTAAAAAAGCAATATAAAAACATTAGCAATCTAATGGTTGCATATTATGAAATTTAAGGAGGAAGTCGTAAGTTTTGTTTTGATACTTACCCCACATTCAGCTGCAATGTCTGCAGAGTCGCACCATTGTGAAGGTGGAAACTTACAGGAGTAACCAGACCTAGCGCTGCATTTACTCAGCGACACTACAGCGAAGAACAACACAGACAGTTTAAAGCCGAACATGATTCCTGGTCACCTGCTTGCCTTGTTCTCGGAATTGAAATGTGTATGTGTACATCATTTTAAACTTTCTTCCTCCTACATATATCCAAGGACTGAGATTTTGATTGGTGTATTTTCGTGACGTCATTAAAAACCGGCAAAACTCACCATTGTAAATCCTGGAGACTTTTATTATGGCCACAAAACATTACAGCTGTCACGAGGAAGACTGCGCTGTTTTGTTCATAAATATTATGAAACATTATGATACTAGTTCAATTTTACATGTTTCCCGATTGAACTACCAAAAATGGCAACATTTAAACACACTGGCAACATATGTGACCAAAAAAAAAAAAAAAAAAACACTTTAAAAGGTTCTAAAATGAGCTGTATTTTACAGAAAATGGTCAACGATAAATGAAAATGCAGACTGTCTTGTTTCTGTGTGAACTTTATATGATTGGTGTAAACAATCACATGGGCTGTTTAAAGCCAGTTTGCTCCTCTGAACAACGATATGTTTTTTCTTGTTTTTTTTTTTTTTTTTGTATATATAGATTCTTAGAATATTTGCTTTGCATGCTCATTTGTAGTTACTTTAGTGGATTTTTTTATTCATTTTTAATACCGTATATATCCTAAACTGTAATGCATGATATTTAAAGGTGCCCTAGATTCAAAAATTGAATTTACCTTGGCATAGTTGAATAACAAGAGTTCAGTACATGGAAAAGACATACATTGAGTTTCAAACTCCATTGTTTCCTCCTTATGTAAATCTCATTTATTTAAAAGACCTCTGAAAAACAGGCGAATCTCAACATAACACAGATTGTTACGTAACTGTCGGGATCATTAATATGTACGACCCCAATATTTGCATATGCCAGCTCATGTTCAAGGCATAAGGCAAGGGCAGGCAGTATTAACATCTAGATCTGTGCACAGCTGAATCATCAGACTAGGTAAGCAAGCAAAGACAATAGCGAAAAATGGCAGATGGAGCGATAATAACTGACATGATCCATGATTACATGATATTTTTAGTGATATTTGTGAATTGTCTAAATATTTCGTTAGCATGTTGCTAATGTACTGTTAAATGTGGTTAGTTACCATAATTTCTTACTGTATTCACGGAGACAAGAGCCGCCGCTATTTTCATTTTTAAACACTTGCAGTCTGTATAATTCATAAACACAACTTCATTCTTTATAAATCTCTCCAACAGTGTGTAATGTTAGCTTTAGCCACAGAGCACTATCAAACTCATTCAGAATCAAATGTAAACATCCAAATAAATACTATACTCACATGATCCGATGCATACACGCAGCATGCATGACAAACATCTTGTAAAGATCTATTTGAGGGTTATATTAGCTGTGTGAACTTTGTAAATGCACTGTATTATCGCCGAGAGCTCGGTCGGGCAGGGAGCGTGCGATTTAAAGGGGCCGCGCGCTGAATCGGTGCATAGTTAATGTTGCCCCAAAATAGGCAGTTAAAAAAATTAATTAAAAAAAAAATCTATGGGGTATTTTGAGCTGAAACTTCACAGACACATTCAGGGGACACCTTAGACTTATATTACATCTTGTAAAAACTGGATCTAGGGCACCTTTAAGACAATATTGGCTGATTAGACGGCAATACTGAGCTAAACTGCAAACTGTTTGCCGTCTCTCTCTTCACCGTTCCCACATCTCAGACCTCAAATACATAAAATATTCCCCTTTAAAGACATTCGTTTTTAAAGTAAGAGTAAAGGAAACAATGTACAGCACTTATTGAAACAACCAAGTACCCTTGTAAGACCCCCCCACCCTGACCTTTCTTGCAAGAAATAAAAGCTTTGAAGACAATTGGACGTGTTTGTCTCTTATGCAGTAGAGTCGGAGTTTATTTTTTTGCCACAACACCATAAAAACAGTTTCTCATTGGATCTATGCAAATCCCATTTTGATCTATTTTGATCTCAAAAAGGTGAGTTGGCACTGAAAGGTGAGAAGTTTGCATCTATGCAAACAAACCATCCCAGTGGACAATATTAAGTCCTGCCCTTCATTTTTTCCTCTTTCCAGAAGCTGTTTCACTTGGATGTACGTCACAATGGGGAAGATGATTACAAATTCTGTTTCATGCAACTTTAAAAAGATTTGTTGCATAAAATTCAGACGCCTGGCATTCTTAGAAAGAGGAACAAAAATATTGTCAGCATATTTAATGATTTAAAATCATTCTGATCCAGCTGTTGGTGAACTTTTATTTGAAATATTCTCTATGTTGTTGCTACAGATTTTCCACCCCCAGGTAATCCAAGGACACATGGCAAAGTGTTTGTCAACTGACCAAACAAGTTCACGGTACGGTACTTTCTGCTGCTTCAGCGTGACATTCCCTGTTAAAAGCCACGGGATCGCATCACACATCACAAGATCAAACTGATGACGACAGACAAGAAGGTGCAATAGACTCAATATCTTTTTATTGTCTTAAAAATAATTCCATCTACCTATTAAAGAGCCGTATCTCTGTAATGCTTGTGTACCTGTTTGAGAGAAACAACACTGATGCAAACTGTACACTGAAAAATCTGCACCCAAAAACAGATTGGACAGAACAGAAGTAGTAAAAGGAAACAGAAGTATGTACACACACACACACACACACTCTCACACACACATATCCAGTAGAAATGTACTGGGTAACTAACAGTGCTCCCCATCCTCCATGTCTAATGGCACTTTGGTGTGCATCATCTTCAACAGACTACTTCATGCACTCAGGGGAAACAAGACAGTAAGGTATCATTTAGTTTAAAGAGGTAAAGGATAATTAGTGGTCATGTCATAACCACTAAATACAAAAATACATGTCTATTAAACATTTGACCCTGCTGTATCTTATTTTCAGTTTATATCTAGTCATAGAAACAAGGAAGGGGAAAAAAGAACTGCTAATTTTAGTCAATGCTCCAACTGAGACCACAGAAGGAAGTTAGATATCAGGATATAATTTTCATAACTTTTCATTCTGGACTTTTATCATTCTATGTAACAATCAAGGAAGAAGAAACCTGGGAAACCCGCTCTGGGTCATAGCTGCATTTTTAAAGACCATATTAAATTTCCTTTTTATTCAGAAGAAAATATATTGCGAGGTGAGGGAGCACTGTTTAAAGTGAACAAAGGAGGAAAACAAAATCTTCAAGTTTAAAACAACAGAGAGAAAGAAAAAAAAAAAAAAAAAACTCTGTCTGACAGATTCCTTGCAGGACCAGACAGAGCACATTTGAAAATACATCTTCTATTTGGTTAATCTGATACTGTAAACATTTGTAACTGTACTGAATGGAAGAGAAATATTCAAGCTAGCTTATCTTTGAATCTGTAAGGTCATTACTTACAATGAGAAACAAAACACTGACATACAATTATAGTATCTCTTTAAAAAGGAGTTAAAGAAAATAAAAACAAAGAACAGACCCACTTCAGCACGATCATAACACATTATGACATTATAGGCTTGTAACTAAAATGTGTACCTAATCTATTTCTGTTGCTCATAAAGACTGTCAAGCTTCATTAATTGTCACTCATAATCACCTCAAGATGTGCTTGTATAGTGCATTTAGAGGATTTTACTCCACTGCTTTTTCTCACACGAACTCGTCACATCCAACACTCTGGCTCATTCTCTGTGCTCTCAATGACCCGACGTCAGTCAGTCAGAACATTCAAGGAATCATAACCAGTGTTTCTGTTCTCGCTCCACTGAAATAACAATGAAATAACTTCATCCTGTCGATGGGATGAAACTAACTGGAGTATACCGACAAACACGCTTACAAAACTAAAACCTGCTCCGCTTTATTGTCTGTTGTGGATTTATAAACTAAAATGAATCCATCTAAAAGGAGGATGTCAAAAGCGAAGAATACACTAAATTTAGGCAAGTTTCAAGGTTTAATTTCAACTTGCCCTTTAAATCAATTAAAATACACGCCATCTGTTTTTGATAGTTTGGTAGCTTATTTTTATTGTTTAAAATGTAGCCAGAATAAAAGCCTGTTCACACCAACATGAATGCTCAGAACGGTCAGATTTTATAGTATTTTTAGACCAATGCTTATAAAACCACAAACGGGCTGAATAAAATTGTCACTTCAGTCAGAAATTCACATTTACACAAAGTGCTATGCAACTTTTTGTTGGTCTGCAACTTGTTGCAGGTCTGTCTTTAGCACTTTATAAGTTATTGTTAAAATAATTAAGCTTATTTTTGCCACAGAAAAAAAATAAATAGAAAAGGAAATTGCAACTTTTTATCTCTTCAGAGTTTATATCTCACAATTCTGACTTTTCAGACAAAAAAAGTCAGAATTGCACGGTTAACTTGCATACTCTATATAACCTAAAAAAAGAAGAAGTTGTAATTACTTTTTTTTTTTTTGTATTTCATGGTGGGGAAAAAAAAAAAAATGGAACTGCAAAATGTAAACTGAAAATTTCAAGAAAAAAAGTCAGATTTGCAAGATGTAAACTCGCAATCGCGAGAGAAAATGAATGGGATTTTTTACTTCCAGAACCAAACTGTACTCTGTTGTAGCTTTATGTAACAGTGGCAGCGGCTCTGAGCATGTGACCAAAAGTATTTGCAGTTCGATGGATGAGAGACTAGAACACCTCTCTGTAAATGATGGCACGGGAATGTTCACGCCACTCTGAAAGCATTACCAGCCATTCAATCAAATTAAAATGTTTATCGCACTGAATATTTGTCTTGGTGTGAACAGGACTTAAAAATGGATGAAATTACTTCTGTTGTACCTCAAATTAACATCCATGAAAGTGCATACTGATTAAGACCAAACCTCATTAAAAGCTTACAAGCTAACAGAGTTATTTTTAATTACAAATAAGAGGTCTTTAACTTGCTACTCCCAATATATTTGTAATTAGAATGTGTACTTAACAAAATGCATTTGATGGGATGATCCTCCTTTTGGTTGTAGGGCTCAAGGAGTATTTTATATTATATTATATATATATAATTACTGAATCTATGAAAGTGAAGCTTTCTGTACTGCCCCAATCCTAAGAAATCTTCTCAGGGACACATGGGCAGAAGGCACTTTAAAACCATTTCCGCTCCAAAAATGTGATTAAATCACCGATTCTTAGTAAGCAGAAATAAAATTGCTATCTGGTTCTGCTCGATTTATAAAGCATATGATCACTCATGAAAAAAAAGACAGAAAAATTCATCCAGGTGACTGTATCATGTACAGACGAGGGTATCATCTGACAACACTAGGGGGAGTACAGTTACAAAACGCCCAACAACCATTAGGACTCATTTACTACCACAATATAATCAACTTGCACCTGATAATTTCCTCAAAAATCTGTAATCATACCCAGGTGTTTTCACAAGAGGGTTTTTCCATTCCATTTTTGCTTGCATCTGTTGAATAACCTGCTTTGCCCTTTTGAAACCGTTCTAAGCGAGTGAAAGTTCCTGTGCGCGTCGTTGCTTTGGGATCACATTTGTTTTGCTCTGGATTTTAACGGTTCGCTATAGCTACGCATCATTCTCATGTTACAAGAATCAAAAATAAAGCAGGAAGCACCAATACCAGCCCACAGAAACCATTAAGATGCCAGACTTCAGTTCTGTGGTGTAAAATCTCAAATAAAAGTACACAATCGTTGATGGCTATTTATTCTCACCAAGCTTTTAAGAGGCAGATTAGAAGCTAAAAGGACTTCAGAGTCCCTAGACCACATCTGATATATAAAAAAGGTTCGTTTCACATCATCTACAGGACAACTCACATAGAGAGGAATCTATTCATATGGTTGGCAGAAGCGAACTACCAAACAAATACACAGTGACATAAAGTTGCGTTCGCGCCATGTCATTATTACCCTAATTACGGTATAGCTCAGAATAGAACATCACGTGTTGTCATCTCGATATTACGGTAATTACGACATGCCGTGAATGCAGAATAACAGCTAAAAGATTGATTATCAACAGCTGCAACTTTCAGTTAATTCCTCATCTCGTCCCTGACCCGTGTCCTAATCGAAAATATCCAGGACTACGACACTAGTTCGATGGAATCATGTGACACTTTCCTCTCTCTTGTGTTGGGACAACAAATACTCAAGCTGTGATATTACCGTAATTACTGCAGCTGACTTTGATTGATACAGAAAACTATGGGCTTCCAAAAAAGCCATACGTTTACTTACGATAGTATACTGTGCTTATCTGTTCTCTATGATAAACATAAAAGTTTGGTGTTAGTATAGTTTGCTCTGTATAATGTGCTTAATCATGCTTTTATATGCGTGTCCTCTGGCATCTCGTGTCAGGGTGCTCATCTAGGCGGCTGTGCGAGGACCGGGTAGGCCAGGGTTACATTCAGTGAGTCGTTGTGCTGGACCAGAGAGGTGTGTTTGTAGTGCAGGACCAAGTCTTTCAAGGAACCATAAAGGTTGTAGGGCTCAGCAAATCCAAAACCTGTGGCCGTCTTGTAAACCATGCAATGCTTGATCTCTCCATCCACACTGTTGAAAAAGAAGAACATGCGTTATGAGAGAGGGAGATATTAAGGAAGTGTAGGTCACAGCTTGGGAAGAGAACTCTGAAGAATTTGATGATTCCAATTCCAATTCCTCTTAACACTTCTGTTTCCATTAATGATTCTTTTAGAATTTTTAAAATCAAATTTAGGACTTTTTGAGACTTGCACAAATAAAATAAAACAAACTGATACAATTTCAAAATAAATTTCACTTAAACAGGCCGAAGCACACATTCAACTGCATAACAGGATAACTGAAAATTTGAATTACTCAAGACTTGTTTTAATTCAACATATACATGTATTAAAATTGCTTTGTACCAATACATCAATACATGATGTTTTGATACAATGATAATGTGTTAAAAGAAATGCAATAAAAGGATTACTGTGCTGATACTACTAAATCTATAAGCGGAGTGTGTGCAAGGTTTAGCCTGCCCTTGGCCATGGACTCGAGACTAATTTTCTTACTCAAACCACTGACTGCTGCCTCTGATTGCTGCCCATAACTGCTGGTCTAGGATCAGTTTTCTCCAAAATAATAGCATATTAGCAAAACAGATATGGCAAACGATCCAGTGCACATCTGTGTTTGCGCTCTGGAGAGGTTTCTATTTACAATGCGTTTTTGCAGCATTATGCAATGTAGCCAATCACAAACATAACTGTTGATTTCTTGAATGCAGTGGCCAATCAGTAGCCTGGATGCCAGCCGAACTTAGCCCCGCCCACAACATTTTGAGGTCGGGGAGTTCGATCTGGACTTGATCTGTAGAGAAGTAATTATGCCCGAACAGAAACTGTTCGGACCAATCACATTTGTCAGGGCGATGATTGACAGATTATCACCAGAAACGTAATCAGCCACGTCATCAAAGAGCGCTTGGGTTGAATTAGTTTACAACAATGATGGCTGTTGTTGAAGAACTGAGATAAGTAGATTCCGCCATCGCACCATTATAGAAGATATCGACAGCGCATTAATTGGCGAGTACTCCGTGTATACTTATTCTTTTTACAACACCGACAAAGATTGTTTACGCTCATCTTCTATTAGTTCCAGCATGCGTGCAGTTGAGTTCTGTTGACAACTATGCGTCGCTCAACATACATCACTTACTCTGTAGCTCTGATTGGCTGTAGGTCTATCCGATTGAGGTCTTTCCTGGATCGGTTGAAATACACCCCCATAATCAAAGCCCATTGGAGCAGTATCAGACTCATATTCGAACTAGAATTGAGTATGACCACGTCAGGCTAGCCAATCAGAGGTGTTTAAGTTAGAATCCACTCACCGCTCAAAGAGATTCATTGTGAAGTCAGCTTCACTGATTATAACGGAACTTTGTGAGATCGCGATTAACAGTGACAACTTGTTAGTGATTATAAAGGGAGCGCTCGTTACGCGCTTTCTATGCGATAGGCTTTATAAATAATATATATATTTTCAGAATTTTAATAAAACTTGTTTTTCATACTTGGCCACATACACATCCAAAGCATATAAATGTGGGATTCACTCTCGAAATTGCAACGATTGAGATTGTGATGAACATAGCAATAGACGGGACAAAAATATGACATGTCGAAATAGATGTGCATTAAGGCTAGAGCACCCCCACTAATTTCAGAAGCACCCTTAGTGATTCGATTCTGGAACTGGGCCTGGCCCAAATGCAGGATTTGGCTGCATTAGGTAAGGCAATGGTTATTTGTTATTCATACTGGCTGCCATGCCAAATCACGTTAAAATTAACAGTGGTATGTGAATGCGGCCGCTATAAAAACAATTTATCGGGAGCGTTTATGCTCAGATGTGTAGGTTGTTGCTAGGCAACACATAACTTGAAACCATTTAATCTGTTTAAATGTTTGTTTGTTTGTTTTAAAGGGGAAACGTCTTAAAAGCCTTTCCCTGGAGTTGGTTCACCCTCCACCTATGTCTATATACTGAATGTGTTAAATAACATTCTTAATCTTTCGCTCCTGTGACGAGGCAGCCCAGAAAGAAACTACAAGAGTTTACATTGAATTACATGCCAGATACAGTTTATTGTGTAACCAAAATACCAATAATATTGTAAAAAAAAAAAAAGCATAATGAATGGCTTTGAATAATAAACAAGCCTAAAATACAGCAGGACTCTTATTGTAAAATGTCTATGATTTACTACTTCCAGCTGCTCATTCAAAAGCAGGGAGACAAAATATGCACAGTTTTAATCATCTACGTCTACATCATAAAGTAAACACTGTTATAATTCATCAACATTAGATCATAAGCAAACGCTTGGCATAAACGTGCACTATTCATTGATTGCAAACTGCTCTGAACCTGCACTGCATTTAGACTTTGATCATGTAGCACTCACATTAATTTAAATGATAGAATGATAGAAAACAGAACGCAGTCAATATACAATGTGTATATATATAATGTGTTTTTTTAATTTATTTGATGATGTTATGCACATAGAGTAAAGCCAAGTGTTTTTTACTCTGCTATGTGTCGCATGAAGTCAGCTTTCTGCTGCTTGCAAACAGAATCTTTAGAGGAGACAGCGGATTGACATTCATTTGCCGCCCTGATTGCACTGGCTATGCGTGCTTACGTGTGTTTTATGGAACTAAATACAACGTCATCAGCTAAAACAAACGTGCAAGTTACTTTACTTCCAGGACAAGTGTGCACCAGAGTCTGTGTTGCTTTCACGCCACAGTTCGAGCGCAACTGATCTCAGACCACCTCCTTCAGGTAGTCTTGGGTTCTTTTCTCAAAATTTGCAGCAATATTTACAGCATCAATATTCAACAAGCATTCTTGTTGTTTTGCTGTGAAAATATACTACAGACAACATTCTTTAGCATTGTTATTACTTTTCTGACCTCAAGAACCATTGCAGGGCTCCAGACTAATGTTTGAGGGCAGTAGCACTAGTGACATTAAAGGGTTAGTTCACCCAAAAATGAAAATTAAGTCATTAATTACTCACCCTCATGTCATTCCACACCGGTAAGACCTTTGTTCATCTTTGGAACACAAATGAACATATTTTTGATAAAATCTGATGGCTCAGTGAGGCCTCCATTGCCAGCAAGATAATAAAACACTTTCAGATGCCCAGAAAGCTACTAAAGACATATTTAAAACAGTTCATGTGACTACAGTGGTTCAACCTTAATGTTATGAAGCGACAAGAATACTTTTTGTGTGGCAAAAAAAAAACCCAAAAAAAAACATTTATACACAAATATCGACTTTATTCAACAATATCTAGTGATGGACGATTTCAAAACACTGCTTCATGAAGCTTCAAAGCTTTACAAATCGTTTGTTTTGAATCAGTGGTTCGGAGCGTGTATCAAACGTGCCAAAGTCACGTGATTTCAGTAAACGAGGCTTTGTTACGTCATAAGTGTTTCGAAATTTCAATGGTTCACCACTGGGGGGGCGTGACTTTGGCAGTTTGATACACGCTCCGAACCACTGATTCAAAACAAAAGATTCGTAAAGCTTTGAAGCTTCATGAAGCAGTGTTTTGAAATCGCCCTTCAGTAGATATTGTTGAATAATGATGAACAAATGTCTTACGGGTGTGGAACGACATGAGGGTGAGTAATTAATGACAGAATTTTCATTTTTGGCGAACTAACCCTTTAAGTCCTAAGGTGGCACCAGCCCTTGATTTGGCACCGCTGTGAGGGCTGACAGAAAATCACTGAGCTTGAGTTGAGATGCAAATAATATTTGGATTAATTTCATTAATATTTTTATTTATTAATATAGAAATTTATTTCATTAATGTATTTAATAAATATTAAAAATGTGGAAATGGCTAATAAGCCAATAAGTGCTCCTTTGCAGCATCTACTACAGTGGTAAATTTATTGTCTTTTTTATTTCTAAATAAGTGTTTGCTTTCCTACATCGTAAAACTTTTTGTTTTATAAATGAGGCAAAAACTATAAAGGATGAACAAATAATGTTTTGGACATCACATTAAAATAACATTCAAATTGGGCAATATTTAAAGCTTTGAAGTACTGGGAAAATTTGTGTGAAGCACTTAAAAGCACTCGAAAACATCTCTTGTTAGTGTTACTACGTTACACTTAGCCTACACTTTGTGTTCATGGCACAATGTTTCTCATGGTTTCCAGATTTCACAATGCTGGGAAGAAAGCACTTGAATTCACTGCAGAACTGATAACAACACTGTGAAATCTTTTGAGAAGCATTCACTTTCGACGCAGAATTCTCTGTCAAACCACGGATGTCAGATCACGTTGGCGCAGTTTGATCTGATATCTGTGGTTTAACAGAGAATTCTGCTTCTCACAAGATTTCACAGTGATGTTATCAACTCTGCTGTGAATTCAAGTGCTTTCTTCCCAGCGCTGTGTAATAATGGTGTCGTGTGAAGTGGGAATTATCAAATTTCTGATAGCACGTAAAGGCAGCATTAATGCATGTTAAAAAAAATCTGCAGCAATTAAGAAAAAAATGCAAGCTCCTCCAAACATTGCCGAGTTTGCTTGATTTGAATCGCAAAATCCTGGAGGGACTGAATAACTGCATATTGTCTCAGTTGAAAGCTGTATGTTTGATTCACTAAAGAAATCTTTTCACTAAAGAAGTCTTTTTCATGAGTCGGACTACACTGTATGAACTATTTTTCTGATTCACTAAATAAGAATGGATTTATTAGAATCATTTGTTTTGTTATCAGACTACTCTAGTCAAACTGAATGTTTTGACCTCTAGGTTTGGTGCTGCAATGCTACTGAATAAGTAGTGGAAGAACACACTTTGTTTAATACCACTTACAGAATTGAATGTTTTTTCCTTTTTTTTAAATTTTTTTTTATAGAACCTGTTCTGAATAAGCAGCTAAGTTGCAGCAAATGTGAAGCTGGATGCAGTGAATAGAGCATTGCTTTAGTAACTCACACCACAGAGCAGGCATAGGAGCCTTTCTTGGTCTGGCTCTCTCTGATGAGGAAGGTGCCGTCTCGTTTGCCTCTCAGGAGATCCTCCGCCTTTGTGCGCTTGATGTCCCCAACGTACCAGGAGCACTCGTCGTGATGCGCTTGATCGTCATCGTCGTCCAACAGAGAATAGAAGCTGAAAGGTCAGAAGTGGAATAATGATTTTTTTCTATATCTGATTTATGGTTCCATTTTGTTTCATTAATGAGCATTATGAAATAAGATATTTTAGTTAAAGTTCCTGTTTGGTTTTTTTTTGTTTTTTTTTTACATTTTTTATGCCATGTCATCACCAAAAAGTCTATTTTCATGGCAAAAACAGTGGTTTAACATACAATGGCAAACAATAAATAAATCCACTTATATCTCTGTAAAATTACAAGGTAAAGTCTTTCAATTTAATATCTGACAGAATTTCTATTTTTTTTTGAGGGGGAAAAAAGCATAAATTCAAGAATTTTCTAAATAAAACCTTTATGTCATATGCTTGACAGTGGAATCTTTCAGTTATGATGAACTTGACTCAGCATTAGTTCATGATGATGTTTAACCTTTTTATAATGTTAGGATGTCCACATTTATGTGCAAATTCTCTAAGTGGTGTTCTACTGGACTAATGTGCCTGGGCCTGGCTTCATACAAATGTCACACTTCCATAGACAGACCGAACAGAACTTACTCTTCTGATTCGTTCATTACACCCAGCCATTCATTGATCTTCCTTTGCTTAGTGCCTTTCTGAGTCAACCATCTGCAAAAACAATATCAGTGTTGTTAACATCACCAGTGAATAAATAACCAGAGTACGGTGTTTCCTACCACATGGTGTACTTACACAAGGTATTGGTCCCTTAGCTTCCTCAGCTGTATGAGGTCTGGTTTCAAGCTGTTCATCCTCTTGTCTATCTCTCGATTGTCTGTGGCTTGCCTCTTTAAGTCCAGTTCCAATTTTCTCTTGCTGTCATGAATCTCTGTCACTCTGGACTTCAGTTTCTCAGAGTTGCTCTGAATTCTAAATAGACAGTGAAAAATATTCCCTCTGACATAGAAGGCAAAACATGACTCAAATTCAAAGTAACACCAGGGAATAATGGATTGTATAGATATATAGCTGTGATGTGCAATGAAAAGCAAGACTACCTCTCAATCTCCTTGTCATTGCCTTCTCTGCGAAACTTCTCAATGTTCTCTCGGCTGAGGCGCTCCTGGGTCTCACATTGCTCCTTAAAGATCTTGATGGTCTCATTAAAGGCCTCTATGGCTGTTCGCTTCATCTGCAGCTCCTGAGAGAGATCGAACAGAGCATCTCCGTTAGTGACTCAGTTAATTAGATCCCAATGCATTTGAAGGAGAGATGAAATGCAGCCTACTTGTGATGTGCGTGTGTATTCTTCATACAGTACATCATATTCATGACTCTTCTCCTGATACTGCTCGTGATAAACCTTCAGCTGCTCTCCTACTGCCTCAATACTGTCCTCTTTCACAACCTGATCCTGCGGAGCACAAGAAGATGTGTTCACAAGCCTTATTTACCCCAAAATTCATTCATAGTTGGTTAACTAGAGAGGTGCAAAACTATATTAAAATCGACTAGTTGTCTGAGCGACTAGTCGACAAATCGGTCTTAAGGAAGTTTGCATAATTAAGGTCCCAATTTACTCTCTGTGCAACGCCATGCAGTTTGCAAATAGTCAGACACTGCCCAGACTATTTAAAGGATTAGTTCACTTCGGAATGAAAATTTCCTGATAATTTACTCACATCCAAGATGTTCATGTCTTTCTTTCTTCAATTGAAAAGAAATTAAGGTTTTTGAGAAAAACATTCCAGGATTCTTCTCCATATAATCGACTTCACCGGGTTGAAGGTCCAAATTGCAGTTTCAATGCAGCTTCAAAGGGCTCTACGCGATCCCAGACAAGGAATGAGGGTCTAATCTAGTGAAACGACAGTCGTTTTCTAAAAAATGTATATACTTTTTAACCACAAATGCTCGTCTTGCACTAGGCCTGCGATCCGCACGCATGACGTAATCATGTTACAAAGGTCATGCATGACGTAGGCAGAAGTACAGTGTCTACAAAGCAAATGTGCAAAGATTAAGCCAAATGCTCTTTACAAAAAAGGGTAAAACAACGATATCAGATGGTTTTGAAGTTGGAGGAGAAAATTAGAAGAAGTTTTTCGCCCTACCGCAGTACTTCCACCTAAGTCAGGCGTGACCTTTCAACGTAATGTATGGCACATAGCAGAGCAGTGCAAGACTTGTGGTAAAAAGTACATACATTTTTATTTTTAAAAATCTTTCGTTTCGCTAGACATGTCCCTTATTCCTCGCCTGGGATGGCGTAGAGCCACTGAAACTGCAATTTGGACCTTCAACCCGGTGAAGTCCACTATACGTATGGAGAAGGTGAAGTTCAATGTATGGAGAAGAATCCTGGAATGTTTTCCTCAAAAACCTTACTTTCTTTTCAACTGAAGAAAGAAAGACATGAACATCTTGATATGGGGGTGAGTAAAGTATCAGGAAATTTTCATTCAGAAGTGAACTAAACCTTTAAATAAGTGCTGTGTGCTATGAGTGGACAAATAGGTGAACAAATGGATCTGAAAAGATTTCCATGTCAAAGAAGGGGGAACCTTTGGACACACCAATGGCAGTTCAAAGCTGTTTAACAGTCAGCGCAAATTTTTCTGGAAATTTGTGCTGGCGAGCTGATTCGAACCACCGAAATGAACTTTTTGGGACAGATTTTGTTCAAAATCACAATTGTATGTTCTTCGATTTCGCTTTATGTATATCAAGGCCTTTTCATCTGAACTCAGTCAGACAAGTTCCTTTAAGCAGCAATAACGTAAGACACACTATTGAGTTGGAATGCACTGATGTATCGGCCAATAATCGGTAACGAATCGGCCACTGGCTGATTGTTTAAAAACAGCGGATGATTAGGGCCAATTATATTCCAGTCAATCAAAAGGGGGTGGAAAAATGGAAAAACTCGAACTGTGTGTGAAGAAAATGTCTCTTGTGTTGAATTTAGGGCTATCAAAGGTTGTGACAATAAAACGTTAACAATTAAAAAATAACAATGTTAAAGCAGACTCTATTTGACCCAATGAATCAACTGTAGTTAAAGCAAGGTTTACCAGGTCAGTGGTTTTTCCCAATTCCAACACCAAACATTTTGTAGAGTGCCAGATCGAGTAGAGCTTATTTACTGTTAATTATATATGTATGTTTGAATAAATTTGTCATGAAGACAAGTGTTTATGAAAACTACCTTATGCAACTGAGTTGTATACAAACATTTCAGATTTTAAGTGTAATTATATCTGAAAATAAATTGAATATTTAGTTGAGCTGTGTTTGAGCTGTGCTGTTTTACTAGTTTGAGCTGTGCTGTTTTAATTTCAGCCTCTAATATTATAATAATGTACCAAATGAGAGGTTTCCTTGTAAAGTTTCCAGCATTAGTTAAGAGTTTTTTTTTTTCTCTGTAAGAAAATCAAACAATCAATATCGGAAGATATCTTTCTGGATAATCGGCTATCGGTATCAGGAGATATTTAGTATTGGTGCATCTCTAATATTGAGTTCAAAACAGCCAGATGAAGCACAACATATTGGATGCAGGGGTTGGAGTAATTCTAAAGTTGGAGATTAATTCTAATGACAAATTTAGTATTATAAATTATTATTATATACCACAAAGCTAATTGAAACAGTGTCACTAAAACATTTAAATGTGAATCTAACATCATGTGGACTACTTTTAGGGTGCTTTTATGGTTTTTTGGAAACTGAAAATCTGTGGTCACTATGAACAGTCGTTATATTGAAAAGATCTTTAAAAAATAAGTTTGGTAGATCTTGAGGGTGTTTAATTAATGGCAGACATGTCATTTTAGGCAAATTATACTATTAACGTGAAGACTGTGTGGAAAAGAAAGCATCAGTTTGATCAGTTTGAGCATTGTGAAGAGCAGAGGCGTCGCACCTGCTGATATTTAGATACGGGGAAGAGCAGGCGAGTGTCCAGCTTGGCGTTGTAATGGGTCAGTGACTCGTGCCGGTAGTGGTTGATGAGCTCCACCACAGAAAGAAAAGTAAGCGGTTCTGAGAATCCGTACTTCCCCCCGCGGTGAAAAACCTTGATCAGTTTGTTATTGCCTCCTTTCCTGGAATAAACAACACAAGGCTTTGATCATGTTGTGTCCCTGTTAGAAATTCCACTTTGTAATCATGCATATTAAACAAATGATACAGCAGCACACCTACGCAGTGTATTCAGCTCCTATTAGATATCACACAAAATGCAGTTTGGCCTGAGGGAGCGCTCACCTGAGGGTCAAGGTATACTCCCCCTGCACTTTGCTTGACGCATCCCGCACCAGGAACGTACCATCAGGAGTGTCTCTCATCTTCTCATTCACCTCCTCTCTAAACCCGTGTGGATCAAATAGAGATTCATCATATACAGAAATGTGTGATGATCTTAATAACAGCTGACCTGGTAATTATGTCTGTGGTTTACCTTGAAATGTCTCCCCAGTACCATTCAGCGTCACTCAGTAAGCTGTTGTTTCCATTGGTCACAGATGAGGCCATGGCTTTGGTTTTGGGCGGTTTAGGTGGGAGCGCTGATTAAACAAGGCAAATAAGATACAAATATTTGCAATTAAAATAAATAAATCTTTGTTTATCCCCATACCACTGGGACCAACATTTGCTTTTACGACTTTCATGGATCATCACCATAGAAACGTGCAATGTTATATTACAGCAACAGTGTCTCTGGAGCCACCTGCCTTGCTCAAGGGTGTAATGGTGATCGCTCAGGGAACAGCCCTGCAACCTTTTAGTTGCCAGCCTAGACATTTAGCAATGACAAGATGTTTTCTCTTCTGGAGTAGACTTTATGCTTGCACTACAGGGAAGATGAAGATTTTCTTTTTTTGTGATGGCAAAGCTGAATTTTCAGCATCATTACTCAGTATTCAGTGTCACATGATCCTTCAGAACTCATTCTAATACGCTGATTTGATTGATGATAACAGGAAATGTTTCTTGAGCAGCAATGTTGAAAACTGTTTTTCAATTTTTGTGTAAACCGTGATATATTTTTTTTTTTTCAGGATTCTTTGATGAATATAAAGTAATAATAATAATAATAATAATAAAGAAAAAAAACAGCATTTATTTGAAATAGAAATATTTAGTAACATTATAAATTGCCACCCAATAGGTTGTTTGCAATCACGTGGTTCTGGTGACGCACGAAATCCCGATGGAAGGCAAGCAGAGAAAATTAGAATGGAAGAGATGGAGAAAAGTCCTTTCTGTGCTGATTTAGAAAGGTTTAAACAGAAAATCACAACATATGATGGACGTGATCCTTATGTTATGAAGAGGAGCGACTTTTTTACTGAATCGAAAGACTTTCCTGCCATCGAGGAGGTAGATATAGAGAATGTGAAGCTGCCGCCACGCCGTGTTCAGTTCTAGTTTGGTTTGTTTATATGGCGCTGCCTTTCTTCTAGTGATGTTAAGGGCAGTATTTTCATTTTCTGTCATGATTGTGAAAAATGTCACCATTGTTGGTCATTTATGCTGAATCGAGAATTGTAATAGGAACTCGCATCGTTCGAGGAAAAAGACTGGACGGTGTAATACAAGTTTTGCCTTGCTTGAGGAGGTGAGGTAAGACGACTAGCAAATGTAGCTAATAATGTCAGCTAAAACTTAGCTGAGTTTTGTATTTGTTTTTTGCGTATTAACATTATGTTTGCGAGTATGACTCACTCGCTTGTGAATGATTATAACTTGCACACAGCCACTTCAAAACTGTTCACGAGCTTCTATGGGTTTAATTTTGGTTGTCATTTGATGAAATAAATACAAAAATACAGCATGTCGGTGTCTGTCCTCTGAATGTGACCCTCCGATTCTCCTCCGTGGCCATATGGGAAAGTGAATATTTACAAAGACAACATTAAAACTAGTTACATTTACACGCTTCCAACAAATAAATGGATCGACTTCTGTCAGCTTGTTAAACATTTATTTTATTTGGACATTTTCTACCATACGATGGCTGAAGCAGCAGCGCGTGACACTGTTCTCATGGTAACCAGATCAACATTGTGAACGGAATACTACAAAACTGAAGTGAAAACACCAAATTATCATTCAATAGGATAAAATAGCTTCTCTTCCCTGCAAATGATAGCCTGAAGAACGTGAATATTTAACCAAGTCAAAAACAAAAGGCAAGCAGGTATCCATATTCATTTCAGTATCAGCAGACGCAAAACGCTATAAAAAGGCGACAACTTTTAAAGTAAAAAAAAAATTAAATAAGTTATAAAAAACTGTATAAGTTATGTAAACAATATAAACACCTTCTAGGTTCTCGATTTTAACGGTTTGAGCAACCATAAACAACGCAAAACATACGAATTTTGAGTTTTTGATAGGATTCCTATATAGAAAAATCAGTCCCTGCCCTCCAGACTCATTCGCGCTGCTGCTGTGACGTCATGTGCAAACAACCTATTGAAAGGTTCTATCTGCATTCTGAGCAGTTCTGAGATATTGAGCTTCAAAGTTTTTGCATTCCAAACTTTGTGGATAGACTCTTTTTGATTTTGAAAAACACAGTATTTTTCACATAATTTACTTATCTGTATACCGCTGTTTCCACTGTCATAAAAACGGCTGATGACTTCCTTGTACTATGAAGTCCCTCCTGCAGAAATACGTAACGAGTTCTGATTGTGCCAGCGGTTCCTGTGTTGTGATTCGACAGCAGCTTAGCGCTCCTTGACCAGAAAGGTCACGCCTCTTACCATAACGTGTGCTGCACATAGTTTTACATGTGGATTATTGTGGTGTTGTGCCGAATGAACACAACAGACAATAATTCCCGAGAGACTGAACTGTTTAATCTCCACAAGCAGCGACAGAAAATGTACAACGTTAGCACTCACTCAGAAGAGTACCTCATACGGAAAACAGCCATATACATAAACATAGTCCCCTCTTGTGGCCATTATGTGCACTGCAGTCCAACATTAACTATTGCAGTAAGGATACCACAATTATAATTTTTGGGAACCGAGTTAAACATAAATTGTAACCATTGATCTCTAAGTACAGCGTCCCTGGGAAGACCAAACAAAGGTGATTGGACTGCGGGATGAAAATAACAGCGTTTCGACGACATGGCGACAAACACACTCTACAAACGCAACTCTTGCTCTTCTCTGTGGGAGCGCAACAAGAGCACGCCCCCTTTTTTTGTGTATTCCTGTGGGCGGAGGTTAGTCAAAAAACTGTTTTAGTGACATCATTAAAGAAGGAAGTAGAGGGATGTAGTCCAAACTGGCCGTTCGATGTAGGCAACTTCTGTTAATTAAAATATCTCGCTTGGCATTGAAATTTGAGCTTTAAAAATTTTATAGATTTTACAGATACTCTAACAACAACATTACACACTAACTAAAGTTTGAAACATGGGATCACGAAGAACAGGACCTTTAAATTCGGTTGTCAGTTCACCTTTTAGTGCTTAATCACGTTCTGTACACACAGTGCCATAAAATACAGGAGTGACAACCGCATTCTACAACCGAATTAACTCCCGAAATATACAGATAGTGACAACCGCATTTACAGAAATTTTATGCAGTGTATACGGAACTAAACTGAACAACTAGTTGTTAATAATGTTTTGGCCACGATAATGGATACCAAACACGAGAGACGCCAGAACATTGCTATGTTTTCCAAGCTGTCAGTCATCACAGTTTCGAGAGGGAGTCGTGTTCCATACACACGTAACGATAATTTAGGGATTCACTCTCGCATTTAAATGCGGTTGTCACTCCTGAAACTTACAGTGTGTATGTGGCCAAAATTAAAAAAACAAACAAACAAACAAAAAAAAACATTACATATATAAATAAGTAAATAAGTTGTCATATATAAATGTTAGAACCTTATAATTCCAATGTGACAATGTTGTTAATGTCACTTTTGATAAATTTTAACCATCCTTGATGAATAAAAGTTTAAATTACTTTAAAAAACAAAATAAAAATTCTGAGAATATGTGAAATAAACAGTAGGTCTAAGGTTTCAAAGGAGTTCAAATATTGTTTTAATGAAGTTGCGAAACTTGTACATAGCCTAAATGCCCAGTAAACATCAAAGCTGAAAGGGAGTGTGGAGAAACTGAGTCGGCAAAGATTCATTTTTGTTTTTTGCTTATGGATAAAAAGAAGTTTGAAATACCTTCGTGGCTTTATACTGTAAACGTACTCCCCAAAACCACCCACACTGATGAGAGCTCCATTTAGACAAATATGTAAATATGTTAATATGTGATGTGTGCTTTCCTCTCAATAACAAAATAAACATTCAACAAAAATAACAGTGGTAAGAAAACAGCAGTTTATAAAAAAATCATCTGATTACAGTGATGTGAATTTGTTTGCAATTCGGCACTATCCAAGTTAAGTCACATCACATTTATTGCATACTACTTTATAAAATATTGCTTTTAGAGCCACAAATATCTTAACTGTTATCTATAAGCCTTCTGTAATTGAAAAATGTATTCAAGAAATTTAATACAAAAAGAAAGAAAGATGTATAGTACAGAGAAATCTCATGTCAGAGTGGGATTTGAGCGAACGTCGTTTAACCGTTGAGCGCGAGCGGTAATATATATATAATGTTTTCCAGATAATATTTTAATAATTTGCTTTGGCTTCACTTTAAATCACAATATAAAAGCCAATTATTTAACGCTATATAAATATAATACAGAATATTCAATAGCAAAAATGGCAAATGACTCACCGGGAGGAGTCGGCTCTTGTTCCCAAATTCTCTCCAAAAGAAGTCTCTCAACTGCAACCGCAGGAAACCCCTCATCTTCTTCTGACCTGTAAATCAAACACATAGAAATGGAGATAGTTTGCACATGTGCAAATTTTCACCATACATTTCCAGAATTTGTCTCCAGCCAATAGAAATCAAAGAAACGAAACAGCACGCTCACCCGCTCACAGGGCCCCTGATCAGCAGAGGGCCAAAAATTTGCCCGAGGGTGTGAATGTCGAGGCCGTTGTGCTCCGCGTACTGGCAGACCTTCTCCAGGTGTCTGAGCAAATAATGCAGCGTCAGGATGTTCTGCAGTGGAACTTCAGGCTTCCCCAGTACCTCCAACAGCTGCTCTCGTCTCCTCACGGAGGGAACGTCTATTCAGGAATGACATCACCATGAACGCATGCGTCATCAAATGTGCAGGCAAAGACAGGGCAGACGCTCAGCACATTTGAGCTGTTTGTTCTCAGAGTTCATATAATTCTGTTACTTTCTATACACGGTTCTCTTTCGGCCTGCACGGATGAGTGAAAAGTGGCACATACCTGATTCTAGTTGCACTGCTGCCTGAAGGTCTGTATAAACAAAGGGAGGGATGATGGGGGCAGGAAGTTCCTGCAGGTACCGAATAAGAGTGTCCGAGAGTGCATGGATGTCCCACTGTCCCACGTCCAACTCCTGCAGCTCTGCACATGACAAATGACCGGTCACATGATGAAGCACACACCTTAGATCTAATCCAATACATCCCTTTCAAGCATATTAGAGTTACATAAATGTGTTGGTACTTATTGTAACCAAACAGCTAATCGCTGGGTAACTTTATCCTACCCTTATTTTGCCGTATCACTCCTAGCTATCACGCTTTTGTGATTACGTTTATATGTTATATAGAACATTTTCTGAGTTTAAGTGCTATAATCAGGTCCCTGGTGCATCTACCAAACCAGAAAATGTGAAAAAGGACAACCCAGTGACTTTGTTTTAGTAAGCCTTTCTCTGCAAGCATATGAAAAAACGAGCCGTTCAGATTTCACTCCCCTTGTGACATAGGAAGGGGATCTTATTATAATACTACTGCCCCCTGAATCTGTATGTTTCTACCCACGGCACCGCCATTTTGTGTTTGCAAGCGACAACAGTGTAACAACACTGGTCCTGGAGTGCAGCTGTCCTGCACAGTTTAGATTTAATCCTGATCAAACACACTTGAATGTCTTCAGGATTACTAAAGCTACATGAAGGAAGGCAAGTTGGGTCGGAGCAAAACTCTGCAGGATAGCAGCACTCAAGAACGACCGTCCCCGAGCTTGTGATATGTCTTAGCTATGTAAACATTATCACTGATCTATAGTCTCCATAAACTCCTGGCATCTGAGCCACTAAGGATGCAGTGGTGTCATTTTATTTATGAAGATATTGGGTATCATTCATGAAACACGAGCAGAACGAATTTGTGTGTAAATCGTGTGTAAAGTGGTTCTGGCGTAAATTTTCGGATTCATTAAAATATTTGTATTTTCCAAATGTTAGTTGGTACGAAAGAAATCTACACCTGCTCCCAGCCATGCGTAAATAGTGTGTTTAACATCCGAACGTTTTGCTCATTAATAATGCTGTGTTCACACCAGACGCGACTTGCGCGAATAAATCGCGCTATTCGCGCGTAGTTGGACGCTTGAACATTTTGAGTTTACTCGCTTCATTCACGCGTGACATTCGCTTCATTCGCGCGTGAAAATCCCTTCACAACAGACGCGAATTTGCGTCATGAGAGGGGCTCTCCCGCTCCTTTATGTGTCCCAGACTCTCCCACTGCTTTCTGCACACTTCCTCTGAATAAACACAACTTGTCAGTGGGGAAATAATTGTAAAATTACAGCAAATAAGCTCAATTGGTTGTCTTTAGTTGGCTTGTAGTCTTAATATGTATGTATATATATGTATATATAGCTCAAATTGAGTAAAGACCGTTTTTTACAACTTAGATTGTCCGACCTCCTCACTCACTTTCTTTCAAACACGATCCTTTTTATTTCTGTTTCTACAAATGTATGAAGATGTACAGCGACGATGATTTTGTCCTCCATTGTTGTTTCGAATTTCTGCCTCAGCTCGCTACGTCACGTCACTACTAGAGCAAGCTCCTGATTGGTTAACACGGCACGGAAATTCACCAAAGTTCGCGCCGCGTCATTCGCGCCGCTTCATTCGCGCGAATCGCGCCGCAGGATGTCAATTCGCGTCTTTGCATTGACTTAACATGTAAATCACTCGCGCTTACCGCTTCATTCGCGTCCGGTGTGAACGCACCATAAGGCTGCATTTTAATTCACCTTAATAAGGTACATATTTACACAGCAATTTGAAAAAATATTATATATAATAATTACATAAGCTTTTTCTTTTTACGTTTATTGTGAGAGCCAGTAATAGCATCTGCAAACGGAGCACTTTAATCAAATAATTAATGGATTTCAATAGCGCTGGGCAAACTAATGGCCCCTTAATTGTTATGGAAATTGTTTCCTATAAAATGGCCAAAATCCTTTGTTTGGTGTCATAATATGATGCCCATATGGTAATTGAGAATGAGCGTGCACGCGCATCCCATTTACGACTGATTGGAATTCATTAACACACATTTCACTATCACTTCTGACGTTTACGAAGTATTTGTGAATCAGGAAAAGAGTGGTAAGGTCTCTTTACACGCAAATCACTCACATATTTACTCGTATATTTACGAATGTTTCATGAATGAGACCCACTGTGTGTCCAGATAAATTCATATACCAGTATGTGCAAGCCATTTTACACCAGACTGCTTTGCACATGAGGGTCAGGAAAACACAGGATTTGCACAGAAGTTGATTCTCAAAGATGGATCGATACCAACTGTTCATGATCCAATTTCATATATATTTCGTAATGTTTGCAAATTGTCTTTCTGTATGTGTTTTGTTAGCACGTTGCTAATGTATTGTTAAATGTGGCTAAATTTACCATTGTTTCTTGCTGTATTCACGGAGACCAGAGCCATGTTGTTATTTTTATTTTTACCCCGAAAATGCTTGAAGCCTGTATAATTGATAAACTCATCTCCATTCTTATTGAGTCTCTCCAACAGTGTGTAGCTTTAGCCATGTTAGCCGTGCAACATGCTCCCAAACATTCAGAATTAAATTTTTGCAAAATATATGACATACCTTTGTGATCTGATATGCTGCATCATGAACAGTTTTTAATAATCCATTTTGAGAGTTTTATTTGCTGTGCGAGCTTCTCCTGTATTATTTATGCCTCAGTGTATTGGAGTCACAAGCTTGGGGGCGGGGAGCACGTGCTCATTTGCATATAAATGGTACACAGACCAAATCAGTGCATTTTTTTCTTCCACCCGAAAATAGGCATTTAAAACATGGTATAATAAAAAAACCATGGGGTATTTTAAGCTAAACTTCACAGACACATTCTGGGGATGCCTGACATCTTGTAAAAAGGGGCATAATAGGTTACCTTTAAAAAATTAGACGATAATTAAAAATATATTTTGTATTGTTATGATTTAATGCAATGTTTTTTTTTTTCTTCAATGTAATAATTTAATTGAAAGTTACATTTAAAATATTTTTAAAATTTCTTAGCAATGTTAGAGCTGATAACCAAAAAAATATTTAACGTACACAAGCTAATATCTACACTAAAATGAGACATACAGAAAGACCGCTACTAAGAATAACAAGCAAAAACATTAAAGCAATCAAAATCCTTAAGTCCTGATGCTGTATATGTTTCCAAGTATGTGAATAGAACTCTTCCACTTCTGTGCAAGAGAAGACAGTCAAAGGATGAGAACTTACCAGTGAGGCTCTGTCGTTGACTGTCAGAGGCTGAAGCGGTAGATGTCCTGTATAGTGTCCTAGAGTCCAGACCTAGCAGAAAATCGAGGTGTTAGCTCATCTCTCAAAAATAGATCTTTCATGCCAGCTTGGATTAGAGAAGCAGTTACATCTAAACATTAAATGTAAAAGCCCAGAGATATAAATATATCCAGTCACGCTATCGGAGAACTGGGAAAACAGCCCAGCTGAATCCCTGAGCTCTGTTTTAGTCTGTGAAGAAGTGAGAAGACGGCTTCAGTCAAGCCAGACAATCCGAGCGTCACTCAGTCTCTCACTCAGGGGGGAAAGAGAGGGACGGCTCACAGCGATAGAGGAAATCTGGATGGTAATAACTGCCATATGGTGCAATAACAAACATTTTTCACACCTCTGCTTCCAATATTATTTTCAATGTGGAAATATCTATTAAAAATACAATCAATTAAAAAAAGAAATCCAAAGTATTCGTTTTTATTTTCGTTCTTTCTTGTGGCTGGAGGCGCTCTGCAGGGACTCTTGCTCGCTCTGGATTTGCACGCTTCATATCATGTGTCAGGTTCTCTAACGAACAAACCACAAACAATAAAGCCCTTTACATGGCATTCAATGACAGAAGTATTACCTGTCTGCTCAATTGCTTCAACCAACTTAATAAGATTAGGGGGAGCAGTTTCCAGGTGTGTGAACTGTTTGGTCAAGTCCAGGTCTGGAGCAACTGAAACGGAAGAGAAAAAGGAGAATTTCAAATCAAACCTCTGCTTATATGCTTCTAAACAACAGCTGAAAATAATAAGAAGCTTATTAATGAACATCAGATACAGCAACAAAAATATACCACTCACTGAGCATTTTGTATAGGGGTCAATGACAAATAAGAGTGTCTAAGATAAAGGAAAGAAAAGCATTTTTTCTTTTTTTTCTTTTTTAACAAAGCCAAGCACAAGCAAGTTCTTTTTACCATTTTCAACAAAAGTTTACATTTAATCACTCAACTGTCATGTGGTGTAACCACCAAGTGAAAAGTAATAACATTTTCCTTACCCCTTGAATACATGTTAGTGTATACTTTCTAAATATATTTAAAAAAAAAAAAAAAACAGTTATCAAAAATTATTAACTCATAAATATCATGTTTTTGGGGAGTCACACATTTTACATCCGTAACTTTGCTTTGTCACAAAAAGCTCTAATTATCTAATATTTTAAGAGACTTGGTGACTCCCATGCAGTGGTCTGCAAGGGTCCAATCTATGATATCATTTCCCGTTTCATGTTTATTTTTTTCTCCATGTTGGTTGCACTTAGAACTGCACAATTAATGATTAAAAGATTGCAATCTCAATTCAAACACTCTAGCGATCTCATTCCAAAATGACAACGTTTCATCAAACAGCTTCACAAACAGTCTTTTCGACCACACAGTATTGTTATTTTGGTGTTGCAAATATTTAAATGATCACAGAAGTACTGGGATAAAAGTATATAGCTTGGATATAAACACTTATTTCTACAAAAGCGATCAAAATAGAGCAAATGCTTTTTGAAAGTAGCTTGGCACTTTGAACCAATACTATATTCCAGCAATACTGGAGGCTTCAGTTTTAGGACCGCATTTCTAGGACCCTAGTTTTTTGACAGCGCCACTTAAGCCGGGGACACACCTAACGATTAGCTGAAACATTCTAAGACTGAACTGAACACACATACCGATTGTTTCCTTCGACTGGAGCCGATTTTAATCGTTGACAGTCGGAGAAGTACACAAACGTTTACGATTGAGACCGCTGCTAAGCAACACACTGTGCGGGATCTTGAAAATGGATGTAAACAAACAGCTGGCGCTCTTCATCTGCAGCTATATTTGTGCGGAAAATAACAAAAAAAAAACATAGACTTTGTTCTCTACAGAGAGAATTTGAGGTGAGTAACTTTGTTAAATTAATCTATTTTTAGAGCTTGCACTCCGGTGGTGTCGGCCGTTGTTAAGCAACACTGTTGCGCCTCTGATAACAGCGACAACGAGCACTCAACATGATTTCAAAAACAACACATCCCAGCGCCAGATCGCCTGTAATTAACACAAATTGATAATCAACTAGAGGTGTTTCTTTATATTAGATATACGCGAGATGCTGCGAGAGGTTTCAAAAAGTGGTGAGGACATGTCCCACCCACCTATGCTCAAAGGGCACTTTCACTTTCGCGATCAAAGGGGCAGAGCTCTTTATATTCTCTCTGTATATATTGTATCATTAACTGTTAATTTTGTATCCGTATCTTTCCAGATAAATAATATATATACAAAACATGATAAAAAATAAAAAATAAAAAGTCTAGTCATTATCTTTATCAGTTGTTGCCCCCCTATTGGCTGGTGCCCCAGGACACTCGCTCAATCCCGTCTATGGATAATCCGGCCCTGTACCTGACGTTCAAAGCTTCCGCAATAGCAGCCCAGCTTCTTTCCTTATCACTTCTATTATGGTATTCCTTCGAAGATATGTTGTATAGACTTCGTACTCTTGCCAGAGTTCAATCAGTTTTTCCTCCATACTGGTTGTCCAATGTGTTTTTATGTTGCAAACGTTTTTTTTTTACGCCATTTCGCCGCTTGTTTACAATCGCCTGCCACAGTCTCCAAGGAAACAGAGACGTCATCGGTCACAAATATTATGCTGCCTTTACGTGCTCTCAGCGCTATTGTAAAGATGACTAAAGAAGACTTTACTTGAAAAAAATTTAACGCGAATTTGCTCGCAAGCACTACTTCAGAAGTGGGAATTATCAAATTTGAGAAGAATCTCTGTGAGGAGGACTGGCAATGACTGTTTCTAAAATTCTAAGACTAGAATCTTTAGACAAAGCACACTGCACGATTTTAAGCACCAACTGTAAACACCGACTGAACGCAACTGGTTCTGACTCGGCGCGATTGGACATGATCAGTCGTAAGGATCAAATTACATTCAAAATCGGGCTTACAATCGTTAAATGTGTGCCCGGCTTTAGCCAATGCTACTCCAACAGAGGAGACCCGATTCAAATTTCAAACAAACATTCACTATATTGTCGAAAGTACTATATTGACACACCTGTCCAAATAATTGAATTCAGGTGTTCCAATCAATTCCATTGCCACAGTTGTATAAAATCAAGCACCTAGGCATGCAGACTGCTTCTATAAACATTTGTGAAAGAATGGGTCGCTCTCAGGAGCTCAGTGAATTCAAGTGTGGTACAGTGATAGGTTGCCACCTGTGCAATAAGTCCATTTGTGAAATTTCTTCACTACTAAATATTCCACGGTCAACCGTTAGTGGTATCATAAAGTGGAAGCAGTTGGGAACAATGGCAACTCAGCCATGAAGTGGTAGGCCTCGTAAAATCACAGAGCGGGGTCAGCGCATGCTGAGGCACACAGTCCGCAGAAGTCACCAAATTTCAGCAGAGTCAATAGTTAGACCTCCAAACTTCGTCTGGCCTTCACATTAGCTCAAGAACAGTGCGTAGAGAGCTTCATGGAATGAGTTTCCATGGCCGAGCAGCTACATCCAAGCCTTACATCACCAAGTGCAATGCAAAGCGTCAGATGCAGTGGTGTAAAGCACGTCGCCACTGGACTCTAGAGCAGTACGTGTTCTCTGGAGTGATGAATCACGCTTCTCTGTCTGGCAATCCGATGGACGAGTCTGGGTTTGGCGGTTGCCAGGAGAACGGTACTTGCCTGACTGCATTGTACATTGTATAAGTGTAAAGTTTGGTGGAGGGGGGATTATGGTGTGGGTTGTTTTTCAGGGGTTGGGCTTGGCCCCTTAGTTCCAGTGAAAGGAACTCTTAATGCTTCAGAGTTCCAAGACAATTTAATGCTCCCAACTTTGTGGGAACAGTTTGGGGATGGTAGCCCCTTCCTGTTCCATCATGACTGCACACCAGTGCACAAAGAAAGGTCCATAAAGACATGGATGAGTGAGTTTGGTGTGGAGAAACTTGACTGGCCCGTTTGGTCCTGACCTCAACCCAACAGAACACCTTTGGAATGAATTAGAGCGGAGACTGCGAGCCAGGCCTTCTCGTCAACATCACTGCCTGACCTCACAATGCGCTTCTAGAAGAATGGTCAAAAATTCCCATAAACACTCCTAAACCTTGTGGAAAGCCTTCCCAGATGAGTTGGGCCAACTCCATATTAAACCCCCACAGATTAAGAATGGGATGTCATTAAAGTTCATGTGCCCCAAAACTTTTGGCAATATACTGTATATGCAAAGACTATAGACCACAAAAATGAGACCTGATTCAAATTTCAAACAAACGTATGCAAAGTCTAGAAACACAGAAATTATTCATATTTTATTTTAAGCTTATTTTTAACGTAAGATCGGGCGCGGCCATTTTAAACTTGAATGTGCAAGGCTTTCATTGTCAGGAGTGTTCAGTCTCCAGTTATTGTTTAGCTGGCCAACAACAGTTTATTCTGCTGCTGGATGTTGTAAACTAAACTCTTACTTGTTTCAACTTATTTTAATGTACTTATAAACATACTTGTTTGTAGCACAATTGTGGCCTTATTTATTAAAACAAAGTAGGTTAAATATTTCAAGAAGGTTACCAGCGGGTATGTTTAGGGTTAGGGGTTGGTTAGGACAATCTATCAATGAATTGTATACAATTTAACAACTATATCGTTCCTGAAAAATAGTAATATAAACACAGAATTGATTAGTAAGTGCTATAAAATAGTATAAACTGCAAATACATATATGTATACAAACGGCAGCCTCTAGTATTAAGTGAAGTTACTGTAATCGGAATTTGTGCTCTGCACACCATGAACACACACCCAGAGCAGTGAGCAGCTATATTTTTGCTGTGGCGCCCAGGGAGCAATTGGGGGTTAGGTACCTTGCTTAAGGCTACCTCAGCTGTGGATAATAAGAGTGGAAGAGAGCGCTGTTCATTCACTCCTGCACCTACATTTCCTGCCAGTACTGAGACTCAAATCCATGACGTTTGGGTTACAAATCTGAATCTCTAACCATTAGGCCACAACTGCCCCGAATTGTATCAACAATTGTATCGATTACTTCTTTACACCACTAGGTGGTGACTTAAAATGTATGTCATTGAAAAATAATTCATTCAAATTAATTAAACATTTTAAATAGACTGCAGCAAATACTATTTTGTCAGAACCTCTAGTAAATTACATGTCATTTTGTTTAGGTGTCTCTTGTCTGTTCAGAATCGTGATCTTTATTTGAAACAAAAAATCATGATTCTCATGAATTTATCCATAATGGTACACCACATAACTTTGATTTGAAGGACAAAAGTTTTTCAAATATTACTCAGCAGGATTTTTTCCCCCAAGAAATAATACAAGATTATGCCAAACGAGTGCCTTAAATAATGTAAAAACCAATTGCTAAGTAAAATGTGTCTTAACACCAGCATTTACTCTGGCACTCTTCTTTCTCATTTTTGAATTGTGGTTTGCAAGATTACAGCCTTCTCTACCTACTGTTGTGACTCAGTGTCCCGAGGCCAATGTTTTAAATTTGACTTTGACTTGCCTGTTACCTTTTTTAAATATAGCGCTAAATGTGCAGTCCTTCGTGGAATACTAAAGCTGCCAAAAGCAGCAACCGTCTAGCGGGGAAGGCTGATATAATGAGAAGGCTATTCTATAAAATCTGGGTATTTTTGCACCTCAGACTTCAGACCCAGTGCTGAACTCAATGCAGGCCACGTCTCCCACTTCTCTTCTGTCTTAGGAGAGTGATGACTGTGGGATGTATAATTGCATATGGTTTTTTATATTGTACTTCCTCCCTTGCTTGATCTATTGGTTAAAAAACCCTCTTGCATTTATTCAAAAAACCTTAAACAAAAGCTAATTAAAATTAAGTAGACACAGAATGCATTACAAAATTAAATAGTAAAAAATAATAAAATTGGACAAAGCTAACCTGAAAAAAAAAACAAATAAAAAGAAACGTCTTCATCATACAAAAGATTTTTACTGGTGAAAAAAGCCCTCCGTTTCCTCCTGTCTTATTCCACCCCTTCTGGAGCGAGCTCTGCCTTGGCCCTTTGCGTGAGTGGAGCACAATAAACGATTTAATCAAAAATCCTGAACAAGCAAAACCCCATTGGCCGTGTGCCAGACCCTCCTTTTCAGGCCCACCACAAAGAGGCCAGAGCTTGGCTGCCTTCGCCTCCTGGCAGTGCAAGGCTAAACCACGTCTGATTATTAATTTTGGAGTTCAGACGAAGTGCCATGTCAGCACATTCCACTTTTCCACTGCACGTTAAACATGGAACTTTGCTCGCTTTTCCCTCTTACGGACACGAAGCCTGCCTCTTCCGCCCTAAATCTTTCCTCATCTTGCACAGTTACCTCAACATGGACATGAATCCATGTCCTATCCTTAATCCATATTATATCTTTGCTTTCCAGGGGATGCATTACAGAAACTTCCTAACTTAATTCTTCAAATAAGATTTGAAAAATGTCTATTTCCTAAATGAAATTACCATGGTTACTAAACATATAGGATGAGATTCAAAGTTATTACAACCCCAAGTAATACAACCCCATAAACTGAAAATGATATTTAGTGTTAAGCATATTATTTTAGCAAATGTCTTTACTTACAATACCTTTTCTTTAGGTAAAATTAATGCAATGTAATTTTACACTTCTTCCCCAGATCTATCATGTCTTCTGATGACCATGTTTTTGTTTTTGGGGGGAATCTACAAAATGTCCAGGAGACTGTTTAACTAGGCAAAAATGTCAAAGTAATAAAACTTTCCTTGTCTCATAATTTTAATAAAATTCATGAAAAGTAGCTTAGTTTAACGCATAGCTCTGAAACCCTGTTGTAACTTTGAGGGATGGTTGTACTCACACCTCCTACAACGTCACCAATCGCCCTGACAGGGGTGCTACAGTGGAGAAAAGTACGAAATTCGGTTTTACTAATAAACAAACTTAACGATAGCTGCAAACTCACTGGCACAAATGGTCAAACACGCAGCAGGGGTTTTTGTGCAAAATACAGCTTTTAGGAAAAACAGCTGTGGCCCTGAAGTCATTGTTGGTTTTTGGAGAGAGAACCAACTAATCATTACCCAATTATAGTCGTCTTGGTAGTCTGCATTCTGGCTGGCCTGCAACTGAACGTGCCCTGGGAAAAAACAACTGCAACAACTAATGCTATGATTACAGCAACAGCTTGCTTTATTCAGCTGTCACTTCCTCAAGGCTGCACTGACGAGGCAAAAAAGATGCATTGCACTAATCATAGCTTAAGGTCTTCACTTAAAATTAAAAATACATATTTCACCTAACTTATTTAATTGTGCTCAATCAATCTATCAAGTCGAAGTGAAAAAATCTGTGTTGGCGGAACAAGTCCTACATCCAAAAAACTGTATACACTTGCATAAAATGCACTTGTTGGTATGGAGAATTCAAATGCAGATGTGTGGGAGAGCGAGTGGAGGGAACCAGTTGGTGCTGAAGACTGAAACAAACATTCCAAAAGAATACAGATTCATTTTCACATGTTTCAAGAGGTTATGGTGAGTATTGAGCACTGAAATTATTCTACAAAGATTTGCTTTAGGACCCAGTATAAAATTAAAAAGGCATCACAAGTTCATGCATTCACTGGTTATATGTTCGTTTTTTCACGGTCACCACATAATTATCTGATAGAAGGCAATAGTTTTAATTTCCTCATGTCATATTTGTCTAAAATACTGTTTGATCGACTTCTGGAGATGTAATTTGTGTGATATGTGCGCCAAAAGGCCTCTTTCGGGGCTTATTGCCTTTTAATAGCAAACATGTCAAGCTTGTGATTTTCTTATTTATCCATTCATTTTTTTAATCGCTCGTGTCAGTAAATTTAAGCAGTCCTGAAAAGCTGAATATAGTGGCATGAAAAAGTATGTGAATCTGTGAAAATGACAATTTTTAATAAAATAAGAGGGATAATAAAAAATGCATGTTATTTTTTGTTTAGAACTGTCCTGACTGAGTAAGATATTTTACTTAAAAGATGTTTGCATTTAGTTCTCAAGACAAAACAATAGCTGAATTTATTAAAATAACCCCATTCATAAGTATGTGAACCACTGATTCTCAATACTGTGTGTAGTTACCTGATGATCTACGACTGTTTTTATGTTTTGTGATAGTTGTTCATGAGTCTCTTGTTTGTCCTGAGCTCTGTTCTTCAGAAAATTCCTCCAGGTCCTGCAGATTCATCAGTTTAAGCATTTTTGCATATTTGAACCCTTTCCAGCAGTGACTGTAGGATTTTGAGATCTGTGTTTTCATACTGAGGACAACTGACAGACTCAAACACAACCAGTCACTGATGCTCCAGAAGGAAACATGATGCATTAACAGTCGGGGTGAGAAAACTTTTGAATTCAAATATCAAGGTAAATTGTACTTAATTTTTCTGCCGGGAAACATGCAAGTATCTTCTGTTGGTTCCGAAGGGCAGTACTAAATGAAAAACAATGATATTTAAAAAAAAAAAGAAAAAAAAAAAAGAATCATCCTGTTCAAAAGTTTTCACAGTGAGAAATAAAATTGCTACTACAATTTAAATTATTTAATTGGACCAGCAACACGGTTTGGTAAGCTAAATTTTTCCATTGGCTCAATATATTATATTTGATTGAGCCCATGTTAACAGACTGTTGCCACAATTGATAAAATTCAATTCACAGAAATTCAATTAGGCCATCTAAAAAATTTAGATGTGACCGTCACTAGAAATGAGTTGGAGAGGTCTGACACCTTTTACAGTGTTGGTAGGCCAAACCGCTCAACTAGTTTGCAACTGTTTGTGTGCGTGGTTTGTTTTTTTACTTGACTTGTGCTCTGATGTGTTCATTAACTTAGATTCGGCCATGCTCTACTAATGGAAAATGATGTCTTTGTACTCTGTGAATATGATTATGTAAGACAACTTTCACCCGCATTGCTTTGTACTGTTCAGTAATCTGGGCACCTCATTCATAGCTAACCGAAGGCCTAGCCCATTTCCTTTCAGTGAAGCTCTAAACCTCTCGACATGTTTTAATCTTAATGCAGTGCAAACGGTATTAAGAAACAACACACAAAAGCTGCAACTACAAGAGACAGTCTTAAATAGCTCAAGTTTCTTTTTGTTGAGCATAATCGGCTTCAGGCCTGACAGGATTTCTGCACAGAGTGCAACAGAAAAGGAAGAAAGGGGAATTTTATTTTTTTTTTTTATGTTTTTGAAAGAACCATCTAAGCATCTTAGATTAATGCACTTAAAGTTAATCTTTGAAACATGAATATTAAATGTAATATTTAGCAAATCCCATAATATCTACTTTTCATACTGCACATTATAATGTTGTAATGCCTAAATTTACTTGTAGAATTTAATGACTGACAATCATTTATTAAACCCCAGATGTTTCTGGAATTTTGTCTATCACAATAAATTGCATAATGTGCTGATAAAGCCTGCTGTACAGTCCAAGTAACAATATGCCTAGCATTTGAACACAAGCCAAAGCACCATGGGAAAGATTCTTTAATACAGGCTCAGATCGGAGGCCTTAACTAGCCCTCTACTAATTCTGTGAAAGAAAGTTCAGGGTAAGGAGCCGGGGGAAAATTCAAGGGGCCTTCTCTTTCTGAGAATTGTAGTGAGTGGATAGTTTATAGCTGCCTGGAGACAGTATCAGAAGAGTCTGTGAAACAGGGGAGGAGGAACAGGCGGAGACTGTAGAAATGCCAAGCCATGGTTCACTTCAACAAGCAGTAAAACTGAGGCCAGGAAAAGAAAAGAGAAAAAGAAAGAAAAAAAAGAGAGGGAGAACTTCTGCCACAGGCAGCGAAACAACCAAGTTTGACTTTGTGCAATGTTTCTGTGAGGACAGAGTTGGTGGATTTCAATTAAATCACATGAAATCTCTCTCACACTGAATAAGATGCCCTTAGACATGGGAAAACACCACATAATTATTTTCACATTTTCTGTACAGATGCTTTCTGCCATATTAAAGGGACAGTTTACCCAGAAATGAAAATTTGCTGTTAATTTACTCACCCTCAGGCCATCCAGGTTGGAGGTGTCTTTTTTTCTTCAGTAGCACAGTAAAGAAGATTTTTTTAGCTGAAACCGTAGTCCTTGGTGATTTATTAAATGCAATTCAATGGCTACCGTCACTTTCAGAGTCAAAAAAACATATACAAGCAAAACAAAATTAATACCCATGGCTCCTGACGATACATTGAGGTCTTATGAAGCGAAACGATTGGTCTGTGCAAGAAACTGAACTGAACATCAACTACATATTATTTGACTACAGGCTTAGTCGACCAAAATTTTATTAGTCAGTTAGTCGCATAAAAAAAAAAAAAAAACTTGTCCATGAGGGACAGATCTTTAACAGCGGGTTCTTGTGGTAATTACAGTATGCTTGTATATGAAATCCAAACATTTGCCTATCATAGTAGCAACTTTACTTGGCTGCTCGCTCTAATCTTAACCTAGATAAATGTGCACTATTATCAGGCGCATATCCAAGTGTTTGTGCGGAAAGTGGAAGCTAAAGTATAGCATGCTTACAGCATGACATGATGGAGGCGCCGGCGTGATCACTTGCATTTTTTCCTGATAACAGTGGAAACAACTTTAACTCTGCCATTTTAGGTCATGCAGATAAGAGTACATCATTCAAAACTGTAAAACTTTTGTGTAAAATCACAATAACAAAAAAAAGCTAGGCCTTTGTAAAATAAAGAAATCAAACAGCATGAACTTTCTGCTGTCTCTGTCTCGCTCACAAAACGCGAATAGGCTACTTATAGGTTAAATACATCAATAGAAAGCTTGGAGTGTGTACTTTTAAATGAACCAATTCAAATCGAAAAGAAATACTCTCTGCTAAAGTAATCTGTATAAAAGGTTAATTTCTCTCTAATGGCACGTCCACTATACTGCGGAGAAGGTGAGCCAGTGGCGTCATCAGAAAACACTATTTTTTTAATAAATAATTAAAATGATTTTTTCCCCTCACCTTCATAATCATTACTTTTGCCGGTGCTTTGCGGCACGCTTTATGTGTGTGCTTGAGTGCGGAATAAGGCTATTATGCCTATATATATTAAAGGCTCATAATGGTTTAGAACTGTACTCAGTATATATTTACGCCCATTGTCCTCACTCTCTGTTGAAAACAAACACAGCATCAGCTCACGTGCAAGTTTGCTCTCACGCATACGTCATTATGTTCAGATGTTCAGAAGTAAAAATGTTGTAAAAAAAATGTAAATAATAAAATAATAATAAAAATAATAATAATAAATTCACCAAGGACTACGGTTTCTGCTAAAAATATTCTTTACTGTTCTACTGAAGAAGAAAAAAAGACAATTACATCTTGGATGGCCTGGGTGAACTATTCCTTTAACATGTTAGCAAGCACATACAGCATTCTGTCAATCACTCCAGCTGGAGAAAAACTGATACAAATCAAGTAGTAGATCCAAGCCTTGAGCTGTAGGTATAAATGGTCAGTCAATGTGTCTGGATCTAGATATACAAGGGTCTTTGATGCACAGAAAGTCAAGATAAGTAGGGCTGGGTTGACAATACTGATTAATCAATTTTAATCAATCTTCATTTTGATGAACATATTGATTCTTAAATCCCAAGAACAAATCTTTTACTCTATGCTGTTTTCAGTTGATGTGTGAACAAAAAAAAAGCATTATTTGTAACACATCTTTCACATCTTATAAATAGTAGTATATAACATTGTTCATTATGCTAATTCAATCTAATATCCAACCTGCATAAAATAATTTAAAAGGAGAACTTTTTTTTAAAAGATGTAATATAAGTCTAAGGTGTCTGTGAAGTTTCAGCTCAAAATACCCCATACATTTTTTTTAATTCATTTTTTTAACTGCCTATTTTGGGGCATAATTATAAATGAGCCGATTCAGGGCTGCTGGCCCTTTAATTGCTCGTGCTCTCCGCCCACGGAGCTCGCGCTTGCCTTAAACAACATACAAAAAGTTCAAAAAGCTAATATAACCCTCAAAATGGATCTTTACAAAGTGTTCGTCATGCAGCATGTCTAATCGCGTAAGTACTGTGTTTATTTGAATGTTTACATTTGATTATGAATGAGTTTGGTAGTGCTTGATAGTCAAGGGCACCTTTAACCATTAATCATGATTTCTGTGGAAGATTTCAACATTCATGTTGATGTACTGTTGGTATCAATTTGCTATTGAGACAGTTTTCGTTCATAACATTTTGGCTATAAGGATTTACACAATATAAAAATATAAATAGAAAATAGAAAAATAGTTACATTATGCAAGTAGTTTAAGATTTAACTAAAATGAAGTTTTACTGAATATTTATTGAAAATACCCCCCCCCCCAAAAAAAAATAAATAAATAAATAAATGTAATATTTTATAAATAAGCTTAATATTCATTACATAAAAATACATAGATCATAGATTATTGTTTCTCAAAAAAATAATTATTAATAAAACCTTTAAAAGCATATCTTATTAACTTGGTATTTTGTTTTTTTTATTGCCATACCAGCATCTATGGCTATTTCCATGGCATGATCAACAAATAGTGGTAAAATACTTAGTAAAAATCAACAACTGACAAACAACTCACATCATAACAAACATAAGATTTTTCATTTTTAATATTTGATGCATTTTTTTAGGATCATTCCTGGTGAAACTTTTCAAAACATCCAAGAATGTCAAAATAGTGGACTTAAAAATGTAATTTGCTTTATTAATCTGACATGACATGTTTTAGTTTCTTAATAGAGCATTATTTGTATATTCCTCTTTGTTTAATGCTACATTTTCATGCAAATCCATTTTAAGCAGCAGGCAAATGTCTCAGGCATAAATTCTCTTCTTCTACATAAAAAGAAAAACAACCAAATACGTAAGTTAGTCGATTTAAAGCTGCAGTCCGTAAGTTTTGCCTCTTTGTCACCATCTCCATTTGAAACCTGCAACTGCAGTTATTTGCGGAATCATCTTTAAGTGGTTTGTGCATTGGCCCGGCTCCTCGGCGTGGATGAATCTAATGTTTGCTGTTAGTCACCATACCGGTGTGGATACTGTACTTTGGAATCACAGATTCTATGTCTTGGAAGTATAACCAAAATAAGAATTTTCACAGGAAAATGTCATCTGAACAAGTAAAATGTCTGCCACTTTTGTTCTGACCAACTGAGAAAAAAAGCATTAGGCCTACAATAAATCGCACTGTCAATGGTGATTAAATCTAATGATCGCTTAGCTCAGATCATGTCAAACCGTGAAAATTATTATTGTTATAATAATAGTCTGAAGTCTTTTGCTGCCGTGAGAGAAGGCTATAAATGATCCGCTACCAGCAGCATCCTCACATGCTATATGGCCTACTAGCTAAGACTCCTTTCTGTTTACAGACATGACATAATGGCGCAAAGTTGAACGACTGCATGCTCAAATTTCAAGTGGAAACCCACCAGTACCGATTTTATTATAAAACATTATTATAAACTTGCCGTTGTGAATCGGACTAAGGTAAGGAGAGAGTTTTGAACACTGGCTGGTTATGTACTTGCTCAAAAATTGAATTTGGATCATTTTTAACCAAAAAAAGTTACAGACTGCAGCTTTAAGCTAGTAGCAACTTACTGTTTTCAGCAAGGAGGCTCTAAAGCAACACTAGTAGAGTACCCAAAAGTTTTAACCAATGAATATCTATAACCTGTCAAGTCGTTTAAAATTCTTTTACAGATTTCTAGCCAATAATAATAATAATAATAACAACATGGAATCTGGGCCTGCAGAACTCCATAGAAAGTTCTGCAGAGTTCCACAGAATGGAAATGCCCACCATTCACAATTCTACACATCCCTTGCCTCTTACATTTTTAAATACTCAGAATTTTAAACACAGAATTCCTCAGATTTGCTTTCAAACCGTGAGAAGGTCTGGATATTACTCAGAAGAAGCAGCTAAAATGGTGCATATCTGGTCCTGACGTCTTGTAATCCAACACTTCAAATAACACTTCTCATACTTTCTCTTTTTAATCAGTGTGCATCACAGATTAAATATGACAACTTCTTTTTAGTGTGCACTGAAGACTTTTAACAGCCCAAAAAAGGGACACAAAGGAGACATTGAAGCAAAAAAATCACCTGATGGAGTGGGAATGTGCAGATGAAGCTGAAAGCCCTACCTGATACATATAGCTCTCCAGATTGGCCTGGTGAACTGCCAGGCCTCCAAACATACTATAATTTACTGCTTCCTGAGGGCATAAAGGGAGGAGGAGAGAGGGCTCGGGGAAAGTGCCAGAGAAATATAGGAGCAAAGACAGTTTGTGCAAACAGACACTAGAATTTTCTGTATTAATCACTGTTTATTGCCGATGTGTGAACAGCTTGTAACGAAACTTACAAAATAAGACCTTCTCTAACTTCCTAAGTTATCTATGAAAGCCTGATATTTATGTGAAGGACTTGAGACGTTTTTGCCGGGAAACTCAAAAGAATGCGACATTTAAACACGCTCCGTAAAGCCTCTCTTCAGTTCATGACACTTGAAATGAATGCTTATACAATGTTCAGGTCAGGATAATGGTGAAAGAGCCATTCTGTAGTACTGTAATGTCAATGTGGTAGGCAAATTAAATTCCAACTATAGTCTCACATAGCCAGATCTATATAGACTATAGTCTCAAATATAATTTATAATCAACTCTCATAAGTGTAATCTTAATTACCTCATCTGTCAACATAATTGCCACCCGTGTCGCTAACTCAAGGGTTTTTGAAATCTACATATAGCCCTTTAAAGAGGTAGATGATCGTGCTAGATGACAAAAAAAGAGCAAATTCTCTGATGATTCAACGCCCAACTAATTTCATTGTAAAAGACGCCAGCTGTCCAAAGCAAAATCCCCATTTTCCTTCAATAAAAATGGGGAAAAACCCAGCAAATGAGATCTGAGGTTTGACTTAAGCAGTCAGTTCCCAAATAATCATAATTAATAATCAGTCAGTTCCCAAAACAAAACAGGTTTTAACAGGTCTTTAGCACACATTAAGCAGGTTAGTCATTGGTCAACATTTTAAAAAAGCAGCCAGTCTTACCCTGCAAGGTTGGCTCAGGTCTGGGAACAGCAGGAAGCGGTCTCTGAGAACGAGGCTGGCAGGACGGCATTGACATTTTCACAGGTCCCACATACTGCACGTATGTCCCTGGAAAGTCTCCCCTCTGTTTGGTTCGCTCGTTAAACCCTAAGATCCAGCCGATGCATTCCGGGTGCTGCTCATCTCCCTCTTTGAAGCCCAGTGATAGCAGAGACGCTTTGTCGACCGTCAGGATATCACCGGGCTCAAGGTCAATGTCATCCTCCCAGTCCTTACAGTAGGCATACAGAGATCTGTACTGGAAGCCATCGGCAGCCATTTTCAGAGTATGAAATGACAATCACCCCTGGCGGAAGAGTGTCGGACTGAGGATGAAACTTTGCGAAGGTGCGAACGATGTCGTACCGTGGGCCGTTTCGTTGAAAGCTAAGCACTACTGACCGGAGCTCATAAGCGGGCATGCGCGGTAGGAACGGCTTAAACCTGGCCGGTGTTGGCCGAACAGGCCACTTTCCTCAACTTGAACCCACGGTTCAACCAAATGATGGAACAGAGGGAATGCAGCATGCTCATTCAGGCACTGGAAAAGAAATAAAGAAAGAAGTTCTTTCGCCAAATCAGCTGGTGTCGTCTTATGGCAGGTTGCTCAACATTCCCTCTCAAGATGTGATCCTCCCAGTGTAACTTGATGACTGCAAGAAAAAAGACAAGTATATTAAGAACAAAATACTCACACAGAGGCTTTCTAAGAGAAAAATAACAAAACACAACTTAATTGGTGCGTTAACATGCAGTTATAACGAGCTACTGCAGGCTTTTGCATAGCCCAGCTACAGCCTTCATCTCGGTCCAAGTATACGGTAGTGGCCAAAAGTGATGTCCGGCCTAGGAAAATTTACATCTTCACAGATTAACAGATTATGTTGTAGTCAATGTATGTTTTTTTTCTGTGAGCTTTTTGTTTTTCTTTCTATGCATTTTAAAAATATTTAAAATATTTTATTGCATAGTAAAACTGTAATTTTCAACCAAATAATTTTGTCAAATACCTTAACCAAGTTAAGCATTTTTGTTCTTCCATCATATTTAAAATATTTAAAAAATTAGACCATTTTCCTCATATTTTGATGATTTAATCAAACTGGTAGGGTCATTAGGAATAAATATCCTCTCCGGACATCACTTTTGACAGAATGCGTAATGAACTAGTTGGACTAAAGCGTTTACATTTTGTTGTAACAACTGACTGTAATCAAACAGTATAAAACCATGTTGCACCTCATACATTCATCATACGATGGACACAGTAAGCCATTCTGTAAGACCAGGTGAATTTTTAAACACCATAATCTAAAAGCAAACTAAATCGAAAAACAAGTGACTCTACTTTCCTTGGAAAAAAAAATGAAAGCTAGAAATATCAGCACCCTTAATTTCACAGCACATCATTTAACAAAATATTTTAATTTCAGCACATTATCAAAAAGATAACTGTCTAAAATTCGTCACGTTGAGGGGTGTTGTGGAAATAGAGTGGCGTAACTCAAGTTTCAAATTCATCCAATATGAAATCCATACTTGTCTAAGAATCTAAGTACATACATGATTTTGTTTAAGCTTTGTTGTAATATGCATCACTTATTTAACAGAACAGCAAAACGTATAATTTTTTCATGCGCATGCGCACCTTTGAACCAGGGGCTTATGCTCATATACCAAGAAAGAGGCACATTAAAGGTTTGCCGAACCAGTGGAAGGATGCAATCGAAAAAACAATGTCAAAGTGTTCGCAGGCATCACAGGGCAACACTCACCCCGCTTTGACCAGGCGCACTAAGGTCTCAGTCCGACATCCTCTGTGTAGAGAAGAGAGGTGCAAGCGCAGACACGTGGCACTGACATACCCAACCACAGCCCGCAATCCTCACACCACCGAAACACCCCCTCCGAAAACACGTCATCCCCCTTTCCGCCTTTTCATCATTATAACTAAAGTACTTTGTGTAATGCTACCGCTGCCGAAGGACAGAATTCATTCAGAAAAAGAGATAAAGTCCATTCTGAGTCCGAGTTCTGAAACTAAAAGTCCTGCTGAGAGAAATCTTCATCTTTACAGTCAAGCACTCGGCTTAAAATGCAAGACGGCTGACTGATTCGTACGCATCCTTCCCTCCCCTCTATTCAGACAGAGAAGAGCAGTTTGCAAAACACTGTGACCAAGGCAGGGCACAAAATAATTAATGAATTGAGCCAGGAAACTCACTGTTGCTACAGAAGGGAAAAGGTAATCCTGGATTCCTATTGGGCAGCATATGGCCATGTGCTCAAGAATCACCAGAGAAGCTGGGGCAAATCAAGCAAATGTTCTAATATTAGAAAATGTATCTAGGCAGTGATCAAACCCAAAAACCCTTAAACTGTACTGCTTTTCTGCAGTGGATAACTTTTTTGTCATTAATAGGAATATGTTTAAGCCTGTAAGACAAGCTTGTGAGTAATTTGAATGAGAGACAAGCAATGCAAAATCAACAACAACAACAAAAAAAAAAAGTTGAATGACGGTTGTCTAATCAGGACTATGAAAGTTATTAGGATCTTTTAAAACACAAGGAAAACGCAGAGGACTGGATTCTGTTTGGATTTCAAATGAGAAAACAGGATCAGGATTCTCTATCGTGCTATGCATGTCTTCAGCCTCAGGCTACCGAGGTAGGAGTTTAATCTATCCATGGGACGTGTGTGAGATATAGAAATTAGGACAGTCACAGTATTTTGCAAATGTATGTCTTGAAGGATTGCCTGGATATGGAAAGCTTATGCAATATTTTTTCCTTTCGTTTTATTTGCCGAAGTACCTTGACTAATGCCCATGAGTCTGGTGACAGAGAGTGTTCCCCAAACAATATGTCCTTTTTAAAGCTTGGAGTGAACAGGACTGAAAGAACGGCATGCAGAACATACCCTCTGGATATTTAACATGCAATGGGTCAAATAAGGACAATGCTGCTAATTAAAGTTGAAGCGTGTCTTTATTTTACAATACTTTCTCAAGTCAATGTACAGTCAACTCTGTAAAAGTGTAAACACTGTGGTGCTTTCAAACATTGCTCTGTTTGTGTGAGCAACCTGACTAGCCCGACGCAGTAACATTGGCTCAACCAGTTGTGTAAGTTTACACACTCGTCCCATTAATGGCGGATTGCTACCTCACATTTCTTATTGTTAAATTGACATTAACTATTAACATGTTTGCACCTATAATTTTAATTTTAAGGATATATACAAGTTATTTAGCGGAATAACCTTAAGTTGCGATGAAACACAAATCTTTCCTTCATAATGTGACCTATTATTTAACGGATTATTGAAAAAGGAAAAAAATGTAGGGCTGGGCTTGGTTCTATCTATGTGGGTGTTGCACTCAAAAATGAATGCGAGCTAAAGCCCCGTTCACACCGCCAGCGACACGCAGCGACAAAGCGACAGGATCCCATTCATTTCAATGGAGCGCTGGCGACTTCCGGTGACACGAGCGACAGTGACCATTGGTGACAGAATGTAGGCGTGTCAAGTAGTGTTGTCAAAAGTGCTTTCAAATGCTCCCACGTGATGATCATTGTAGCCAATCACAGGCATATCCGATGAGCGCGTCAACACAATGGCCAATCAGAGATGTTTATGAATCCGCTCAACAGCGCTCAAAGCATCACGTTTTTAAAATTTCAGTACCGATAGGTACCGAAGTCGGTACTTTTGACAACACTAGTGTCAAGCGACGGGAGACAAGCGAAAAAAGGTTCAGATATTTAAACTTTACGCAAATCAGGAGCGAATTTCACGAGCGACAACCAACAGGAATGAAGGCTCTGTGGAGCTCACGTCACCGTTCTCAAGTGGGACAGGAATAGTTCCGGAGCGATTTCACTGTTTTATATGATTTGGTTGCACATACATGGATATAATAAAACAATGTGTGGGAAAGAAAATGTCGGCAGTAGGGCTGCACGAATAATCGCATGTGATTGTCACGCGCATTTCGTCAGTAAAGCCGGTTTCCTGATTACCGCTAAATCGCCATCACCTGCTTTCAAATGGAGCGGCATTTAATGGACAGAGCCGTAGTTCACTGAAAAGCCACGCAATATCGCGTTCATTATCGAAGGCGATTCATCTGCGATATGAACGTGATATTGCGTGGCTTGTCAGTGATCTATGGTTCTGTCTATTAAATGCCGCTTCATTTGCAGGTGATGGCGATTTAGCGGTAATCAGGGAACCGGCTTTACTGTCATTTGAGGCTGGACAGAATTTATGCAGACTAAATAAGTAGAGAAGTCTGTTATTTTCACCAAGAGATCAAGTTGTGACTTTCTGATTAAACATTAACCCCTTAGCATTCCACTGTGCCACCCAAATACCATTCAAAAAGAGATCTTAAGAATGCTAAGGGGTTAAATTTTTTTTAAAAAATGCAATATTTACATGGATGAATCATTCACAATAAGGTGCAGTCACATTAGCGAAATTTAGGCGAAATTTTGCAGGCAAAAACGGGTCCATTGTCCATTATCAATAGTGTAGCAATGCATGAAGCGTCACTTACTCACTTGCTACCTATGCAACTTTAAATTGGTAACGCAGCGAATTTGCGTGTTCAAATGTTTACAAATGTGAATCTGATTTAAAGCTGCAGTCCACAATTTTTGGCCCTCTAGCGGTTAATAAACAGAACTGCACGTGTCTTGCGGAAGAACATTGTAGCCGGAGCTATTCTCCGTGTATGTTTCATAGACTGTTAAAAAAATGGTATGTCTATGGCGAGTCACGCAGATACTGTGATACTCTGTGGCGGGTCTTACCAGTCCGGTCTGAAATAGTCAGAATATAAACTTATTATAAGTGTACCATAATGATTCAGGGTAAGACAAAAACACGGTTTGGAAAATGGATTCATGTTGTACATTTTCATTATATAATGTTTGTAAATTTTGAACACAAAAAAAGTTACGGATAGCAGCTTTAAAAAGTTTAGCCTCGCATTAAATTCCAGATTGTGTGTACTCCATTTTGGTGGACTGCATTTTGGCGCAGAATTTCACCAAATTAAGGTAAATATGAGCTCACTTTAGATCTATAACACACATTTACAGATGTGAATTTTAATTTCATGCTGACTTTAAAGAAAAATTTACCAGTTAGTTTAGTATATTTCTTCACAAAAAAAAAAAAAAGGCTGTCAAACGATTAATCGCATACAAAATAAAAGTTTGAGTTTGCCTAATATATGTGGGTGTACTGTGTGTAATTATGTATATATAAATACAAACACATTAATGTATATATTTGAGAAATATTTACAAGTATATGTATTTATTTATATTTTTATATAATTTATATTATATATAAATAAATTTTTTGTACATAAATAACATATTTCTCTTAAATATATACATTAATTTGTGTGTATTTATATATACTTATTATTTACAAACATTACTCACACATATATTATGCAAACTCAAACTTTTATTTTGTATGCGATTAATCGCGATTATGATCCCAGCTGTAAGCCGTGACACAAAGTAGGATCTCAGTTGTCGTCTTACATCATCAATCTATGATACATTCGGTGACTGTGAGCTGCATTAAAATGGTGGCTAGCAAAGAAAATGAACACTAGATCATGTCTTAATAAAAATAAAAATGTAAAGATGTAAAAATAAAAATGATGACGTGTGTGGAGTTTGTTGTCGCACTAATTGCGTCATCAGGTACTGTGCTCTTATTGGTTTGTGATTTTTCGTAGGAGAAGCCACACTAAAGGACTGTACCCCAAAACTTATCTTTAAATTTGATTACAATGGTCATTAATCAGCTGCCAGCGAAAATGTCAAACTAGCGATTAAAGGCTACAGGTTTTAGCATATGAATATTTAGGATTCGCAAAATGTGTCTCAGTGACCAAATCGTACATTGTTACGCGACGCACAGACTCAAAGCCAGAACGGAGCGGAGCGGCAGAGGTTTACTCCTCCGGCTCCAGCTCCACTCCGGGTTTTCATTCCTTCCTCTAGGCACAATCCTGAGAGAAACTCGAAAAATCCCCGTGGTGTTGTTATACAAAAAATAAAAACACACTAACAAATAATATCTAGAACTAACTGCGGTATAATGTGGAATAGAGGCGTCGAATATAAGCAGTGTCTATATAAAAAAGGACGCTCTAAATTCAGAACCGTCTAAATTTGATATAAAAGTTCAGTTTGTGGCATAACGTTAAATACTTAAACTGCTCGAGCACTATGAAGGCTCAGTCATTGTCACGCGCTGAAGCTCTTGCAGGCTGTTAATGTTAACTGTGTATCTGCTGAATTGATCAGACAAGGCGAACATGCTTTTGCATCATGCAAACGCATATCCGTTTGCACATTTCTGTCGCCCTCTAAATCCGAGATTTTTGCAAACGGCTTTTCCGAAAATTTGCAAAGAAATAAAACGTTGGCTTGTAACGTTAGTTAAAAGCAGACAAGTCCACATATTATGATGTAGCAGCACACTTCGTGTCTTTTTCCACCATTTTCCCACATTTGGAGACCTCTAGTTAGCCATCCAGTTAAGTAGACTACAGTAAAGCAATGTGCAAAACTTGTGAAAACTTACCCGTGGCAAGTCGTTGCAAAGGCTTTGACGGTTTTCTTTCGCGCGTGCGAATTATATGTGCGATCTTAACACTCGGCTGGACTTACTTTTTAACTTCCATCCAATCCCTCAGCAGAGTACAGAATTGATATCGGTTTCCTTCTCATAACGCACGAATCTTTTCAACTTGCCGAACTGCCATTTTCCAGCACAGCACGAAGCGGGCAGGACTGCGTGAGAACTAATGAAAGCCCCACGGAAAATAGCGGAATTAGCCGAAAACGTCCGAAAGAGTAAATCTCGGTTAACACATCAAGCGTTCCTCATTCATGCGCTCCCTATTGCGCCATCCTGCTGTGGTAGAGCAAATTAGTGTAAAAACTCGTTCATAAAAAATGTAGATCTACCAGTAATAAAAAAAAAAAAAGTTACCATCTCAAATTACGCTATTCTGCGAAATAGATTTTGTTATCGTTTAGTAGAGTGATGAGACATTTTCAAATTTCAAAAGCAGCAGGTCAATGGCATAAAAACACTTTGATATATGTAACTTAGCAATATATTTAATGTATTCAAATATTTTAAAGTTTGGGGTCAGTAACTTTGTTTTGAAAGAAATTATTTTATTTAGCAAGAATGCATTAAATTGACTAATAGTGACAGTAGGCTTTTACATGGTTACAATTCAATTAATGAATTACAATAATCAATTTCAAATGAATTCTGTTCTTTAAAGAATCCTGAAAAAAAAAAAATCAAGGTTATGGTTTGCTCAAAAATACAGCACAACTGTTTCAGCATTAGAATGATTTCTGAAGGATCATGTGAAGACTGTAGTGGGTGTTCAGCTTTAAAAAAAAAAAACAACAACAACATATATGTAAAAAGTAACTTAAATTCTAATAATATTTCACACCATTTACTTTTGATCAAGTGCAGCTTGGTGAGCATAAGGAACTTATTTAAAAAACATGGGGAAAAAAAATCATACAGACCCCAAACTTTTGAACGGTTGTGTATTTTGATCAGTCCTGGAGGCAGGCAATATATATACCACAGAGGTTTAGTAGAAAACCCATTGACAGTCACAACAGGAAAGGCACTGAAATATGATTATCAGCAATTATGTACACATTTAATCACTGTTAAAGCCAAACTTTACAAATACAGTTGAGGGTGAGTGGATTAGTTAGTCTAGGATCATTTTGAATCCCTTAAATCAGGTTGTGAAAAAAACAAAATACACTACACAGAACTTCTACTTCTTATATATATATATATATATAAGAACAGTACCATACAAAGAAAATGAAGGTAGCATGTCAACTTGAGGAAATAGTGCCACATTAAGAAGAAGAGAAAGACAAGTCAGACTGGGAGTGCAAGTTATCATTCACAAATATCTGAACTTCATCTTCTGTCTCTTTAGTTCTGATTAATGAATCAGGAAGCAATCCAGTTTAAGCAAACTATTACATAGAAAGCTCATGTTACAATTAACTGAATGATTTCTGCCATTTCTTTCCAAACAAACAAGCTGATGACAACACTGCAGAAGGCTATCAGGCAGATTCAAACTATGGCATTTATATAGCGTAGTCACAAAAACAAAGCCATATAGTCGTGGAGTGAATTCAAGAGAAAAGACATTTCCACAAGTCAGACTACAAAACACTGACAGAAAACCAAAGGTTACATAGGTCAAATGATTTCAGTTGTACAACACTGCTACACCATATACCAGATCCAAAATATTGTAAATAAAACGTTATCACCAAATTAGTATACATAAGCCAATTTGTTCTTTCCAAATAATGAGAACAAGTACGATCAGGTAAACATGATACACTACAATGCAAACATTGGCTGAATGGCTTCTTAAAATTCTTTACTTAGGTGCTGAAAAATTATTGGGTATGACTGACAGAACACAAGATTCATTTCTTGTACATCCAAGTTTGACAAAATGGCAGTCAACTAAATTTTGTTGACCAATTAGACACTATATGATACTGATATTTATGAGATATGAGAATGAAAAAAAAACAGCAGTAACTGAACCTCAGCAGGACCACATATGTGCAAATTCTCAGAAAGCGATCCTACTGTATGACCTTTCTATTAACGTCTTGTATAAAAGAAAATGTAATAAATAAAATCTGTCCAAAATCTACAAAAGTTCACTGTGCCACCTGGTCAAACAAATTTTAAGGGATGGTCCACTCATAAATGAAAATTTCTGTCATCCTTTACTCGCGTCATGGCATCCCAAACCTGTATGACTTTCTTCTGTGAAGCTTCAACAGTTTTTGGAAGTCAGAGAGGTCTAAAACAACACAGACAATTTCCCAAAGATCTTCTTTTATGTCCCAAAAAAGAAAGAAAATCATACAGGCTTGGACCAACATGAGGTTGAGTAAACAATGACAGATTTTCCATTTTTGGATGACCTATCCCTTTAAAAGACAGTTTTGCAGGTGAATGACTTCTAACTTACGAATAAATGATACTAAACAAACACTTTGAACCCCTGTCTTTTCTCTGATTATGTTTCAAATGATCATGGAAGCACCCGTACATCTGAGTCTCAGAGTTTTCTGGAGATATCTAAGGCTAACACTCATCCTCCCGTTTCTTCTGTTCTTTTAGCTTGGATCCAAGCTCATCGGTCTTCCTCGCTGAAGTTTCTGAGCTTCCCTCAGTCTGCGCTGAGCTGATCCATGCCACTTTGAAACGTGGATGAGATGGCACTGGTGTAGATGTTGCAACCTTTTTGTCATCAGAGTCATCAAAGCTGACTTCTTGAACGGCTTCCTGCTTTTTAAACGAATCTCGTCTTTCAGACAAGTTTAGCTTCCTCATAACCACACCACCGGAGTCCCTCACTCGTTGACCAGCCAGGTACAACCCTTGTCTAGCATGGTCACCAACACACACAAAACCTGAGGCAATGTCACTAGTTTGTGACTCAAGCCCCTCAGCCTCACACTGAGAAACCTCCACAGTGTGTCTCCGAGTGGAGAAGGCCTTTTTGTCTCCGGAGAGCCTCTCAGATGACTGAACTCTGTTCAGCAGTGGCGAACGGGGCGATTCTGCACTGCGGGGACACACCGTCTGTCTCACGATGGTCGGTGGGGACATCATCTTATTATGAAACGAGTGGAGGCTTTTAGGAACTCCAGCGAGGGAAGATGGAGAACACTGCGGAGACAGAGGCTGTGAGGAGGGATTGCAGGCGAGGGGAGAGGGGGGAATACTGTTGCTGGACTTGCAGCGGCCCGATTTGCTATAGCGAAGGCCGATCTTTGATCCCAAAACGTGAAGAGAACTTGGTCGACTTTGAGGGATGGGTGAATTTGGAGAGCTTGAGCAGGGTGAGGAACTCTGTGGAGAGTTTGAATCTGTGGAGAAAGTACAAGCAATGCCAAATCAATCACATACAGTTTTTCTTTATTTTTATTTATCAATAGATGAATGTAAAGGCAATTTACATTTTGGTGCTCTAATGCTCCACCAATAAACTTTCAAACAGTGGAAAAATCGTATAAAATTTTATATATAGCCTGCACTACCTTTCAAAAGTTTGGGGTCTTTAAAAGGTGCCATGAAACTTTTTTTTTACAAGATGTAATATAAGTCTAAGGTGTCCCCTGAATGTGTCTGTGAAGTTTCAGCTCAAAATACCCCATAGATTTTTTTTAATAAATTTTTTTAACTGCCTATTTTGGGGCATCATTAAATATGAGCCGATTTATGCTGTGCAGCCCCTTTAAATCTCATGCTCTCCGCCCACGGAGCTCGCGCTTGCCTTAAACAGTGCCTAAACAAAGTTTACACAGCTAATATAACCCTCAAATGGATCTTTACAAAGTGTTCGTCATGCATGCGGCATGCATGCGTTGGATTATGTGAGTATTGTATACTGTTATATTGTTTACATTTGATTCTGAATGAGTTGGAGGCTGTGATCCGTGGCTAACTGCTAATGCTACACTGTTGGAGAGATTTATAAAGAATGAAGTTGTGTTTATGAATTATACAGACTGCTGTGTTTAATAATGAAAATAGCAACGGCTCTTGTCTCCGTGAATACAGTAAGAAACGATGGTAACTTTAACCACATTTAACAGTACATTAGCAACATGCTAACGAAACATTTAGAAAGACAGTTTACAAATATCACTAAAAATAACATGATATCATGGATCATGTCAGTTATTATTGCTCCATCTGCCATTTTCGCTGTTTTCCTTGCTTGCTTACCTAGTCTGATGATTCGGCTGTGCACAGATCCAGACGTTCTGCCCTTGTCTAATGCCTTTCATAATGTTGGGAACATGGGCTGGCATATGCAAATATTGGGGGCGTATATATTAATGATCCCGTCTGTTACGTAACAGTCGGTGTTATGTTGAGATTCGCCTGTTCTTCGGAGGTCTTTTAAACAAATGAGATTTATATAAGAAGGAGGAAACAATGGTGTTTGAGACTCACTGTATGTCATTTCCATGTACTGAACTCTTGTTATTCAACTATGCCAAGATAAATTCAATTTTTCATTATATATATATATATATATATATATATATATAAAATGAAAAATTGAATTTATCTTGGCATAGTTGAATAACAAGAGTTCAGTACATGGAAATGACATACTTTTAACATAATTTTAAAATGTAATTTATTTCAGTGATGGCAAAGCTGAACTTTCAGCAGCCATTTTGTTCAGCAGTCTTTAGTGTCACATGATCCTTCAGAAATCATTCTGCTGATTTGGTGCTCAAGAAACATTTTTATTATTATCATCATCATCATAAGAAAATTATAGATGTCTTTAGTCAATTTTGATCAATTAAATGTGTCCTTGCTAAACAAAAGCATTCATTTATTTAAAAAAACAAAACAAAAAAAAACTGAAACCTTTTGAACTGTAATATAGGTCAATGACACATACAAGTGTCCATGATTAGGAAGAAGTCTTTGAAAAATCTAGCTTAAAACATGTGCCAAGATCATATAAATGTACTTTTTTTGTATTAATATTGGTTTCTTTTGGATTTGAAAAACTGAAATGTGAAATGTAAAGTGGTGTAACCAAGTATAAAATAATTATGTTTTACCGTAAACCTTGAACAGTACAAAACAGTTTTGAAACATTTTTCAAGGTAAAAAGTATTTTTAAACAGATATCATGTATTTTTAATTCAAATGTGTCAAAGTTTTAGGGCAGTCACACCACAATGACATTTTACAACCTGAATTTACCTTCTATTGTCATAATTAAGGTCAAATTATTTGATATTTAAGAGACTCATTGACTTTGACAGTCACTTTATTTCACTAAATATGTAACAGACACATATTTTCTTGATTGAAACCCATTTGGTGAAGTGCCCTCTTTATGTTGTGACTTTGAGCCGGGTCGTAACAAGGGTCTGCAGGGGTCTTCTCTATGATATCAGTGAGCAGACAAGTTTTTCAAATATTAATTGGCAGTGAAGCAGTTTGTTTAATATTTTCTTGAGAAATAATAATAAAAATGAATCATGCCAAACAAATGTTTTCAAGAATTTGTTTAGTTGAATGAAGCATTTTTCTTTGAGGCGTAACTAATTACAAGCCGTAGCATATAAAGGCTGTATTTGACAGTGAGAGACAGACTGAGTCATACCACATGACAGGTCCGGAGCTGGGCTTCTGCATGGGGTGTTGGGCCCAGGAGACAGACTCGGAGTTGGAGAGTCAGACAGGCTGTCGTTAGGCGAGTGCTGAAAACCCGCTGAAAAACTGCGACTGTTCTGAATCCCTGGACTGTGTTTGGGCAGCTTCTTCAAAAGGCTACGCCGTTTGCTGGAAAAATTTTGATATAAAGTTATAATATTTTAGGTCTCAATGGGTTATAACAGGTTTAAAATGTCCCAGAAGACACAACAAAACATCTTTCCAACCTGTCTTGACCCTCTTTCCGTTTGCTCTTTTTACTGCGTCGTGCCATCTTCCCCTTTGAGCTGGTCTTTCTCGCAGGGCCAGTTTTAATGGACGTATTCTCAAGAGGAGTCGTCTGCAGAGTCACTTTACTGCCACTCTTCAAGCAGAAAATTAAGAAATCAAGCATCTATTCCCATCCTTTTTTCAAAAGCGTATGGGCTGCCTTCAATTCCAGATCTATTTGAGAATCTCACCTTCAGCAGAAGCTCCACCACATCCGTGTGCACCAGACCCTGGATACACTCTCCATTCACATGAGTGATGAGATCACCAGCCCTCAGCCCGGCCTCATGAGCAGGGCTGTAGTCTTCAACGCTCTAGATAAATGGTAACATAAAAATACATTTAAATAGGTCAAACCAATAAAAACTATACACACAAAAAGCACCATTGGAGAAGCACTAATTATATATCAAAAACGTTTTGGCCAATGATTTCAGCCCTCCCAAACTGTTTCGGCCGAAACTTCAGTAACACTTTGTAATAACTGCACGCTATGAAGCATTAGTTAAACATTAGTAAATAGTTAATTCATCATTTATAAAGCATTAATAGACATTAATAAGCAGTTTATAAATACAGCTATAAATGCTTTATTCTTGATTTATAAGCATATCTATAATGTGTTTAATAATTGTATTTTCATACTTTATTAATGATCAATTTATCATTTCTAAATGATGTATTACATTATTAAGTTATTTAGGAGTTTTTAGTGGTTCATAAGATCATTTAAGAAGTGTAAGTAAATGATTAATAAAATATTTAAACAACACATGTCTTTCATATAACACATAAAATATTTATTAACACATATCTACTGTAATTCATGAATAATTCAGGTAGATATAAAACATTTAGTAGTGGTCAGTTAACTATTTTTGAGAGCTCATCTAAAGTGAGGACAATTTATGCTTTGTAAAGCTTTTATAAATGAGATTTAAAGGTTCAGTGATCTTCTGCACTGCTGTTCACCAGTGTTTTAAAGTTAGTACTGAGGTAGTTTTGACACTATGTGTTTATAAAGCATTTATTAACACACTGAGTAACTAATACTATACGTCTAATAATAAGATGCATAAATGTACATTTGAATATTTTATTAATCATTTACTTCCTAAATGATCTTATGAACCTAAATAACTGGTTTGTAAATAATGAACTACATAATTTAGAAATGATAAATTGATCATTAATAAAGTATGAAAATACAATTATTAAACTCATTATAGATATGCTTATAAATCAAGAACAAAGCATTTATAGCTGTATTTATAAATGGCTTACTAATACTAATGTCTATTAATGCTGTATAAATGATGAATTGACTATTTACTAATGCTTAACTAATGCTTCATAGTGTGAGTTATTCTAAAGTGTTACCTAATTTTCAGTTGAATATTTTCCATTGCCAAAGTGTTGCTGCATTGCTAGTTGTCGATGGAATAAAATGGAATGATTCACACTGCACTCATAATACCCACCCAGACCATGTGGTGCACCGTGTAGACATCTGTGTTGCCCATGTAGACCCGAATGGCACGGAGTGCAAAGCCATACTTCCTCCCAGAGCTGTGGATGACCACAGGAGGACGAAGACTGCTTACGCTGAGAGAGAGGTCACGGTTGGGGGAAGAGTCCCGAGATGAAGGGTTGGATGAGAGGGAGTGTGAGGACATGGGGCTTGTCTGGAGCCCACCAGGGATGTCATCTATAGCGATAAAGGTTCAAATATAAAATAAACGCCTCATAATATCTGCAATATCCACATTAACTAACTAAATATCTAACATTTATGTCAAGTAATGTTTTGCTTTCATCTTCGTCAATAAGCTCTCTGTTCCTCTCAACTGTTCATTGTTCTCTTGAAATCACCTGCTTCACTTGTTTATTGTTTAAGTCACATGAATTTCAGTTGCCTACAATGTGATCGTATCACATGATGGTACATCATCTACACATCTGAGCTCCCTGTACCTGCTGTGACGATGAGGGAAAGGCCAGACACGGATGCAGACTTGGGGACTTTGCATGTGTAAGGAGATCGTGGCTTCTCAGGGGTCTCATGCTGGAGCCCGATGCGACGTGGACCCTTCTGGTCCCTGCGATTAGTAGGTCTTGTTCCAGTGGAATTGCTGCGCAGACGAATTCGCTGGAGATTTGAGACAAGACCTTCTAAAAGGAAACAAATATATAAGAAAACTTGAAATTGAGATGGAGCATTTACAGACTGACAAATTCACAAGCCGTTCATTAATTTCACCTAATGTTAGATTCAAATATGCATTAATAAATTGTTACCCTCATCCTCAGGAAAGGCAAAGTGGGGCATGGCCTCCAGGCTCTGAGTGCTGTTTAAAATTAGAGGACTACTGCCCCTCTCAGGCTGAGATGAACTGGATGATGCTCTCGGCCTCGGACTGAGTGAGAAGAGATATAGCAAACTTTGACTTTAAGCAAATAAACAGCATTTTTAACGTGACAACATTTTAAAAAATGACATGATTATACAATAAATACATTTATTATAATTATGTCAGCTTTATTTTAATTAACAAAAATGTTTTTAATTGTTGCATGTGAAGTAGGGATGTCACTCAAAAGATATGTCGGTGACTGGCTACAATGATCGATGCTTCAAAAACACGGCATCTATCAGAAGATCCCAAATGTATCCGCTGATAGACGCCTGCTTTCAAGCGCTCCCGTCTGTGAAGAGCGTCAAAGATGTCCATTTACAACATGTTTATGAAGCGTTGATCATTGTAGCCAATCACAGACATATCTGTTGAGCCCGTGAACACAATGGCCAATCATAGGTGTTTGAGAATGCTACGGGGAAATGCTGGTATCGTCACATTTTTTAAATTTGTTACCGAAGTCATACTTTTGACAGCCCTAATATGAAGTTCAGTCATCAGTTTTAAGATTAAAACTTTTTCCATCAAGAAAAACAGACTTCTATCTTCTAATTCCATTGTGATAAATAAACCTGAAGTAGAGCGCATTGCATTGTTAGTATTACACTATTCCTTGCAAGCTCATTCAGGTATTCTATACATTCCCAATATTTCTGCAACATCCAAACAATATACTGCAGAAATGGTATGTCCTGTGTCAGTAACCCATTCCATACACAGCTGTGTGCTCACCTCCACCTGTGGGCATCCTTCCTGTCGCTACTCGCAAGCTGTCTGGGGGTTTCTATTGGAGAAAGCACTGAATGACCATCCCACCGGTCCTCCTTCTCCTCACTGCAGCTCCGCTCAGAGGAGGACAGGCTCAAGTTGGAGGGAGAAGCCAGCTGCTCGGAGCTACTGTACACCTGATTTACATGACAAAAACAAGTCATGATCTGCTCCTAACTGTGTTAAATGTTCAGTCTGCCATGAGAACAAAATAAAACTGACTGACAGGTATCACTAAAAGATACTTTTGTGCACATTTCACCTTGCTGAAGCGATGCGAGCACGAAGAGAACTTAATCTCCTGATAAGATTCATCATCATTTGTCTCATCATCCTCCTCAGAGTGGTGGTAACGGTCAGAGCGTGCTGGACAGCAGATGAACAGAAGCTTCAGTTTACATTTATGATTCAGTAGATGTCATAAAAGAGCAAGGGAGCCACCTACTGTCGAAGTAGCTTGTGTCGTCTTCAGTTTCCAGCTGTGGAATGAACTCTGCTTTTTGCCTTAGCAGTCCACTCCAGTCCAGACCATGGAAGAAGACGTGATGTTTGACCTCTGCTGCCCCTCCTGTAGGTCATACCACACATGATTCAATGCAGCTTTTTAAGTTTATTAACAGCAGTGTTGTTATTGTTAACTAAAACTATTAAGAATTGTTGTACACTGACATAAAGCTGAAATAAAATAAAATATAAATATCAGATGGAAAAACTCAAACTTATTAACAACATTTCTAGTTTCATTTAAGTTAAAGTTGTAAAATTACTAAAACTAAAAAATATAAAACTAAATAGAAGTATTTTGTTTAAAAAAAAGTTTGTAGACAAACTTAAAGTTGGCTTGAGAAAGCCTAGCCGGAAAGTTTGAAGTAGTTTTAAAAGCTTGAAGCTAAACTCATTTCAAATAAAAGAAAATGTAAAATTATAATATTATACTATAATATTATATACAGTAAATAATAATAAATTATCGCTGCTAAACAGGCATTTATTAGGGCTAAAAGGGAAAAACACCAACCTGTTCCCAAACGCTCCAAGGGACTTTGTCGCAGCAGTTTTGTGATTAGGTCTTGAGACTCAGCAGGTAATGCATCATCACCCTCAGGCCACTCAATTTCATCTATGGAGTAACAAGGATACGGATAAAAAGATACAAGGATACGGACAAACACAAACAACATGAACTGGAGGATTGCAAAGGGTTACGTTACGTACTGGCCCATGTCAAAAGTGCCCACCCCCAAGTTTCTATGATATTCTGATCCCTCTGCAATGTAGGGAAATGGGAGCTTTTCTCCACTTGTTTAATCATTCACCAGGCAGAAATGATATCAATCATAATTTAACAATTTAAGGATCGATCCTTACCACTGACCACCTGGCCAAAGAGCTCTTCTGGTGTGTCTCCAAAAAACGGCACACAGCCCACCAGGAATTCATACAGGATAATTCCCATGGCCCACCAATCCACAGGTTTCCCATAACCTTGCCTCAGAATCACCTCAGGTGCAATGTACTCTGGAGTGCCACAGACCTAGAAAACAACAGATGAAAATGTTGTCATCATTTCTTTCTTCCGTGAACCACAAAAGGAGACTGGAAAAAAAGAAAGTCTAAGCGACCCTTTATCATGAAACAAAAGAGAATGTTAACTTTCACTGGTACTGTAACAGTAAAAAAAATACCATAAAAATGTTCCTAATGACACATGGGCTATGTTTCATGTCTTCAGAAGCCACTGGATAGTTTGTGTGGAAAAACATCACTAATTTGAGTTTTTATTCACACAAAATTGTCTTCTTCATCGGCATAACTTACATTTAAACTTGGCATGTGAGAGCATGTTGCACCATCTTGTGAGCGACCAGAACATTGCAAATTTGAATGTATTTGATCACAAATACAGCCATAGGAAATATTACAGAATTAGTAAATAATGACTTGCTCTCAAATCTCATTTTATAATGCCGTTTTGTCCTTTCTGGAACTTGGCAGTAAAAAACTAAAATTAAATAAATAAAATAAAACATATTTTAAAAATATAATGCCATTATTCCCTCTTTTTTTAAGTAATTTTTCCAGCTGTTTTTCCCTTTATTATCTTTGCAGTAAAATAATGCATGGATAAGTGCTGCTTGGACATTTTGTTGAAAATAAATTTTATGGGAGAAAGAAAAAAATATGGGGTAGAAATTACTCAAACAAATGAAGACAAAAATCTAGTCTTTTATTGTGAACATTTAAAACTCTTAACACTTAAAAACTGCATTTATAGGTAGACTGACCTGTTTATCAATGAACTCTCTTGTGTCTTTCTCCATGTGCTCCTCATACAGGTTTGTGGTCATGTTCATTAAACCGATTTTAGACAAACCAAAGTCAGTGAGTTTAATGTGCCCCATTGATGTAATGAGTAGGCTGAAGACAGGAAACAAACAGTGTGAATGCAATGTTTGCAGGATGTGGAGTCACAAGTAACTGCAGTATTGCACCATCGAGCAGCTCTTACTTGTCAGGTTTGAGATCCCTGTGCACAATGCCATAATTATGAAGATACTCTAGTGCCAGAACTGTCTCTGCAAAGTACATTCTGGTCATATCAACTGGCAAGGGACCCATATTCTTCAGCAAATTTGCACAGTCTCCACCTGCAAAAATAATTTCATATTAAAACATTACAGCTGCAGACTCAGATACTACACATGAGAAATTATGCATGTGTGTCTCATAAGATTAGTCTAAGAAACACATTTGAAACAATGCATCACTCTTCTGACTCACCCTCCACATACTCCATGACCATGCACAAGTGCCGTCTTGTCTCAAAGGAGCAGAACATGCTGACCACAAAAGGATTCTCTGCAAACGTCAGGATGTCCCGTTCCACAAACACCTGCTGGATCTGGTTCCTCAGGATCAAGTTCTGCCGGTTTATCTTCTTCATGGCAAACCGCTGCCGTGTCCCACGGTGCCTCACCAGGTATACAGCCCTGCGAGTCATCACTCAAATCAGTATCAAAGCTGATAGATATTCTTAAAGCTGGAACACTCTACACAACTTTTAAAATCTCAACACATTTAAAATCAGACACATGTTGACTTTGTAAATGGTTGAAGAGTAAAACTAGGCATCAATACAACAAACTGTTAATATTTGCTAGGAAAACATGACAAATGAAAACAATGTGATCTAAAATCAGCTCCAAAATATCTAACATGTCTTTTCTTCTCCAACGGAATGGACTCAATCTATAAGAGTCTGTGTCCATCATACGCTATACAAATTTCTGCAAAATTTTTCAAATCAACGGCCCAAAATCTGCAGACTTGCTCTGACTTTTGGCAACTAGTGTTGACTCGTCACAGTCGTCGACAGTCAACACGGTCAAATTCTCTCCAAGATGATTCAATGTTCCTATTATTATACTCGATCTATAGATGAACATCTATGGATTTGCATAAAATGACTTTATCTTGCTGGAGTTTAATGCCGTTTCTAAACCATGCTACTTTCTCCCAGGTCTCTTTTAGATCATTCTGCACACAGGATGTGCATAAATGCTTTGTGCTGCTCTGTATTGGAACCTTTCATATTATAATACTTTTGTGCAATGAAAGATTATTAATAACCTTTCATGTTCTGTCCTATCATATGTTTTTGCCTCATTAAAAAGCTGCGCTAAAAATTTAAAAGAAATGTCGGTAACACTTTACAATAAGGTTCATTTGTTAACATTAGTTTATGTATTTACATGAACTAACCATGAGCAATACTTTTGTTACTGTATTTGTTAGTTTTTGTTAACGCTAGTTAATAAAAAATACAGCAGTTCATTGTTTGTTTATGTTAGTTCACAGTGCTTTAACTAATGTCTCATACATGACAAAGTCATGAGTCATGAGTCATGAATGAAAGAGTCAGCCTGACTCCTCCTGTTTATTTTGAATGCCTTCCAAGCTAGTGAAGCTACTGGTTTATTTACAGTTGTTGCACTGGTGCACAATTATTTTTTATAAATAATTCACTACCATTGTGTCTGTTTGTTATTTTGTTTTACAAAGTTAGGACAGTACTGTTTAAGTCAAGCCTGAGGCCTTGCACAAAAGAATGATTCCAGTATCTTCCACACAGTGAGGCATACAGTTTATTAGGTAATTCAGTGCTGTTTTTTTGTTTTGTTTAATTTTTTAATTTTAGTATCAGATCAGTAATTCTGTACCGGCCAATACTGAATCCCAGGTATCAGAGGCGATATAGGCGGATTCATAAATCCCTAGCGAAAATCTAGGCAAAAGTTGTGTAGTGTTTTCCAGCCTTTAGTCAACTGGTGACTTAAATTCTTGTGACTATAAAACAGGCGATTTCTTCTCTGAAGATAACAGCAATAAGTGTGAGCTCACCCATAAGCCCCATTGCTGATGAGCTTTATGGTCTCAAAATCTCTTTCCAGAGGTTTTCTTCGAGGTGTTGTGGTTCCAGGACGATTCTGGGGCACAAAAAACAAAAAACTTCTCAAGAACAGAACAAGACAACATCTACTTGATTGTAAATCAAAAGTCACAAGTTATCAGGAAGTGGTCTAGATCCACTAATTATTTCTCAATAAATAAATAAGAATCTTAAACTGCTGGGGGTTTTCCTGCAAGTAACAGATAAGCTCTATTAACACTGAAATTTGAAGCAACATATATGTAGTGTACACTACAGTTCCAAAGTTTGGGGGTAGGGGCTTATGCATCACAGTTTCCACAAATATATTAAGCAGCACAACTGTTTTCAACACTGATAATTATAAGAAATGTTTCTTCAGCACCAAATCAGCATATTCTTTCTGAAGGATCATGTGACACTAAAGACTAGAGTAATGATGCTGAAAATTCAGCTTTGCCATCACATGAATAAATTACATTTTAAAATAGAGCAACACTGTTATTTTAAAGGTGCCCTAGAATTAAAAACTGAATTTACCTTGGCATAGTTGAATAACAAGAGTTCAGTACATGGAAATGACATACAGTAAGTCTCAAACTCCATTGTTTCCTCCGTCTTATGTATATCTCATTTGTTTAAAAGACCCCCCCAAAAACTGGCGAATCTCAACATAACACTATCAAACTCATTCAGAATCAAATGTAAACATCCAAATAAATACTCCAATGCATGCATGCAGCACGCATGACGAACATCTTGTAAAGATCCATTTTGAGGGTTATATTAGCTGTGTGAACTTTGTAAATGCACTGTATTATAGTCGAGAGCTCGGGGGAGCAGGGAGTGCGCGGTTTAAAGGGGCCGCAGCCTGAATCGGTGCATAGTTAATGATGCCCCAAAATAGGCAGTTAAAAAAAATAATTAAAAAAAATCTATGGGGTATTTTGAGCTGAAACTTCGCAGACAAATTCAGGGGACACCTTAGACTTATATTACATCTTGTAAAAACTGGTTCAAAGGCACCTTTAAATAGTAATAATATTTCACAAAATTACTGTTCAGTTTCACAGTTGTTTGTTTATATCAAATAAATGCTTCTTGGTGAGCATAAAATTAAAATAAATTTAATACAAATTTTTTTAAGTATAATTAAAATAATCCCTTACTTTTGAATAGTAGCATATATCAGATTTTACAGCTTTAAATTTGACTCATCCAATCTCAATTATAATGTATTACTGTTGTGAGAGCTTTTTTTTATCTCAAGTGTTGCACAATATGAAGCTGTTTTGATGCCAGACTTTTTCATTTGATACGACATGTTAGCAAGTAAGTGCAAATGAGAGAAAATCAAATTGCCTTAAGTAATCAAAAGGTTAATCCAAAAATAGTCATTACTACATGAATTTGCACCAACATTCCTGCAATATACATTGGTTATTTCATTTCACAACTATACATAATTCTGACTTAAAACTGACTTGGACTGTGGTTAGGAATTAAATTTAGAGACTGGACCTCATGGAAAGAAAAGTATGAGACCTCCAGCAGTGTAGAGAAACAGTGAGCCACTTTTATGTTAAGCCTTGGTTTATTTTCTTACCTCTGCAGTGTCGTCCAGTTCTCTGCTTGGGCTGCCTGAGTTATTGTGCTCAAGCTGCACCATTTCTGAACCCAAAGACAAGAAAAAACTGTCAATCACTTGTTTGCCTAAAGCTATTATTTAATTAACTTTTACAACATAGACAAAAACATATAATTTAAGGGTGGGGTGCTAGATAAATCATAAATATACCCTCCAGGGGGTCTCGAGTGAGACCCAGTTGGCTGATGATATATCGGGGGATATCAGTCTTGATCCCCTGGCCAACTTTTGCATGGCCTTCTGCAACTTCAAGACGTTGATAAAACTCCTCAGGATCAAACTCCTGTTGGTTAATAGAAAAATGGTTTGTCAGCATTACATAAATGGCATTAGAATGAGTCCCAGTTTTCACACAATAATTAATTACAAATGTAGATTACTAGGGCACAGGCGGTTTTCAACATGATCTAGAACTCTGCTGGTCAAAAAAAATCTATTTAAAACCTCATGATCTGCTGAGATTTTGTTCCTAGAGACCCCAATGATATAAGTGATTCTTATTATTATTATATAAAAAACAAAGACATTCCTAATTACTACTTATTTAATAAAAATGGGATTTTTACAATTAAAATACTAAAAAACCATCAGACTCAAAACAGAACAGAATCACAGTGTTAATCATCATTTTACCAGACATTCCAGAAGTCTTGCTGGCCTGGAAATAATGATGAGAATCTTCTTCACGAGTTTGGCAATAACAGTCACTTCCTCACTCTCAGAGCGTTCATATGCCTATGGTTAAAAAAAACACATACAAGGCCAATATAAATAAACTTTACAAGCACAAAACAACCTACATTTTGCATGACATTTGGTAGATGTTAAAATGAGGCAAATTCAGTTCTCAAAATGGTAAAAGTTACAGAAATAAGCCTCTTGATTCACTGTGAGAGGACAGAGAGAAGTAATAATGGAACAAGACCATAAAAACCCCTTAAGCTCCAAATGACATTTAAGTCATTTAAAGGGATAGTTCACCCAATAATTACAACCCCGTATGACAGCATTTTGTTCTGTGCAACCCAAAATAAAAATATGAAGAATTTTCACGCAGCTTTTTTCCATAGAACAGTTTGTGATGACGTCATTCGTTTAAAAGATATAAACACAAAAAACAACCATATGTGAGCAACTTGGAAATGTAAATCGAATTTGTTGCACCACGACCTGTTTCCCCTTGCTTAATTTGATCAGCCTCTTCCCTTCGTTTGCTATTCATGACTTTAGAAGCATGAAGCAAAAGCTCCTCGGGGAGACAAAACAGTCTCTCGCTTGCCCTAATTAACCATCCTTCCCTCCACAGTGCCGACATAACTGCTTGGGCACATACACTATAGATGACTAGTGTGCAAACAGCTCTCTTAATGTCTTTCCAGAAAAACTGCGCATGACAACAGCAGATTGGTATGAGGAATGAAAGCTGCCAGTTTATTTTAAAACAAACACACACAAACATGTGCCTGTATAGATACAACACAGGTTCGTCTCCACAAAGGAAAATACCACAGTGTTCCAGTACAGCAGTTCACTGAATGTCATTTTCAGAGGGAATATGACAGGAACAGTGCTTATTAAAAGAATAACTCAGGACTTCTGGGGTCTTATGTCTGGAGCCATGAGACTCTCAGTCAGTAATCATTTAGTAATAATACTGCTCTTATAAAGGAGACAGGCTGTGGCAGTATTACTGATTCAGCTGATGGTTGGAAAGAGAGAATTTAACCCCTCAGTATGAACTACAGCATGGTCATGTTAGTGCAAACTAAAGAACTAAAAAAACAGTAATATAGAGAGTACAGAAAGAAGGCTGCTTTTGAACACATGCATGATATGGGCACATGCTCTATAAAGAGAGTATGTGAAGAGCACTTACATGGTCAAAAGGCCAGTCTTAAGGCAAGACCTTAACATAAGTACAGTTTGGCCTAAGTGCAATGTAAACAGGCAGTGCAAAAAAAAAAAAAAAAAAAAAAAAAAATATGTCAAAATCTATCCATTAGGCCTTGCAGTTTAAAGGGTTAGTTCACCCAGAAATGAAATTTCTGTCATTAATTACTCACCCTCATGTCATTCCAAACCTGTAAGACCTTTGTTCATCTTCAGAACACAAATTAAGATATTTGATGAAACAAAGGTCTTACAAAGGGGTGAGTAATTAATGATAGCATTTTCATTTTTGGGTGAACTAACCCTTTCAAATACCATTCACAATTTTGGGGTCAGTAAGATATTTTAATGTTAAAAACAAAAAGTCTTGTAAGGCTGCATTTAATTGATCCAAGATGCATTACAAACCAGTATTATATTAAAATATTATTACAGCTTGAAAAAAATGGTTTCTATTTTAATGTGTTTTAAAATGTAATTTATTCCTTTGATGAAAAAGCAGAATTTTCAGCAGCTGTTACTCCAATCTGGTGCTCAAGAAACATGCCTTGTTATCAGTGTTTAAACAGCTGCTTAATATTTTTGTTCTGTGATTTATTTATTTATTAATTTTTTTCAGGATTCTTTGATAAATAGAAAGTTCAAAACAGCAGCATTTATTTGAAATAGGTATCTTCTGTAATTATAAATGTCTTTACTGTCAGTTTTGATCAATTTAATGTGTCCTTGCTGAATAAAAATATTAATCGTTTCAATATAATTATTTACATTAATACTTAGCGTAAAGTATTCAAGAATTGTGACATTTTGCTAGTATCGAAACTAATATGGAGTACTGAAATTCTGGTCTTTTTTGACATTGCAAACTATGGATCTATGCAAACTACTTTTTTTTCAGATGCAAATATCAACATAATGAATCTGGCATGTTTTATACCTCATGTAGAAAATTGTCTAATTTTTCCTGAAGCTCCACAAAGTAGCGGGATGCGATAAGCCCCTTTCTGGACTTCTCCAAACAGTCTCGGACAAGCTCGACCAGCTGGTGTTGAATGAAGCCCAGCACTCCATCAGCAAGGGGAGGAGCACTGTCTGGGGAATAGTCTGCAATCACTGCCAGCAAACGCCCCTCCATCTGAGCCGTGGCCTGGAAGAGTGATAAAATGCTGTGAGACTGCGTAGGTGACAATTGTCATTTGTTTTGTTTAGACCAACCAGGCCCTCAATTTTCCCACAACCACAATTTAAACAAAGTAAACAACATGTGATGACATGACGTGGCATCCACGTCCATGATGAAAATCAAAATTTAAATGTCAGAGCACAATTACCTTTGGAAACCGTTCTTTGTAGACGTGATTCATCATCACAATCTCGTTATCAAAGGAGCCACATGTCCGCCCAGGACTACAAAACAATTTTGTACAAACAAATAACATTAAAGCAATAGTTTACCTCACAATAAAAAATTCTGTCTTGATTTACTCATTTAATTTCGAACCCTGTATGACTTTCTTTAGTGGAACAAGCTTATTTTACACTGAAACGTGGATACAAAAGCATCATAAAAGAATCATAAAGGTTCTCTGTATGACTTGCACACTACTAATGTTATTGATAACTAAAACTATTAAAAATTATTTTCAGCAATTTAAATAAAACTGAAATAACAAATATTAGATGAAAGCTTTAAGCTTAGAAAAACTTAAAATAATGAAAATAACTGACTAAAATATGTTTTAGCTGAAGTACTAAAACTACTAAAAAATGAAATAAAGCTAAATACAATGAAAAAAGCTAAAAATTGAAATGTATAAATATAAAATAAAATATAAAATAAAAGCTAATTCAAAATATTAATAAATACTATAATAGTATATAAATAATACTAAAATAAAGCTGCAGTGCAATATATTTGAGGTCTCCAGGGACCTTATGATAACTTTGTGTGAGAAAAAGATTTATCACACTTTTATGGTGATTTTGCCTCCTTTTTTAAAGCTTGAAAGCTTCAGTCCCCCTTCATTATAATTATTATTATTATTATTATTTCCCTTCAAATTGTGTTTCTCAAAAGAGAGTAAACTATACAGGTCTGAAAGGACATGAAGGGGAGTAAATGAAATATTTACAAAAGTAAACTCACTAAAGTAGTGTAATTTTAGTTGGGTCATATTTTTTTAATTTCTTACAGGTTAGGACAATTTTGCCAGGATAATTAATCATTATAATTGTATAAAACATCAAATCTGTACAGATTGTTATACTAAGCAGATAAGCAGAATGTTAAGCATTAGCTAATTAAAATACAGTGTTTGAAAACTTTTTCCCTGCTCTGGCACGTACAAGCCAAACTAATCCTTCATTCTATTTCATTTGGTATCAAAAGATTCAGAAGTTACAAATGGGATTTCACATTTACTATGCAAGCAAACATTTTTCACCAGCTTTCTCTCTATGAAAATGTTGCATTTCACATATTAGCTGAATTTCTCTCAATTCTGTTTTTTCTCTACAACAAGCAGAGACCTAAGACTCCGTGAGCGAGCACGGAAGGGAGAGGGCTGTCCATCCTCATCTGCCACACTCTCTGAACTCCTGAAATGTTTGAAGAGGCGATGGAGGTCATCTGGGGTGGGCTGGGAGGGCAGCTGGTGCAGGAGCTCCTGTGAGGAGGAGGAAGACTAGTGCAGAAGAAAAAGAGACAGAAACTCAGACAACAAATCACATTAGCATGTGCCTGTTGTGTCACCCTAACATTATGGATGTGTAAAAATGTAACAACAGTTGTTGAGCAATGAATATTCAACAGTCTGCATAGCAAGGTGGGGCACATATGCTCAGATTGCATGAAACACAAGTGGTGAGCATCTGACAATCTAAAGTTGTGCAATTATGCAAGACAACTATTGGACGTGGCACTTTCCACTCTAGTTTGCAGATGGTACAGACGTTAATTCAAGACTAAGCGTAAACTGAAATCTTGGGAAAGGAGAATGAGAGGAGCACATGACAGAACCAGTGCTCGAAGGAGGAAACCAGAGGAGCTTCACAGCTTCCCTCTGAATAAAGTCTTCACTGACACTGGCTCAATAGGACATTGTTTAAACACGGCTGACCTCATCGCATGAGCCATGAATGGCCATATAAAATTCAAAACAGAGAAAGGGGCTATTTTTCAAATGATTTCCTTGAAAATAAATCTACAAATTAATTTACAGTATGAATTACAGAGAATTACCAAAAATGACAAGCCTGCAGTTTAATAACTACAGGTCAAATAAAAAAAAATGACATGGATAATTAAATTTTCATGAATTACAAAAGGTATTTTAATGGCAAGAACAGGGTAATCAGTTAAAAATATGTAAATAAAATTACTAAACATATTTAAAAGGATATAAAGAATACCGATTGCTACTATGATTTCAACAAATACATTTATCTAAAGCCCAGGCGGTCTCAAAGTGGGGTCTATAAACAACTTGTATAATGCGTTTAACGTCAAACAAGCAAAATATAGGTTTTTAAAGACTTATTTCTCATGTCTGTGCTACAGGTATTTGCTGTGTTTTGGTTCATTTTTGTGATGTGCTAACAGTGGCGGCTGGTGCAAAAAATATTTGGGGGGGCGCAAAAAAATTTTTTTTTAGAAATGCAGGTATGAATAGGCTAATTGTTAAATATCCATTTAACAAGTGATATAATAATGTATCTATCTAAAACATGGAAAATTCAGTATTTAAAGCATGCCATAGGGCTGAGATCTAAAAAAAAAAAAAAAAAAAACCCTGTATTTAATTAAAAAAAATGTTCATATTGAAGGCTATAAAAACAAACATGAATGTAATTGTGTAGTATATGCTATAAATTATGTGCAAAAAAAGGGTCAAATCACATTAGGCCTAGGCTACATTCTAAAATTTTACCTTTACAATCTAAAAACAAAATATTTTTGAAGCAGAAATTAAATACACTAAAAATGAAAATAAATAAAAACAAAAGAACAAACTAATTATTATTATTATTTTGATTACCCTACAATAGTCACTTTACACAGTTACTGCTATCGTACAAATACACTTTGTTGTAGGTTCGAAATTCTACATAATACATTATTATGTTCGCCAACAAAAACAAATTTGCATCAAATATTTTGAGAAAAATGTCTTTCACTCAGATTGAACTCCATTCGGCGCGCGGCGGCGCTCGTTCACGGAAGTTTTGTGCTTGCTGAAGGCTGGTCCACGCCTGACTGCAAAATGGAAATATTTCCTCGACTTTCTAACATTTACAGATGGAAATGTATGGAAAAATGTCTGTGAAATGTAAATTATGCACTGAGGAAATTATTAAACGTCACCTCAGCTTAAAAAATATATATTAATAGAGGTATGTTTGTTTCCACCAATCGCTGCACAAGTTAAGGTTACGTATGATGACGAAAGCACGTTAGTGCGAGCCCTCCCGGAACCCATAGAGTTTGCAGTGCCTGCAGTTCGAAAAAAAAGTTTTTTGAATGGAAGTCTATGGGAGCAGTCGGGGCAAATCTCCGCCAGACTGAAATGCCCAAAAAGAGGCGGTACTCCACAGAGCGTGACTCGGCGCTGATTGGACTATATCCAGAGGCAGAACAAACAGCCTAGCAGTGACAGCTAGCTTAACTCTGTGGTTGAATGTGATTGAAAAATCCGTCCTTTTCGCACTTTGGTGGTGCGTTGCCCCATTGCCCTAATGAAGAAAACCGCCCCTGTGTGCTAAAGAGATAAGTTCACAGAGGCCGAGACGAAAGAAAGCACACCCTGTTTGTTTTCTTTACTTTACAAAAGGACAATTTTTTTTGTTATTTTGGATGTACACAAAAATAGACCCTTTTCAGTTTTGAATGATGTCTTAAGCCAAGGACACACTTAACGATTGTAAGGCCGATTATGAATGTAATTTGATACTTATGACCGATCATGCCCAAACGCACCAGATTCAGTGTTTAAATCTGCTTCAGTAGAAGGAAACAGTCTTTGTGTGTTGAGCTCAGTCTTAGAATGCTTTAGTTAGTCATTAAGTTTGTCCCCGGCTTTACTCTCATCTGTACGACCATAGATGATGGAGTATTTTAAGTTGTTTCCGCTGCTATAAAAGGAAAAAAATCCAAGTGATCGCGCCAGCACCTCACGCACGTGCGCGCACAAACAAACAAACAAACACACACACACAAATAAACACACACACACACACACACACACACACACACACAATAGCATTGCAAACACATTTTTGCACAAGTGAAGGATGCTGTTTTACATAGATGGTGGGACACAAGAGAAGTACAAAGCCTTGAGCCTTGTTTACATAATAAATTATAGTTAAGTATCCAAATACATGCAAATATGGAAACATTTGGATTCATACCAAATGAGAGAGGAGCCCAATGCCGGTTTAAGTTTTGCTTTAACTAAATTTGTTTAGGCTTAAAATAGGCTAAATATTCTTTGTAATGAATACCACTATAATGTATGTTTATTTTATAGGCTACATATATTTTTCATTCTTATTTTTTTAAATAAATACATTTAAATTTAAAGAATTTGTTGTAGAGTGAAGGGAACTAAAATACATGTTTATAGTGTTTGTAAACATTACATTTTATTTACTGGTATTTTACATTATTTTTTAATGTAGGCCAAATAATAAAATAAGACATACACCGATGTGATTTATCTTTGTTTTGTTTGTGTTTTTCTCAACAACTTTAGTTTGGTGTGACTTTTTTCCATAAAATAAGGTAGATTATAAAATTGTACTGTATTATTAAAAAGTGCATTACAGATGGGGACCATTTGTGCCAACAAAACAAGCATATTGTGTTCATTACTCCCACCCACATTATCTTTGGGTTTAATCACTGTTATAATTATAAGGGGGTCCTTGGAAAATGTTTTACCCCATAAGAGGTCCCTGGCCCCAAAAAGTTTTAGAACCCCTGATCTAGCCAATTAAACATTTCAGAGCATGAGGAAAAATATATCCATTACTTTTTTTCAAGCTTGAAAATCACAATTTATTAATTCCCTGCTATTTCAAGCTGACTCTGTACATGAATACTTTAACACTGTAAAGTTCATCAATATTAATGAGAAAATCTAGCATGCTGTGTACTTTCAGTCTCTTTTCCAACTGGCTGTACTAGTACTGCCATTAAATTGCACTCCAAAAGCAGCAAAAAAAAAATAAATAAATAAAAATAAAAAAAAGCATATAGATAACACATTGAATACATGATAGATTAAAACACATTTGCTCTGTGTATAGTTTGATTATAGAAAAACATTGCAGATGAACTGGATTGATGGCTAAAGAAAAGAAAAACAAAGAGGGTTTTTTTCAGAATAATTGAGAGTGGCCCACTCACTGAAACAGCAGAACTGGGTGGATTGGTTCCATATCCAGACGAAACAGACGCCACAGACCACCTTCGTGTGTCCGGTCTAAAATTGGACAGAAGACACTTTTATATTCAGATAAGGAGTCTCCATTTATTCAGTATGGATCAAAATGCTGGTTATTTTAATGGCTACACAACAGAGTATATTCAACCAGCAACAAATGACAGTGTGGTCCTTTATATACATATACATTACCATTCACATGTTTTGAGGTCACAAGATTTTTTTTAATGTTTTTTGAAAGAAGTCTCTAATGCTCACCAAGGCTGAATTTATTTGATCAAAAATATAGTAAAAACAGTAATATTATGAAACAATACTATTATTTACAATTTAAAATAACTGTTTTCTATTTGAATTTATCTTAAAATGTAATTTATTCCTCTGATGGCAAAGCTGAATTTTCAGCATCATAACTCTAGTCTTCAGTGTCACATGATCCTTCAGAAATCACTCTTATATGCTGATTTGGTATTTAAGAAACATTTAATTACTTAATATTTTTGTAGAAAATGTCATACATTTTTTCAGAATTCTTTCTTTGATTAACAGCAAGTTCAAAATGAAATAGAAACCTTTTTTTAGAAAACTTTTATCAAATTAATGCATCTTTGCTGAATAAATGTATTGATTTCTTTCTTTAAAAAAAAAATCTTACTGACCCCAAGTTTTTGAACAATAGTGTATATACCAGACAGATTTACATGTTTGTCTGAAACATTTAAAATGCTATTATATGATAAAGCTCATGTCTTTGAAAGTAATACTAGGACAATTCTAACTGACTAAAGAGAAAATAAAAAAAATATTAAAACTAGAGCACACTTCACTTCTTTTAAGATTTTAAACATCCTCTACCCAGTCATTTCATTTATCTACAAAGAGATGCATGCTTTAAGGCCACATTCAATCTTCACTGAGCTGTACAAGGAGGCTGGTAGGGTCCCATCATTTCAAGTAACCATTAATAAAAGTGGATGGAGCCTCTGTACATAATCATGGCAGCATAAAGTAATGAGGCTACATGCTGATTCACTATAATTGCTGTGACAAATGCCAAGCTTCCCATCCCCGATACAGCCTTAAGGGCAGCTGCAGTGAACGCTGAATCTAATTGGCCAGCTAGACACTTTTGCACACTTATTCCTTGCTTCTATACTGCCATTATGAAAGGGCTGACAAGATATAACAAAAATGTGTATACTGTGTATAAATGTGGAAATGTTTGTAGTGCACAACCCCATTCTGCTCAGCTCTTACCTCCGGATGAAGGGGAAATTGACTGAAGGACTGTTGGAGACATTTCTGGGACTGTCCAGCGGACTGCTGCCTGTAGAAAACGCACCTTCCATGAGCAACATACACATTATGGTTGGTTTACACTGTCATTGGATGCCAAAGTGGTTGTGTATTGACTGGCGCTCCTTTGAGAGGCTTTGTTGACAGAGTGTTACTGGCAATGGCATATTCAGACAGTGGGCTAAATGTGCAAGCATGTTACACTACCCAGTGTTTATCATCAAGCCCAGGGTAAATCACACATCTATCATTATCGTAATTGAAAGAGGAGCAAAATGAAGTAATTATAGCTACCAGTTGGGAAAGGAAGGGGTGAGAGCGGTCTTGACAGAGTAGGTGAGGGAGCCAGACTCTTCCTCTTGTTCCGATTACTGTGGAAAGAAAACCCTTGATCTTGTTAAAGGCAAAAATACTGTTTTCACAGGCCCTATTAAAACCATCCATAGGGATGCTCTGTTAATCTACTTGGAACTGGAACACAACATTTTGAGTTTGCTAAAATGTTTCCTTAGAGCTGGTGTAACTCAATCAACATTGAGTGTTTTCGTTTTCTGTGAACAGGTCTGTGTAAATTGATTAGAACTGTAGATTGATTAGATTACAATGACATAAATTGGCTTTGAATTTAAAGGTGAACTCAGTAAGTTTTTGTTTAGCTGCCTCTTATTCGTCCCAACAGTACAATAGTACCAGTGGTTTTGGGATTTACATTGACACCTATTGTCCTGGATGCATGAAGGTTTTACTTTGTTCTATTTTTTCCTATGGTGTTTAATAACTGTTTGTTGAATGGAGGCATTCTGCGGCACAGCAGCTATTATAGGTAGTTACTAGGGATGCACAGATGGTATTTTTTTTGGTCGATACCGATTAACAAATAACTATTTGCCGATTCCAAAACCGATATAACTTTATATCAGTCATTGAAATAGATAATTAAATTAGCAAAGTTCAAAAAGTTTCAACAGGCCAAAATAAATACATAATAAATACAACAGACAAAGATACTTATGAAATAAACAGTGCTTTGCTTTTCAAGTACGTCTAACAGTAGTTTTCAGGTACAGAAAATGAATGAAGTAATCAAATGTAAGATTGCTGTATAAATTAAATATATTCATCCATATTAAAGTTACAAAGTCATTTAATCTATTTTTTATCGTTAGACATTAAAATACAGACAGCAGCGCAGCAGGAATATTAGGCTGCTGTCACTTTAAGAGCTGCACGGATCCAATATACTGACACAAAAGTATACTGATACATGCGTACAAAACTTCTCACACAGTGAGTACCAAATTGAGTTCTTTCGCATCTTCCTGCACTTGATTATTTAACTTGGCAAGGCTTAAAAACGCACGAAAAGGATAAACTTTTGTGAAGATGCAGCACTGGCCCGATCGGGATAGCAACAGTTCCGTCAATTGTCCTGAGCGTTGTTCACACTGGCCCCGGGCAGTCCGTATTGTCGAGCCCTGCTATATTTTGTACAGGTTACATTGTATTATGGGAAGTATTTAATTATATTACCCAGAGAAAAACGATGGATTACGCAACAGACAACTCAGTGTCTTCACGCAGTTTATTAATCAAAACCATCGGTATGTGGCTTTTTCTTGCTATAGCTGATATGCCGATGGTTTAAAATTGATTAAAAAAACAGCCGATAATTATCGGCAGCTGATACATCGGTGCATGGCTGGTCATGTGACATCAAAGCCCTATCAAGCCCTGCTCGCAGGTTTAAAGGTATAGCAGCACAACTGTAACGACTGCAAGTTTGAAGAAACAATGAAAGAAATGCGGGTAAGCGGAGTGGAGGAAGTTGTCATAGAGTCTGACTGAAGAATGGGTCATGGTGGGGTTTGAACATCACCGTGCCGGGCAACTGAACCCGCCTTCAGAAACTCTCTCTTCTGGCATGGCTTTAAGACTAATATTCATATGAGAGTCACAAGGTTGTAAAGTAATTAATGGAAGGATTAGACGTAATTTCTTATAACTTTGAATGTAAATATTAAAATTAAATACAATAAAAATTAAATACAACAAAATGGCAGCACTCATGAGAGGGCCACCCTAAAACAACAATAAAAAAACTTTTATCTACAAGACTGAAAGGACAGTACTATTCATCTAATTTGAGCGTACATCAGTTTAATTAGACATTTAAAGCACTATTTTTTTAATTTGTAAAACTTTAATAACTTTTTAAATTTAATAATAATTTTGACAATTTGCACCAGTTTAACAGATACACCTTTTTATTACACTTTTACTCACAAACAGATTAATATAATGCTTAAGACTTATAACAAGAATTAAAAATGAACATTAAAAACCGCCTTGTTTGACCTCAGTGCTCTTATAACTTTTGACTACAGATTAGCCTACACTACACTTTGTTGACAAAGGCTTCAAACCGACATAACAATGACACAGAACCCAACATACAGACGGGTAAACTGTATAAACATTTATGTGGAGACTAGAAAATGACCATCCACCGCCAACAGGACAATGAGCAGCAGACGCTCAGCCGAACATGGGCCACGTTTACTATCGGAAACAAAAACGGGCTGGGTGGAAAAGCGATGTGTGTGCTGCCCACAAGGAGATAGAGAGTGTTAAAACATATATTTTCTAACATTAAACATTTAAAAAGGCTGGTCTACTTTATCAAGCACATTTCTCGCGGTTGCGCTTGTGGGATTGGGAAGTTGGACCAAGTTTGGCGGACCAACCTTGAAGATTAGTAAACAACCTCAATGGAAATATACAGTAATATGCTTAAACTCGTCGTTACCTTTTGGGTCGCTTGACTAAGCCTCCTGAAACGAACTGACTTTTATAACTCGGACACACCGTCCAGTAATTCCGATCAGACATGATGTCGCTGTATTTGTCTTAGTTATGCCCGCAGTTATCAAATCCTCATCGATGATACACCGCAGCATTGCGACAAGTAAACGCAGTGAGGTCTAATGTAATTCCCAGACGAACTCCAAGTCGACACGGACTCCATTGCATGTAGTGCGGGGGAGTAGACAGAAAGCGCCTTGGGTACATCAGCGACGATGCCATCATCGCGTTATTTTCTCACAAGTGACACATTGCCCCATTGATTTGGAAAATGCCATCGTCTGGTTATACTCAAGCCCTGTCGCCGCGAAACTGATGCTGCTCGCAGGTTTAAAGGTATAGCAGCACAACTGTAACGATTGCAAGTTTGAAGAAACAATGAAAGAAATGCGGGTAAGCGGAGTGGAGGAAGTTGTCATAGAGTCTGACTGAAAGAAGGGGTCATGGTGGGGTTTGAACGTCACCGTGCCGGGCAACTGAACCCGCCTTCTTTCACTTTACATGCAAAGAGTGTCCCATACTGGTAAGCCTGTGTAATAGGCTAATAATGTTGAGGATATAGTAATGCCAAAAGTCCCAAACTTTCAGAAACCCTCTCTTCTGGCATGGCTTTAAGGATTAGACGTCATTTCTTATAACTCTGAATGTAAATATTAAAATTGAATACAATAAATAGTTATCCAATAAATACGTAGGATATCAAATAAAATATTTTTTATTAATTACAAAAATTTGAGTGCATCTTTAAGATGTTCCAGACAGATAAATACTTAACTATTTCATTTTGTTTCTGACAAAAACTATTAATATGCTTAAATCTTATAAATACTTCAATGCCCTTATATATTTTGACTACATATTTTATGTAATATTAATATATAGAATATAGAAGTGTAACAAGTTTTGATATAATTTACAATTTATATGTTTTTTATTTTAAATCATATATTAGTAACTCAAAAAATGTGTATTTCATTTGCTCTCCATGGGGCTGAAAACATATTTTATTTTAATTTTCAATCCAAACTTTTTGATTTTTTTTTATATTAATGCAATATAAATATTAAAAAAGTGAAAGAAATGAAAGAATGAAAATGAATGAATACCAAGAAACATAACTGACAGCTAAAAAGGACAGTGACAAAATAGAATATAATATAGTAAGAAGCCTGTACTCACATATTTCCTCTCCGTGGAAGGCTTAGTTCCTTCTGGAAAGTAATAAAGATTGAGTTATAGATCATGTGTAACTAACATAATACACTCTTTGTGGACACAAATGGCCTGGGATTTTTTTTTTAGCAAAGCTTCAACCAAATGTGTTTTAATGGAACCACCAATATGGTATTTAATGAAAATACAAAGCATGAGTAAGAGGAGCCTTCAAAAGAATCAAAAAGAGTATGATCATACACAACAATATTCATATAATGAATTTTAAATACCACTGATCTTTGTGACATTTCCTTTTTTATTTCTTAGTGAAAGTTTTAAACCAGAAACAAATTCTCCAGTTCACTTAGAGCTCAGTACTGAGGGAGATTCAAGATTTATCTTATTCAGAGAAAGCATTTACATTTACAGAGCTTAACAGACTCAATCTAAACTGCAGCCCACATAAATGCTACACAGCTAATAAAAAAGGAACCAATTTTGTTTGTGCATTTCTGGATTTGTTTAAACCTGTCAGTTTTTTTTATTACTGTCAGTGACTCTTGATTCAATGCTTATAAAACTTTAAGGTCTTAAATCATAATTATTATAATGAAATGATGCTATGACCTCACAAAGTTCCTTGGTAATAGCCAGTGTTGGGGAAAGTTACTTTTAAAAGTAACGCATTACTATATTGCGTTACTTAGTTACTTTTTCTGTAAAGTCATGCATTACATAACGTTTGTGTTACTTTTACTCATCTGAGCTGGGCTTGCTTGTTTGTTTTTTAATAACAAAAAATATATATTTTTGGCAATTGTAAAGGCCCTTTCACACCAAAAGTGAAATGAAGCCTCAGGCTGAAGAAAATGCAAATTCACACCTGTACAGTAGAGGGCGGAGCTCAAATAAATCTTTCAGCTGTGCTGCCATTCTGGATTGCAGAAGAATAGGATGCAGGAGAAGAAAGTTCAACATTCTTAGTAATAAAAACAAAAAAATGAAACACAAATGTAATGTGATTTTTGCTTATTAGAATGGTTGAATTGGATCATAGAAGTTCAGCAGCAAAGACATTGGTTAATAAAGTGAGATTAAATACATAAAGTATATATGTGTTATTCAACATTTAATTATTGTGGGTTTGCGTCATATTCAGAGTTTGCATTTTGAGGAATACCGAATCTGCTTTTGTGCAAGTGAGACGAGTAAATGACTGCTGAAATTTATTCGACTCTAGAACTATAATAACCATCATGATTACACAACGCCTCTGCATTTTATTCATAATTTCTCTCAACATGGGGAATGGAGAGCTGTCGGTCAATAAATGGGAAAACAAAGTAACTTACGTTACTTATTTGAAAAAAGTAACTCAGGTATTTTCTTGTACATTTAAAAGTAATCCATTACTTTACTAGTTACATGAAAAAAAAGTAATCTGATTACGTAATTCACGTTACTTGTAATGCGTTACCCCCAACACTGGCAATAGCCAAGTTCCAGGCAAATTCTGAAAACTGAAGCTTTTCAATGTCTCATTGTCCCTTTTTGGCAGGAGAATCACTGTCAGTGGGCTCAAAGCCACTAAATATTTGGATGGACATCTGAAGATAATCAGGATGTATGAGGCCAAATGAAAACTTCATTTGCAAGGTTGCAGTGTATAATCTTAAAACTCATAAAAGGGTTTATGCAAGATAAAAAGTTTCTCTTAAAAGCTAAAGTGCTTATGTGGAAACATACATATGTCATCCCTTGCTTTCTTCTTCAGCTCCATTACAAATAATGCTCAGGCCAAAAGCAAAACCGTTTCCATAAAACCACTTGTGATGATGGAATGACTGTTACATTAATAACTACATTATTGAGATGCAAAACTTAGCCATACAGACACTATACCCTTCTGCTTTTGCATATAAATTTGTCAGCCCTCAGAAGTAAGAGATGTTTGTGTCAGCTCATTTTTTGTTTTACTGGGCTGTCGTGTTCCAAGGGGACTGTCAATGATGTCGCTTTGAATGAGTGTCTTGTAAATGACCAACTAACAAAGGTTGTCTTGTTTATTCTCCAATAGTTTTGTGCCTTCCCTCAAGGATGTATACACTTTTTATGAACTAAGAAATAAGCTAAAACTCTTTCTGTTTTAAAAAAGAAAAAACTATATCTTTATATGTTTCATAGTTGCTTTCAAAGTAAAGCTCAGAAGTGCACTGAATTCAAGTTGGGCGTTCTAATAAAAATTTATATTGTCCTACACTCAACAAATATGTACTGATATTACACGTTACGTGTCTTCTTTGAAAATACAACACTAAAACATAATTCCATTGCTGCGTCATCTGCCATAGGTCAAAACTTATAACCTTCCTTTGCGTCACTATGTTCTGTTTTGCACACCTAAGTGCATGCAGTTGTGGATGATGCAACAGCAAGAGACAGAAATTCAGGTTTACTTCTGAGTAACAGGTTAGACCTGACATGTGTAGACAGAATATCAGTCAGGCGTCAGGCCTTTATTTATAACTTAGGCTACTTCAGGCGGTGTTGTAACTGGGGTGATTAACAATCACAATCATACAGTACACGACCAGTCTCCTGCTGATGTGAAGAAGTTATAATATATGTAATATATATACATATGGGGACATTATATTAGAGTTTCAAACGCATTAGTTATATAGCTTTAAAAAACAGTGTTACAGACTTTGAAACAAAATGTTTTTGTTCACTCCCCAGTTTCCTACATTTTTACTGTTGATCAGGTTTTCAGGCAAATATAGCTTTGAAAGTCAATTTAGACAGATTATAGGCTACACATTATTTCAATGGGAGGGCCGTGCAAAATGGAGCAAAGGCAAGTCTTTCTATCATAAACAGATCGAAGCATAACAAATGCAGTAATCACCATGGCAACTGCTGATGAAACGTGTCGACTTCACTGGTTTTGTTAAAACCAAAACGGAAACGTTCATAAAATTAACAGCTGTTTTTTTTTTCAATGTCGGGAATTAAAAAAAAAAAGTATGTTATATTGCATATTTAACAAGTAGGCTATGTATCAAAAAACCGTTTGCACGTCAAACCATTTCAAACACTATAAGAATCGCTTCAGTGTAGGCTATACAAACAAACGGATGCGAAACGTGTGATATAAATAAGTTGTTGCAAGATGCACTGTACAAAAAATATAATAGCCTTCGTGTAGTAAAAACACGCTGACACTCATGAATCACTGGATTTAAATAGAGATATAGCCTATATCCTCATATATTCAAATAAAATCGCCTAATACTGTGTCTATCACTCATGCACTCTTACCTGGAGACCACGCCGCCTCAATATATTTGGCTCATCCATTATGAATATATTTTGTAGGTTTCCTATGGTTAATTTGACCCATCCCGTAGGAATAAATATCTTTCACTCATAGTCAGTCCATCCCTGAAACAGCGAGCGCACTGTCACCTGACTAGAGGATGAGAGTGTCTGCGAGGAACCAATCAAAACACGAATCTGTACAATTAAGGCGGTGGCGACATGAATCAGGTTGTTGTGCTTTTTGAAGTGCTGTCTGTCATATTAATTTAGGCTATGTAGACGGTGTAGTTCATTTAAAGAAAAATCTTAACCAAAATGTAGCTATATGAATACGTCAAATGAATCGGAATAATAATCATGGTTGTTTGGTTGATTTGTTAGGTCAGAAGTTCTGAAGATCCATAAAGGTCATTTACAGACATTTTTCTGTCTGGTAGCTGTCCTTAAGGTTCACAGTTGATATATATGCTGGAATTTATGTGATAAAACATTTATGCATGGTACAATTACATATCAATTTTGCAATGCAATTTTAAATGAAAGCTGGCAAAGTAAATCATATAGGCCTATTGCACCAAGGATGTAATTATATTCAGCATTGGTGGCACCCAAGATACTGATGCAAAAATCAAACCCACACTAGCATCACGTGTCCTCCTCCCCCACTCCCATTGTAAAGTATTTGTTTTATTTGATTCTTTGTCTTTCGATAAATGTAAAAGACCTTTGATTTATGAACAATTTAGATCTGTTTTGCTAATGAAACATTCCCATTTTCAGAAGCATACTGGAATAATTTGGGCAGTTAGCCTGGCACTATCAGTCATGTGGGATATTGTCTCCTGATTGATTATTGTCTGTCTCCAAGTGGCACCATGATGCTTTGATTTAACAATGGAACATTGATTGAAAAACATCACAACACTGCATGAGTCACACTTTGTCCCTGCTCTCCTTTTATGCACAGTCTTTAAATGACCATTACAATGTGAATTATTGGTTGTTTTAAATATATCCAAATGCTTAAGTGCACATTTTGTAAAGGTTTTTTTAATGAACCATGATAGTTCCCTTTAGTCATTCTTTTATTTATTTTCTTTGCAGTTATTTGTTGTGGTAAATCAAGTGGAGTGTGGTCTTTACAGTTCACTGCTTTTTGTCCTTTCCTATTACTATGTGCGCCTGATGCACTGTTCCTGGAACAAAAGCAGGATCATTTGTGCTTGTAGAGTTGTTTGAGCATGACAATGATTATATTTTCCAGCTTTTGAGGCTGAACTTTTCCCTGCTTCCTTATCAATTCATGAAATGGTTCATATAATTAAATTGTTTATGATAATGTCATTTTTATTTTTAGTAGATTCTGATTGATAATAGGTATTTGTTGTGACAGAATTTAGAAAGGAGCTGTGTCTTTCTGCTGTGATTCAGTTGTTGTTTTTGAATTTCTATAATTTCTTTATTAACCTTCATTGCTTTTTTGTTGTATGTAACATACATTGTCTTTCAATTTATATCAACTATATTATATAGGCCTACATATATATATATATATATATATATATATATATATATATATATATATATATATATATATATATATATATATATATATATATATCCATAAAAATATTTAACATTTTAATATTTTAACTTTATCAAAAAAAAATAATAATAAATCAATGCCACTAGCTTATCCCCGCCTCCCCCACCCCTGTTCAGTTTTGATATTTTCCATAGTAACCACTAGAGGGAGTAATTTATCTATATTACAGTTTTTTACAGACGCTAGGACACATTTCTCAATACTTTATATTATTTATAATATTTCTCTATGTTGTCTAAACTGAGGATCAATTATCATTGCTTTGGCACAAAATGCATACAATGACTACATCTCTCAAATTTCATGCATTCTTTTCTCACTCAGACACAACAACTGCCAAAACTCTTTGTACGTACAGGCCAATTTGCATATGCTTACATACTGTTTTCAAAACTGTTAAACTTATGTTCAAAACATTAACATAATACAAAACTGAATAAGACAGTAATTTGCTACATTTCTACAGTAATATTTAATAAAATATATGCTGAATCTTAAAAATCAAACACTATCAAAGCAATTAGATGAAACTGAAACTGAGGAAAACTTTGGAATAATTTTGTACTGTTATGTAAACAAGGTTCATGTAACAAACTGCAGTGAATTATAAACAATAGACAGTGTTATTCTTGTTTTGTTAAAAAAAATTACAAAAGAAAACATTGTATAATGATGTTAGTGTTTTTATGTCAGTATTTTATGACTGACAAAGTGTGTTTGCTGGGTGAAAACCTTTGTTAGTGTTCTGGAAGAATGAGTTGATTTGAGACATGAATATAGTGTTTTGGTAGATTTAATGCATTTTTAATGTGAAATTAACTGCTGTGCCAAGATGAAAGTTTTGGAAAAAGTGGCCTAAGTATTGAGAAATGTGTCCTAACGATTGTAAAAAACTGTAATCTTCAGGAAGTCAATTTCTGACACCAAAAATTAGGTGCTGCTCTTTTTTTTTATCATCCTGGAGATGTGTGTCACTCTTGCTTTTTACGCGTTTATGTCCTCACATCGCATATAATGTATGGACCACAGGGGAACAGATGAACAAACATTTTTAGTACCTTTTAAATAGTGCCATTGTTAGAATAAACTATTGAGCCCTTACTATTGTGAACACACAACTGCCCTATATGTGGGTGTCTTATGATGCAATTCTTCTGTAAGATATCGTCACTATAGCCTCACTGACTTGTGTTATCACAGATTACAGGAAAGCCTAGTCTGTGATCTAAATGTGGCTAGGTCTCTTATGTAGTTTACAGAATTAGGAAATTCATTGTAAGTGTGTATTTAGTTGCAAATTAACTTGACAACAGGGCACATTCTCAATACTCAAACGTGCCCTTTAACCTGTCGCATTGGCAACCAATGTAACACCAAAAGTGTTAGGTGTACTTTTAGGGAGGGTGGGTAAAAATATGTATGTATATATATTTAGCTCAATAAATGTAGTTTTTCTGGTATAACCTATGGTGTGTTTATAAAAAAAGTTTTGTGGGTGTGTATTGAGTGCGTATGACAACCTTCCTTGGTGTTTCAAATATAGTAGTCATTTTGTTTGGCTCCAAAGGCTTCATTACTCAGTGCGATACACTTGGCATTCTGACAGCATGCACACCACAATGTTTGTTTGAAACATACCTAAAAACCTTTCACACACTTTTTACCTCAGGAGAGTCATCTGAGCATGTGACACTCAACACGTGACTAGTAAGCTTAGGCATTTATGCAAATTATTCAACCTTTTTTTTCTTTGCTTGTTTAGTTGTTGTTGCTTGCTTGCTTTATTTTACTATATGTGAGTTTTGTTCTATTGCTGTCTATCGTTCAACATGTAAATAAATATGCATCCTACAAGAAAAATGTTAAAATGATCATATGAAAGTTGTTTATTTATAAAGACAAAAATGCAAGTTTAGGCGAGACCACACACCATGAGATGGTCCCGTAATTACAGATGATCCTTTGTTATTATGAATTTGATGCAGACTGTGTGTGGTCTTAAGGTAGTTATGAATATACACATAATTGAGAGCTGTTCAAATGTAGAATTACATAATGTAGAAACATAGTACAGCAATTCATTTAATTAAAAATACTCTCCTACTATTCTTATCTTTTTTTGCCTCATTGTTATGGATCACATTATTCAGTATTGTTTGTACATGTTAAATTGTGTGTGTGTGTGGGTGGGTGTGTGCGTGTGTGTTCAGCAAGTCCCAAGTCCAAGACGAACTTCAGTTTGGGGTGACAGTATTATCCTAAAGTCATATTGACATGATGTCATAGGGAATGGCTACTTACTTACTAGTTTCATAGTGGGTGTAGATGAGCAATCCTCTCCGGTGAGGCGTGGCCTGTACCTGTATAAATGAAAGCATGTCTGGAATTTCATTCATTGCACTGACCAACACAAAGACAGCACAAACAAAAAGAACTTGCCATGCAGAACTCAGTAGCACAGTGCTTTTTCCTTTCTGTTATTTTTAGCTCTTGTCTGAGAGAGTCTACTGCTCAAATAGAGCATGAGGAAAAGTACAAGGGCCTGCAGCTTGAGGCTCTGAAGACCATTATTCTGGAGTACCTGGGGATGGATGCACCACCCAGGCCTGGAGGAAGAGCTTCTCACCAGGACTTGGTCAGGATGTACCGTCAGTATAGGAGAATTGGACAACTGCTTAAAGGGAATTCCAGTGAAGAACAAGAGCTTCAGCCTGCAAGAAGAGCCTCTATGGTGCTCTTTCCCAAGACAGGTAAGCTTTTAGTTTAATTATGTAAAGTAAAACAGTTTAATTGTGTAATTTAAAAGCATATTTTTTTAAAATCCACTTTTAATTAATATATATCCATGTGTGTGTGTGTGTGTATATATATATATATATATATATATATAGATAGATATATATATATATATATATATATATATATATACACACACACACACACACAAACATACAATCATACAATTTACTATATATATTTGGGGTGTAACAATATATCATGTCACAATATATCGCAATACAAAAATGCAACAATATGTATTGTGTATAGTTCACCCAAAATGAAAATTACTGTGTGAGACAAAAATTCAAGTTTTAAGTGTCAATACTGCATTAAACTATTATATATAATGTCAAATATAATTTATAATAATGCAATGGGGGAATATGTGCAAGAATATTCATATTTTTCTGTATTTTCAGCTTCAGAATCATGAATATTTTTATTCTGGTGTCAAAATTGTCCTGTGCATTGGATTGCCAGCACCAAGTCCAAGCCATTTCCACCCCCAATGTAATACCAAATTTAGCATTTTAATCAACAGTTAATTTTTTTTTACCCTTTTACCATATTTCTTGAAGTATCGCAATAATAATAATACTATTGTATTGTGAGTTCAGTATCATGATATGTATCGTGACATGAGGGTATCGTTACATCCCTATTTTATATAAATATATATAAAGAGAGTTCAGATGCAAAAGCCTCTAAGTGCCATCTGAAATTTTCTTCTAAAATGAGCATTTTTATGAAGCTCGTATGTTTATGTTCAGTTAACTGACTTTAATGGCAATGAAAATGACCTATTAATTGACATTAAAGTAAAATTACTGAAACTAAACATACGAGCTTGATAAAAATGCTCATTTTAGAAGAAAATTTCAGACGGCACTTAGAGGCTTTTGCATCTGAACTCTTCATATATATACATATATATTCATTGGACTCAAATGGATAAAAAATATAAATTGTATGTATTTATTTGTACGTAGTTTGCATTGTCTAATTTCAGTTTTTTGTTATTTTGAACTCGCTTTTAATGGGTTTTTTCACTTAACTGAATGTAATAAAGTCAGTATTTGTTGTGTGTGTGTGTACGTGTGTCTATCAGTATATACATACACAAAACAAATATACACATTTGTAATTAACTGAATACATATATTTACTGTACTCAAGAGGATTCAAAATAAAAATATATAATTTAATTATTTGGTATATATACTGTATTTGTTTTGCATTGTCTAATTTCAGTTTTTCTTTATTATTTTCTCTAACAGTACATCCTCTGAATTCCAGCATGGATTCAAGGCAACAGTGTTTCAGAGCTGCTTTCCAGAAGAATGCACACATCAAAACTGGAGTCAACCTTAAACGTGCAAGGCTTCAAATTAAGAGACCACACATGGACAAAATTACACCCGGCCAGCCATGGCTATCAAAAGACATTGTGGTTAGAATACATAAACCTCTTGGTTTTCAAAAAGAGACTGTATTTCACACAAGGCACTTGAACTCTCGGGATGTCACGTTGGATTTAACAGTTGCAGTTGAGAAGTGGCTTAAGGACACAAGTGCTGAGCTTTTAGTTGTTGAAATTTGCCTTCTCAAAAAACAAGAAGTGGGTACACAATCCACGCCACGGCTTGTTCTACAACTTGACCAAGCAGTGAGGAGAAGCAGGAGAGCTCTCTCTACTAAGGAGGAAAGTGTTGAGGATGAAGGTCACTGCAGGCGAAAGTCACTAAATGTTTCCTTCAAAGAGATCGGCTGGTCAGACTGGGTTATCGCTCCTTCGGGCTATACTATGCACTACTGTGATGGTTCCTGTCCGCATAGTTATAAAGCTGCCAGTATGCATACTCTAGTTAAGTCTCGTCTGCATCTTATGTCCAAAGGAACAACACCCGGGCCTTGCTGCGTACCAGCAGCCTATGAGCCAATGGTTCTCATGCACTATGACAGTCGTGGAAAGCTGAAACTCACACCTTTCAACGATTTGATAGTTAGTAAATGCCACTGTGCATGAGCAATATGTTATTTAATGAGACTAATTATCTACTGAACAATAGGGAAGATGAAAAAGAGAAAAAATATTTAGTCGATGAAATGCAAGTAAATGTTCTCACACACATTTGGTTACATTCCACAGGTTTATAAAATAGTTCGGCTTCTTCTGAAACCAGATGCCTGCTTACCTGCATACACTGACATGATGAATGGGTACTGTATTTTCACATGATTGACATAATGGAATATCAAGTTATTTATTGTAATTTATTTGAAAAGTTTTGTATCGTTTTTATTGGTTTGTTGCTATGTTGTGAATGAATGAAGAAACCTTTTGTATTTTTGAAAGAATGTAAATAAAGTGTATATTATCATATATTTTCAGTTTGGTTGTTTAGCTTATAAATAATGGTTGAACATCTGTTCACATTTCAATAAAGATGATTCAGCATCCTCTCTGGATATGAGATGAACATCCTCGCTTACAATATTTTTTTGTGAAACCAAGTCAAGTTTGAGCTCCGGATGTTGTTAAACAGCTTTGAATCCACACTGAATCACCTCCTCGTACTATTAAATTGCAGCGAATAGACCATCAGATTGAATCATCTGTGTATGACTCACTCAGATCATATAACAATGAACAATAAAATAAATTCATAATACGTTTTACATAAAGTGTAAACTTTTAAATTACGGTCAACATTTTACAATGTCCGCTCAGTTGAAGATAATATTTCAAGGTGAGGTCATGCCATAAATATCTATAAAAGATATTTATCCATGTTATCCAACAATAAAGATAGCCCAGGTCTTACATCTGTAGCCTTGAAAGCACACATAAATGTCATTGGCCTTGACCGGAGAGGGAATGTACTCTGAAGCAAGCACAGTGGAGGCATGAGTTCATTCGTGACTTAGTATTTACATAATACTGTGTGACTGGTGTCACAGTATTTATGTGTCTATAAATATTTGTTGTCTTTTTGACTCTGCAGGATTTTGCTGACTGTAAATATTTTTGAGATACATTAACTAATGTATTGTTCTGACACAATGTAATCATTTCATTGATAATGATATATAATAATTGTAATCATCACACAATCAAGCATAAAGCAATAAACAAACTGACTTCCTTGTATTTCTTATTACTCTCACTTCATTTGCCTCAAAGAGAAAGAACCGGCTCATACATCAATAAAACTGTTTAAGTAGGTTTAAATGTTCTGACTGACGTATGATAAAACAATGTGGCAAAATAAACAAGCAGTCTATGTGGATACAGTAGCACTTTACACAGCAAAATCTCCAGAGTTAAATCAACTCTGCTTAGAGTATATATGGTCCCTCTCTAAATAGTGTTAAAGTAACACTTAAGCAGAGTTAAAGTTAAGCAGATAATTAAACAATTAATTAAGTGATGAGTGTGCATTAGTGATGAACACCTGCTGTTAACAAGCGGAATCACTGAAGAAAAGAGAAACACAAGAACTACAACTGACTTCAGTCACAGCCTTATTAATTGCTTAATTATCTCATTAACTTTAACTCTTCTTCAGTGTTACTTTAACACTATTTATAGATGGACCATATGTACTCTGAGCAGAGTTGATTTAACTCTGGGGATTTCACTGTGTAGGAAGGAAATTCACCTCAGCATATCTGGCTGTACCAATAACCTGGAAACACAGTTTGGATGAAATGTGTGTCAGTAGTCTAGGACTACTGAAAGCCCATAGAAAGTCACTAGACAAAGGTTTTGATGCCAGGATTGTAATATAGGCTATTTGTGTATTTCAGGTTTTTCTTTATTTGAATTTTTAAATTTTCACATGTATTATTTAATTTTTTTTAATCATTTTTAAAATATTATTTATTATATTTTTAACATGTATACTTTATTAGATACACCTGTTCAAATGCTTGTTAACGCAAAAATCTAATCAGCCAATCACATGGCAGGAACTCAATGCATTTAGGCATGGAGACATGGTCAAGACAATCTGCTGAAGTTCAAACTGAGCATCAGAATGGGGAAGAAAGGTGTTTTAAGTGACTTTGAATGTGGTATGGTTGTTTGTGCCAGATGCTTTGGTCTGAGTATTCTTTAGAAACTGCAGATCTACTGGGACACACACAACCATCAGAATGGTCTGAAAAAGAGAAAATATCCAGTGAAAGGCAGTTCTGTGGGCAAAAATGCCTTGTTGATACCCGAGTGGATACCCTTTTGCCCTGTATACAGTAGCCAGTACAAATGTCAAACAGATTTATCCCTTACACTAGATACAATAAAGTACCATCACTACCACAAGAATTATACTTGAAACCTGATGTCTGATGAGTCTCAGAGGAGAATGACGAGAATGTTTGAGTCGATAGAAAGGCAACAGTGACTCAAATAACCGCTTTTTACAATCGAGGTATGCAGAAGAGCATCTCTAAACAAAAAACACTTGGAATCTTGAAGCAGATGGGCTACAGCAGGTACACTCTTTAAAAATAAAGGCTCTTCAGTGATCAATGGCTCTTCAATAAAGGCAAATAAGGGCGCATCAATGGTTCCATGAAGAAACTTTGAAATCCATGGAACCTTCCCATTGCACAAAAGGTTCTTCGTGTAAAAAGGTTCTTTTAAGTGAATGTTTCTTTTAAGAACTGTTCAGTAAAAGGTTCTTTAGGGAACCAAAAATGGTTCTTCTATGGCATCGCTGTGAAAAACCCCTTTTGGAACCATTGAGAGTGTAGGGGCTGAATTTGATACGAACAACATGAGAGCATGGATCCATCCTGCCTTATATCAATGGTTTAGGCTGTTGGTGGTATAATGATATGGGGGATATTTTCTTGGCACTTTGGGCCATTTGGTACAAACTAAGAATCGTTTAAACGTCACACCCTAAGTACTGCTGACCATCTCTTTATATCCACAATGTATTTTGAATGTGGCATGATTGTTGGTTGATTGTCTGGCACGAGTTACTTCCAGCAGGATAACGCACCATGTCACAAAGCTCAAATCATCTCAAACTGGTTTCTTGAACATGACAGTGAGTTCACTATACTCAACTGGTCACCAGATCTCAACCAATAGAGTACCTTTGGGATGAGGTGGAACAGGAGATTCGCATCAAGCATGCGCAGCTGACAAATCTGCAGCAATCACATGATGCTATCATGTCAATATGGACCAAAACCTCTAAGAAATGTTTCAAGCACTTTGTTGAATCTATGCCATGAAGAATTAAGGCAGTTCTGAAGGCAAAAAAAGGATTTTTTTCATTTTTTAAAACATTTTGAAGGAAAAGGTTTTCTTAGCTATTTTTCAATTATAGCTGGAAATTACAGAAAACTCAGAGACAGTAATAAATTCTTAAACACTTTTATTGGAAAATTATGGCTTACTTTATCTGACATTAATGATTAGGTTTTACTTTCCAACCCATTCTTACTGAAGCTAGACCATCACAAGTCATTCGTGCAATTTCACCAAAACCTTGTCAACAGGTTAGATAAACTTAACTCACTGACAAGTTTAAAAAGTTGACAAGCACACGTCACAAACCAAATATTTTAGGTTAGCAAAGCATAAAAATGCATGATCATGATCAAAAAATATAAGACATAGTGCAAGTGAATCTCACACATATATTGAGCCGTGAGGTTTACTATCTGGAGGTTAGTGGGACAGATCAATGACCATTAACCAACTGTAGGTTAATTAAAAGTCAACAACAATCTCATCTGAGACAGTGACTTGCCAACAGGATATGCTGCAATTATTGTATATGTATATTGTATATGAACAACACCAAGACTATGGCAAGCAAAGACTGAATTGTACGTCTCTTATTGTGACATTCTGTCGGCTTCTTAGTGCCATATAAACCCGCCTACTTGTCTAATGTTCCACCAGTTTCATTTAGTTGTGGAAGTGGAAAAGACACTCTCAGCTAATTTGTAGCTAATCACTGTGAGAAGATTCCAGTGAGTCACAATGACATAAAGATCATAAGGCACAGTCAAGATGGATAGTTTTTACAGTCACCTAATAGATATAAAAGCTTAAAAAAACAAGTTTTGTATTGATGTAAGCATAAATCTTATGAAACATGAGGCATGTGACATACACTACCATTCAAAAATGTTTTCTGAAACAAGTCTCTTAAAATATATTTTAAAATAAAATATATTCTAAAATATCATTTAGTAATGTCAAAAAATAATGTATTTATAATTTATTCACAAAACTTCATAATAATTCACATTTTCGGCAGTCATTACTCCAATCTTCAGTGTCACATGATCATCAAATCATTCTAATATGCTGCTTAAAATGTTTGTGGAAACCATGATATATTTGTATCAGGATTCTTTGATGAATAGAAAGTTCAAAAGAACAGCATTTATTTGAAATAGAAATATTTTGTAATATTATAAATGTATTTACTGTCACTTTCAACCAATTTAATGCATACAAGTATTAAATTCTTTTTAAAAAATCTTATTGACCCCAAACTTTTGAACAGTAGTACTCAAAAATTTGCGAAGCAGACATTAAAAACATGGTAGAGGCACATGTGAAAAGTCCAGCATATGGACCAGCATTTCAACTACAACAACTTGGCTATGTTGGTCCACCAAACCAGAATAAACCAGTCTGTACCAGCATGTAACATTCACTCTGGTCAAAGCTGGTCTTTTCAGCTGGGAATATTTGCAATCGGCAGAGACACCTGTTAAACTGTGATCAATGAGGTCATGATTATGCTTTGCTGTCTCACTGAGTTCAGTCAATAAACTAAGCTGGCTCATGTAATGTTTGTGAGTGCATTTGAATTGCTCAGGTTAAGTCTATTTCTTGGGCAGAATGTTTTGCCCTTAATTTTCCCATCTGAAAATAAACACTTGTTATTGTCTCACGTCATGCCAGCACAAATTATTCAACTGAACTAGAAGGATGAATACTGGACAGCAAAACATTTCAAACTTTCAAGCATCTGGCATGATGTAAATATCCTCAGAGATTTCTGCCTGATCTGGATGGAAGAGGGTAGGGTCATTGCTGTAGATTGCATCACCATCACACTGCAGGTATGCTTGTTGGTCTCTAAATGGGGGCAAACGTGAAATTCAGTTCTTGAAAACTCCATTAAATCCTTAAATAAAGCATTAAAATACATTATAACAAGGCAAATTACAAAACTTGCACCGGCATATAAATATTGCTGCGAAATTAAAACTCCTTTAACGTAACTCTCGCTGACTGTTATACCACTATTGCCACACATTCATGATGTCACTGTGATCTTGCAAAACAGACAGCAAATACAGCTTAGCAGGAAATTCCATGTCTACTCCAAAAACTGCCTTCTCATCACCCAATTTCTTATGATCTACATTACTGCAGTGGCTTACCTGTGTGTATCTTTGCTTTCTAAAGCACTCCTTTGAAATTCACGCAGATTGGACTGTCCACTCTGAAAGTTCTCATAGATTGGGCTCTGTGGTGCAGGTTGAAGTCCTCCGCCGTATCCGCTGTATGGAGACTCCCTGGAATGACCATCGTGGCTCTTATCTTGGCTCTTAAGTTTATTAGATAACTCAATATCAACTGATTTTCTGTGTCGAAACCATAGTAGCACTGCTATCCCTGCCAGAAGCAAAGCCACAAAGAATATAGGCAAACCAACAGCAAGTCCAATAATCGGGCTGGTGCCAGGCTCGATGATATTTGTAGTATTTCCTGGGACACTAGTGCTATTTACTGACATGGTCTAAAAAAGACAGAAAAATATGTTATTATATCTAAAATGACAGCAAACACATAAAAATTGGAAGCACATCCACATCAATGTATTTCACAAGAAGAGAAAGTACTGTTAGTACTGTTATGTAAAATGAAATTAATCAAATTGACCTTGAAAAAAATTGTACCATTGTAACCCACATTTATTGTTCATAATATAACCAAACTTACCGTATTGTGTAGGTGAATCTATATCACCTATGTCTGTATGACAGCAGCGCGCAGAAATGGTCAAGCTGCCGTTTGGTGTTGCTTTTTGCAGAAAGACTTAAAGTTCCTCTTTTATTGCAGTAGTCATGCAACCTGGAAATTCACACCCCCACACAATCATTCTTCCTGTTGTCTTCCTATAAACAGTTACTTGTTCTGAAAATGAGATTTTGTGGGTTCATGTTAATAGGAGCTATAAATGATATACAAATAATAATGATAGCTGAGTGAGCACGACCTCCTAAACGTTACCAGTGTCTAGATTGCTCATAAAGTACTCCATTTGTTCTGTAGCCGATGTTGATAACACAGCCTTCATAAATAATTGAGTTTAAATCATGCTATGAAAGCTATGGGTAACAATATATGCTACACTGGCTCATAAATGTACCAGTACCAGAAAAATCACTGAATGTGACCAGTTTGAATATACAGAAATGAAAGCTGGTTAACCAGATCATGACTTCAAACTGAAGCTCAGAATTAGAAAAAAAAGGAAAAATTTGAAAGTAGCTCAGATGTTGCGGGTAATGCTGATAGTGGTGATAGATACAGACATCCTCTAGAAAAGAAGGAACTCAGTAATGCTAACATTGCAAGACCAACTAGCACAATTTTGCTCACAGCTTTTTTTTTTTTACTAGAACTCACATACTAATGTGGTTTCAAAAAGATAGCAAAACAATATCAGCTTAATGTAAAAAGAAACAAGAAAGTTGTGGTCACTCTCCTGGTCACTTGTGTTCTTATATCACCCCCTGGTGTTAAAAATGATGCATTTGCCTTCAAACTGTTCATTTTTGTTAGTCGGAAAACTGTGAAGATGAAATAGTGTAATTATTATTATTATTGAAAGAACTACATCATTCTTGATAAACAAAAAGTCACTTAATGTGTCACTTTGAGGCCCATTCTCAGCAATGTTGACTAGCATCAAGCTGGAAAACCCCTAATTCAAATCCATAGAAATTATGGAAAATGATTCCGGTTTCAATGGAAATTGTTTTTTAAGTACAGTATGTTGTGTAAGTTTGTCAAACAGACAGCTCTGTTTAACTACTTACCCCAAACTAGAAGACTAAACTAAATGAAACTTGATTTTCCAGTGTTAGGTTTGCTCTAGACAGATAAACAGGAGCCAAATGGGTTCTTCGCTTAATAGTTAGCCTGTGAAAACAAAAGCTCCACCTTCAGGTTGCAAGAACTTGACTTCACTTCTGTTTTTATTTTCAGGACTGTGATGCATATCACTTAAAAAAATCATAAAAATAATATTTAATCAAGAATCATGAATGAGAGACTGTCTGATGTGAAACATATGGGAGTGAAATCGTTAATGGTTGGCTACTGCAAATAACCCTACATGTAACTGAACATATTATGCAACATTTGATTGTTATCTGTAACTATACAGAACTTCTGTTTCTCTATTAAAAAAACCCCAGATGCTGTAAAACACTTCCTTCCACATGCTTGCATGGTTCTGTTTAATTTGTAGCCTACTTTACAAAATAAAATGAGTTTCATTTCATATTGCTCAAATCGACCGTGACGGCTGCAAGTAGCTACATTTATTAACAAACCAAAGAGCTATAACTAAACAATACTAGCATAGCATTAAATATTAATTATGATATGCATCATGACACATCTGGGTTGACCCGCCATCTAACTACACCTGGCAGACAGAAAGTTTTTTCTTCATTAGAGTTGGGAACTGAGAATTGTTCTTAATCAGAAACATTAAAAATAAATATGGGAACCAAAGGATCTCACGAACTTTCATTCTTAATACTGATTAATCTACAGTTTGAATTTAACACATGCCACCTTGATTGTCGAAACAAATGGCTCTTATAGGGTTAGTTCATCCAAAATGAAAATAACCCCATGATTTACTCACCCCTGAAGCCACCCAGACAAATTCAATCAGAGTTGTACTAAATAATGCTTTATAATGGCAGTAAATAGGGGATGAGATTTTGAAGGCCAAAAAAGTGTAACCATCCATCATAAAAGATATCCACATGGCTCTGGGGGGTTAAAGGGTTAGTTCACCCAAAAATGAAAATTCTGTCATTTATTACTTACCCTCATGCTGTTCCACACACGTAAGACCTTCGTTCATCTTTAGAACACAAATTAAGATATTTTAGTTAAAATCCAATGGCTCAGTGAGGCCTCCATAGGAAGCAATGTCATTTCCTCCCTCAAGATCAATAACATATATAAATCGGTTCATGTCAGCACAGTGGTTCAATATTAATATTATAAAGCGACGATAATATTTTTGGAGCGCCAAAAACAACAAAATAACGACTTATTTAGTGATGGCCTATTTCAAAACAATGCTTCATGAAGCATCGGAGCACAAGTGAATCAGTGTGTCGAATCATGATTCGGATCGCGTTTCAAACTGCCAACGGCTGAAATCACGTGACTTTGGCGCTCCGAACAGCAGATTCGACACACTGATTCAATGTGCTCTGATGCTTCATGAAGCAGTGTTTTGAAATCGGCCATCACTAAATAAATCGTTATTTTGTTATTTGTGGCGCTCCAAAAATATTCTCATCGCTTTATATTATTAATATTGAACCACTGTACTCACATGAACCGATTTAAATATGTTTTTAGTACCTTTATGGATCTTGAGAGAGGAAGTGACATTGCTTCCTATGGAGGCCTCACGGAACCATCGGATTTCAAGTAAAATATCTTAATTTGTGTTCTGAAGATTAATGAAGGTCTTACGGGTGTGAAACGGCATGAGGGTAAGTAATAAATGACAGAATTTTAATTTTTGGGTGAACTAACCCTTTAATAAAGGTCTTATGTGTTTGTGTAAGAAAAATATCCATATTTAAAACTTTAAAAACTAAAATAACCAGCTTAACGGACAAGTAAATCATGGGGTAATTTTTATTTTTGGGTGAACTAACGTATCCCTGTAAGAGGCGTTTCTAAAGCTCAGGATGTCTTCCCAAACGAATGAATCCCATGAGCCGGTTAATCCGTCCATGAATAAAAAGTTGTGTTTTCATCATGTCCAATTCGACATAAATAAATAATTAATACAGGCCCCCATAACAAAACTTTAAGAGGCAAGTCTTGAAAGGGACTTTCTATATTTACAGAATCAGGAGCTTTTCTATAGGTTCTGGTTCAGATTTTGACTTGCCCTGAAAATGATTTTCACTGGCCCCACCGCAAAAAAAAATAAATAAATAAATAAATAAAAGACAAGTAAACAATCAATTATAAAGTAAGAACAAATGGCAAGCAATAGTACAAATTAATTTAATCAGCTACAGATGACTTTAACTAACATCATTATGGAGTAGCACAATAAATATTCTTTGAGGTTCAGGTTCCTAACAATTAATATGCAACATGTCTAGCCTAATAGTCAAAGTTTAGAGGTAATAAATACTCATTCGATAAAATACAGGATGTGATCTATCAGTGGATCAGCTGAGAGATCAAAACCTTGAAACAACACTGAGCAATAAAGCCGGAGATGAACAGTATTTTTAAATGTATTGTCTTATCTGTGTCCTCTTATGTCAGATTCTTATTCAGTCTGATTAAAAAAAGACACTGTGTGGCGATTACCTATCAAATAAATGCATGAATGAATTATGCAAATTAGTAGTCTTTTATTCTTACTATTTACTTATATTGTATTGTTGTTGTTTTATTGTGTCTTTAGTTGTTAGTTTTGTTTGTGATGTTCAGTGTTATTCTTTTTATCTACATATTTTGAGTGTCACCATTGTTGAGATTAATACGCTGATTCTTAATGTCTGTTTGTCTAAATTATACAACAGTTCAAAATTAACTGCACAGTGTGTTTTGAAATCATCTCTGATTATCACAATACTACTAGATCTCAAGCTGTAGAATGTACTATGAACTATGCAAAATTAATAAAACATGACCTATAGAATTACAAATTAAATATTGGATGAGAGCAGTGAATCAGGTCGCTACCTGATAATTACCATCAACAGGTAGCCAAACATCACTAGATCATACTTCCTCTTGGTTTTGCCTGTCAAAACAAACGTGTTCTGCAAACACAAAGTTATGGCAGCCAGAGAAAAACTATAATGTTAAAAAGTCAAGGGTCAAGAGTACAACTAAAGCAAACACTAATCTCCATAGTGGTGACTGCGAACCAAACATTTTCAATAAAACATCAACATCTAAGCAACTGGTAATTTTCAATAAGAACTTTTATAGATGTATGAAAGAAATAAAGTCAAACTGGTTAGTATTAAGTGATACTGATAATGCTATTTAGAGTTGTTTAATCATCCTCTGCTGAGATCTTGAGAGATTTAATGTCTTAAAGTCTAACAGCAGGTGTTCGTTACTAATGTACAATCATCGCTCAATAAATGAATTATCTCATTAACTCCACTCTTGAATGGTCTTGTTTTGGTCTTGGAGGTTCTGGTCTTCACTACATCTCTGAGATAAACACAAACACATAATGGCCTGATTTCACAGACAGGCCTTAGATTAAGCCAGATTTAGGCCTTGGTTTAATTAGGACATTTAAGTAGCTTTTATAAACGTGCCTTATAAAAAAACATTACTGGTGAGCATTTAAAACAATGGCACTGACATATATGCCAGAGCAAGTTGCTTTCAGTTAAAAAATGTGCTTTTACAGTTGAAACCGGCCATAGGCTATATGTGTTGTTGGCTACACAGATTGTGTCGAATGCTATGAACAAATACACAGGTTGTAACTACACATAACTATGTGTAAAACACAGTTTTATTTAATATTGACACAAAATGTGTAAACTAGAGCAGTGTTTCCCAACCCTGTTCCTGGAGGCACACCAATAGTACATGTTTTGGATGTCTCCCTTATCTGATCCATATCTTTCTAGTCTTGGAGTTTCTACTAACGAGCTGATGAGTTGAATCAGGTGTGTTTGATTAGGAAGAGTTGAAAAATGCGTAGTGTTGGGGAACAGGGTTGGGAAACACTGAACTAGAGTGCTACATAATATGTGTAATTTTTCTACATATTTCTTCTAAGAGTGTAATCTAATTGCACTGTTATTACACTGTAATTAGTCATTAATTACTTTTTTAGAGTATAACTTACCAAGACTGTGCATAAATTATGTTAGGAAATTGTTTCAGATATTACAGTTTTAATGTATTTGTAATAATTGATTTATTTTTAATTTAAATATGAAACCAAAACGGCCAGTAGGTGGCAGCAAGTCACAGTCTTAATGAGTGTTCAAAATGCTAATTTAGCAGAAGGCTGTATTCATGAATGGGTGGGCTAATTGAATTATTTTCTCATCTGATTCGTTCAAATATGTTGATTCTTTGAGGAATAAAAAGTTCTGTTGTTTGTTCAATTTTCTTTGATGGAGCAAAAACAGCTTATGTCTAGGGTAAAAGAAGGATTTTTTGGCAATCGGCCGAAAAGCATGATCTCTTTCAAAATCTGGAGCTGAAATATTGAAATCAGTTATTTGGCGTGGGGCCAGAGTGGGCCATGTTAATATCTGTTTAAATCTTAAATGATCTCATTATTTAACAACAGACTGCTGAGTGCAGTGACTTGTTTTTTTCTTAACATTTCTTCCTCTAATGTATTAATGAATCGTTGATGGAACCGAAAGAATCAGCATAACCTTATTCCCATTTCTAATCTTCTTTCGTTCACACATGATCATCCTCGAATCTCTGTAGAACAGACGAGGACCCCGCGCGCTCCAGATGTGCGTGTTCACTATGCCCACGCGCACGGACGCGCGCACGCAGCAGCGTCTCATTGAACCAGAGCGGAGCTCAGGAGGAGAGAAACATGGCGACCTCAAATAATCCGCGAAAATTCAGCGAAAAGATCGCGTTACACAACCAGAAGCAAGCGGAAGAGACAGCTGCGTTCGAGGAGGTGATGAAAGACCTGAGTATTACTCGGGCGGCCCGTGTAAGTGTGTCTGTTTTCTTTCTTAAGACAGCATTCATTAGCAGCCCGACGTGCGGGGCAGAATTTATGTTGATACGACACGCACGGAACCCGCCTGTCTGGACGTAAACAATAACAAACGCCCCTCTCTAGTGCGCGTTTATCTCTAGCGTTGATTAATGGATTGCCTTCCAATGGACGTTGTTGAGATATTTGATAATAACAGACGGTCACGACGAGGCCTTATAAAAGTTGCCATGCTCACATCTGCAGTGTATGAGTGTGAATGGATTGAGCATGTGTTTTTGACAGCCACAATACAGTCTCTCGCCGTTATAGCTGGACTGTAATCAAGGCCATATCCAGTGCTGGACGCTTTTTAACATCTAAATTTTAATCTCAGCTGTCATTCCTTACTGAAGGGATAAACCTCAATGTTTGTGTTCATGTACACATGGTTTCAGTTAATAATTTAGCAATAAACAACAATGTATTTGCTCAGCGTTATTGCCCAGTGAACTTAGGCCAAAAATAAGGACTCCAGCAAACTGTGATGACAGGGTTGTGATCACACAGACATTGCTTGCACTGCTTTACTAACATCCCACCCCAGATTCAGACTAAATACTACTCATTTCAAAGTGATGCTCACTTTTTTTTTTTTTTTTTTTTTTTTCTTGTTGTTCACTTGTTGCTGTTTAATTTTAGGTGCTTCCAACATTATATAAAATCTGCAGTATATACATGATAACATTTGCATGCCCAATGTGACGTATTTAAAGGGATAGTTCACTATACATTTAAAGGGATAGTTCACTATTACAATTATCCCATGATTTATTCACCCTTAAGCCATCCTAGTTGAATATCTTCTTTCAGAATCTGAGTTATATTAAAAAATATCCTGCCGTTTCCAAGCTTTATAATGGTAGTGAAGAGGGCTCAAGATTTTGAAGCCCAGAAAAGTGCATCCATTCATAAACTTCAGAGGTTTAATAAAGTCCTTCTGAAGCAATAGTTTTTTTTGTTATATATATATATATATATATATATTAATATTACTCCAATTGTGTTTGTCTGAAAGAAGATAGTCATATACACCTAGGATTGCTTGAGCGTGAGTAAATCATGGGATAATTTTCATTTTTGGGTGAATTATACTTTTAATGCAGCTCTTTTTCCAGCTGATGAACAATAAAAACATTGACATCAAAATAAATTCAGTTTGAGCATTTAAAGTGGAAGGCGACATAACCGCAGAGAGAGCGCTTATAATTGGAATGTAAATGTATGTTGGTATGGACGCTAATATAGTTATGGTTATTGTTACAAAGTTTCCTTCCTTTTGTCCTTTATAATTGGAAGTAGCCTCTTTTTCAATTAGGAAATATCACTTCCGTAATCCTTGGAGGTTGTTTACAGCAGGGCAGTTTTACTTTAATTTGTATCTCACAGTTTTATTGGTTGGTTGTTTGTTTTCTTTCTTGCAGTTACAGTTACAGAAGACTCAGTATTTACAGCTCGGTCAGAACCGAGGACAGTACTATGGCGGCTCTTTGCCAAATGTCAATCAGATTGGAAACACTACCATTGACCTTCCCTTTCAGGTAAGGAACAGGTGGTATCGAGTATGAATAGATATGTGTATTACAAGTTGTGTACTGAAATGTTATCTTCATGTTAGAGCTGGATGATTCTTGATGAATGAAGAATCACAATTTTTTTGTTGTTAAAGAGATCGGCTTGGTGGTGTTGGAGATCAGGATGATGCACTAAATTAACGGAAAAAAACGAAGTGTGGAATGTTGGACACTTCATGCACTCAACTGTCGCAGCTTTAATTATGTAGTGGAGGAGGAGGGGGTATTGGATTCCGTTGTTAAATGACAAAATAACCTTATAAAATTCACACACTACACGGATGAGTACATAGTGCATTGTATAAGTGCATAGTGTATAGTGCGTCATGTGGGACACAACTTTCACTTGTTTCATTACTGGATGAATCAGCGTTTTTGAACGAATCCCCTGAATGAATGATTCAGTGACAAACTATTTCAGTTATGTCTTAACTGAACATAAACGGTTGAGAAAAAAAACGCATATGTAACAGTATATTGGATCTGTGCGTTCACTCTTAAAGTGACAGCAGCCTTATATTCCTGCTGCTGTTTGTGTATTCAATGCTAATCAAACAACAAAAAACAAAGAACAATTACTCATTGCTCTTGACTGAATATCGTTTGTAACTTTAATAAGGATTAATATATGTTTCATTGGCTGGTAAAAAATATTTATGGCAGGTACATTTTCTAAAAGTCACCGGCCATTGCCAGCTGTGGCAAAAAGTTAGTTTTAGGCTCTGCCTATACATGACAACTGCTTTCTCTGGCTAAGCGACAGCAAATGTTTGCTGTGAACTTATCAAATGTTTAATAGACATAGCTGAATTGTTGTCATTTAGGAATAAGATTGCGTGGGTGTTTGAATCAAGATTGTGATCTTTTAATGATTAATAATGCAGCTCTGCTCATGTTTGTTGGTTTTTATCAGACTCCTTTTCAGAATTCAGTATTGGACACAAGTAGAACGACTCGTCACCATGGGTTGGTGGACAGGGTCTATCGGGACAGGAATCGCATCACGTCGCCACACCGCAGACCCCTCTCCGTGGACAAACATGGTCGTCAAATATCCTTGATGAGTCTAGTCATGAATGCAGATGGAATTATTGCACTTCTTTGCTCTGCTTGGCATACAAAACATATTTAAAATTTCTGTGATTTGCTTACACTGACATTATGAAGTCCTTAATGCTGAATCTCACATTGACAGCTGTCCATATGCCTCTGTGTATCTGTCACCCCCACCTGATACCAGCTGGAGGAGGTGAGAGTTTATACTCACACAGTCTGTTTGCATGTGCTAAAGATTGTACATACTGTATGTGCAGGACTAATAATTCAGATAGCTGTTAAAATTGCATGTAAACAATTACACTTTAGAGCTCAAATAATAATCTCAGATTTTATATAGTAATATTGTAACTTTTAAGTTGTTTAAAGGGGGTATATGTAGAATTCAGAAACCCTTGTTATTATCGACACCGGTGGCCTTTAAGTGAACTGCAGACAATAAATTATCGCTCATGCTCACACACGTAAAGTACAAGAGACTGAATGTGATTCAGAGCCCTGATATACTCACAGCAACAATGTTTTTTGTTCTTCGCTTAAAAGTAAAAGGAATTTGGAAATATCTTTGCAGCAATATATTGTCTAGGCTGCTGAGAGCGACTTTTAGATGAATATGGAAATATGTGCTGTGCACTTTCCTCTCAATAACAAATTAAACAACAAAAAATGACATTGGTGAGAAAGCAGCTGTTAAGAAAGCATTTGATCATAGTGATGTGGATATGTTTGCATAAGCTACATGATTTACCGGCATCATGACGAAAGATAAGGTAATTAAAATAACACTGTTATGACAGTTTGAATATAAAGTATGTTTGAGACTATATAGACTATATATTTGGCTATGTGAGACTTTAGTTTCATGTGTCAGAACGGAATCCTTTGGATTTTTCCGGCAAGAGTCCTACACCTAAAAATCAGTTTACAGGCTTTCATAAACAACCTAAGAAGTCAGGGCAGGTCTCGTTTTTTAAATTTCGTTACAAGCTGTTCACACATTGGCAATACTAAAAAGTATTAATACATGAAAATTCTTACATATAGCCCCTTTAATTGTAAATTGTGTATTATTTTTTTATGATTTTATTTTTACCATGAATATTGCCTTTTATTATAATATTGCTTATTTAAAGGGTTAGTTCACCCAAAAATTAAAATTCTGTCATTTATTACTTACCCTCATGCCGTTCCACACTCGTAAGACCTTTGTTAATCTTCAGAACACAAATTAAGATATTTTAGTTGAAATCCGATATCTCTGTGAGGCCTGCATAGGGAGCAATGGACACTTCCTCTCTCAAGATCCAATAATGTACTAAAAACATATTTAAATTGGTTCATGTGAGTACAGTGGTTCAATATTAATATTATAAAGTGACGAGAATATTTTTGGAGCGCCAAAAATAACAAAATAACGACTTATTTAGTGATGGCCGATTTCAAAACACTGCTTCAGGAAGCATCGGAGCACAAATGAATCAGTGTGTAGAATCTGCTGTTCGGAGCGCCAAAGTCACGTGATTTCAGCCGTTGGCAGTTTGACACGCGATCTGAATCGTGATTCGACACACTGATTCACTTGTGCTCCGATGCTTCATGAAGCAGTGTTTTGAAATCGGCCATCACTATATAAGTCATTATTTTGTTTTTTTGGCGCTCCAAAAATATTCTCATCACTTTATAATATTAATATTGAACCAGTGTATTCACATGAACCGATTTAAATATGTTTTTAGTACCTTTATGGATCTTGAGAGAGGAAGTGTCCATTGCTGGCTATGGAGGCCTCACGGAGCTATCGGATTTCAACTAAAATATCTTAATTTGTGTTCTGAAGATTAACGAAGGTCTTACGGGTGTGAAACGGCATGAGGGTAAGTAATAAATGACAGAATTTTCATTTTTGGGTGAACTAACCCTTTAATGTCAGTAATTATCAGACCTTCTTACCACTCTATTGTGTTTGAATCTTGTAATTTTAGTTAGAAGAGACTTTTACGTCATGTGATTCTTGAATTTCTTTGTGCTTGTTCTGCAGAACCAACTCGGACTCTGCCCTGCACCAGAGCACTTTGAACCCAAACCAACAAGATGCATTTGCAGGAGGGTCTCAAGATTTGCAGCCAAAACAAGGTTTATTTTAATTATTTTATTTTTATTTTATCTATTAAATGCTGTCATCAATGATCTAATGCCAGGTTAAAGGTTGCAGTGAACTATATCCTGTAGATTTTCCCCCACACATGTTTTAGTGTATGATTTCATCCCTCTCTATGTACTAGTTCTTCTTCTCACTATGCCAGGAACAGGGGAACCTGAAAGTGACATGGACAAAGAAATTCAAAAGCTGATATGGGATCACAAAAAGGTACATTTTAAAATAGATTTCTTTACTATGGTTTTCATATGATCTTTTATCAACAAGTTATTTATCTTTTTTTTTTTTTCATAGAATACTTCACCAAGGCACAAGTCAAACAAAATACCTGGAATCAAGTAAGTACAGTTTCATTAGATTTTCTTTTTGGGGCCGATAGTGTAGGTCCATGTTCATGTTCATTTGAGCAAACAATGATCAATTTGTTATTATCCAACAGTCTTCTAGACATACCTACTCCTTTTACAGCAGCCTTATTTTATCATATTATAATCAGTACAGTGGGCTTTTTCTGTTGACATATCTATTTATCCTACTCCCATTTTACATCCCTCATGTCATTTCCCCAGCATATTTCCATCTCCAGATCAGGAAATGACTACATCTCTAATCCCAGCGGCACACAACACAGGCGGCTCTCTGCCAGATCTGACCAACATCCAGATTCCCCCTCCACTCCCCACACCTCTGGACCCTGATGACTCCTCGTCCTCTCTCAGTGCCTCCAACAGCACTGGCAACCTGGCTAACACTCAAATGGGCCTCACATCTGCCAGCCAAGGTGATTCTGACCAGCATACATGTTAGGGCAGTGCTTCTCAACCTTTTTGACTCCCAAATGACCAGTATTCCCCACATGTAGGCTAATGCTTAATTAAGTTGGCTTGAAAAAGTCACTTACTGTTATGCTATTTTTTTCTGAGACTAAAATTTCTGACTCTAACCAAAGTCCCTTTAAGACAAGTCATTTCAATCGGCTGCCATCTTTGAAATGCCTCTCGGGCATCCTGGGCATCATGCAATCTCTTTGAATGGGGAAACATCAAATTCTCCAAAACTCTTCGCCAACCTTGCGATTAAATATAATATTTGAAATCACCAATGAAATCCAACAACAACCGGCTCATAAATTTAGTTGATAAACGCTCGAATCATGACAAAAAAAACTGTATTTTTCAGGCTGGATCAAGCTAATGCGCAGACCTAAATGCGCGTCTCTTTGGAGGCGCGTGTCTGACTGTTTCTAAAGAAACCGGTGATTCTAACGGCCGCTGAAGTGACACGATGACTTTACCAGTCAGCGATGGGCTCATATTTTGAAGGCGGGACTTATTCCGCCATATTGCGCGTTGTTACATTTTCTCCCATTCAAAATAATACGAGTGACACGTCTTGTGTTATTCTATAGTCTTTGCTCTAACTCCTCCTAGAGCTTTAACTCTACAAACTCCAAAATCGACTCAAACCTTCAGACTGTTCTGACTTAGGCCGTGTGTCCACCTAAGCGTTTTTTCCAGCTCCGAGTGTACTTTTTCAATTGTTTTCAATGGGAACGCCGTGTTTTTTAAACGCCGAGAGCGTAACGAGGCGCTGAGCGTGTTTTTTACGCTCAAGCGCTGAGAGCTGGGCGTTTTTTACTGGTCGCCTCGAGTTGAAGAATGTTCAACTTTGAGTAAAACGCTGCGCTCATCAATGTCACTTTTTAGACAGCCGTCCAATCAGAGTGGAGGAGGGGCGGGACAAATAAAACTCCGACCAACTGTCACATTCTTGCTATACAACGACATTAACAAACAGAAACAAAATGGATGAGAAATTAATATTACTGGTCTCCGAACATACATAGCAAGTAACGTTAATTCCACATCGTGTGAACATTTTTAGTATGAAACAAATTACCTGCAAAATCAGTTATAAGTAACAGTGACGCGGATATTCCGTATCATGGCAACAAAGCGTCTCAACGGAAAAAAAAGATGCGCTGCAGAAGCGCTCTCAAGCGCTCACAGACGGGCGTTTTAAGCAGAGCGCCTAGCGTTTTCAGCTGGCTAAAAACGCTTAGGTGGACACACGGCCTTAGTGTGCTATATCTTTTCTAACTGATCCAACTTACGGTTTTCCTAAAAATGACTATTAAATCTCGGAAAAATCCCATTGACTTTCATTGACGGAATGTTCAAATGAGCCAAGACTTTCAAACTCCAAATGTCAAAATTCCAATTTAAACTATGGAAGCCCATTAGACTCAATATTCTATGTACTATTTCATTCTATGTACTATTTCTAATTCATTGAAACTCATTCAAACTCATAAACTCTATCTATCTATCTATCTATCTATCTATCTATCTATCTATCTATCTATCTATCTATCTATCTATCTATCTATCTATCTATATCTCATAGCAACCACCCAGAATAACATAGCAACCACCCAGAACACCATGGCAACCACCTAGCAACCACACAAATCACCCTGGCAACATCCTAGAAACCATCCGAGCATAGCAACACCCTAGCAACCACCCAGAATACCTTAGCAACCGCATAGTAACACCCTAGCAACCACCCTGAGTACCCTAGCAACCTCATAGCAACACCTTAGCAACCACCCCGAGTACCCTAGCAACTGTATAGCAACACCCTAGCAAAGACCCCGAATACCTTAGCAACAGCATAACAACACCTTAGTGACCACCCCAAGTACCTTAGCAACCAAATAGCAAAACCCTAGCAACCACCTTGATTACCCTTACCTCTATCTATCTATCTATCTATCTATCTATCTATCTATCTATCTATCTATCTATCTATCTATCTATCTAAACTACTAAACTAAAACTTTCAAACTGAAAACTTTTAAAATTGCTTCAAACTTTCTGGACCGGCTTTTTCAAGCCAACATAAAGTTTGTCTCGACGAACTTTTTTCATCTAGTTATGTCTTGTAATGCACCTTATTATGCATTGTATGGTCTCATGAACAATTGTAATCAAAGTTATAATACATTATAATACTTAACTATTAATTGAACACACCTTATGAAATTATAATGCATTAAAACACATGAAAAACAACCAACAATCAGAATCTGCAAATATTATAATGGATTTTAACTTTGGTTGCATTTATTTGTGAAAAGATATAATGCATTATACCGTACATTGTGAATACCTTATACATAAAGACTTTAAGTGTTACCAAATGTTTTTACTATCAATTTTTATTTAATAAAATAATTGGCATTAGCATATGCACTCTGTGTGTAAATATTAAAGGATTAACCGTGAGACTTTTTGGACCTTTGTGGACAAGATAAGCCTATATATTGTATTAAATATGTATTAGACACCACTTTTTTCTCTCTAATCTAATAACACTGTCTGCAAATGTCTAATAATTCAAATTTAATGATATCATATCTAAATGGATTTACTCACTTGTATTAGAATTATTAGGATACTATTTATTCAGCATTTGATGTGTGACGTTTTCTCTTCACGTGTGACATCAGCCCAGTCCACGGCGACAGTGTGCTTTCAGCGCCGACATGAGAATGTAGTTCCGCTGATCCTTAACACAGACTCCCAGCAGCATCCGAGTCTTCAGCAGCTGTCGCCCACCCTCTCTCCTCCGCTCACACTAGCACAGGTAACACATCTCTCATACCTCCAACTGCTGATGAGGACAGATTTCAGGTGGTGTTACAGAAGGAACATTACTCACATACATGCTAATAGAATATCTCAATCTGTACCTATGGTAAATAGGCAGTGGCGATAGATGCTATGACGCTGGAGCAGCAGTTGGCTCAGTATGCTTTCTTCAGTCAACCATCCACACAGACACAGGGTGGGCTTCCTCAGCTCCAGCAGAACACCCAGCTGCCACCTGTCTCAGGAAGCCAGACGCAAACCTCTGTTGGCATTGATATTAACACGGTAAGATCACATCTCAGCACTTAGCTCCATAGATCTCCAGTGGATTTCTAGATAATGGGTATGTACGGTCTGTCAATCAGATCATACAGGGCACTAAGTGACTTTCAAAATAATAATGAATACAGTACCAGTCAAATGTTTGGGCATAACTACTATTATACACAATTATAGAAATTAGTAATAATAAGGAATACATAGTTAAAAAAAAAGTTATGACAACTGTCTTATATTTTAGAAAAAACATAAATAAAAAGACAATTACCCTACCATTGAGAAGTTTTTTTTTTGTTTTTTTTTAAGAAATGTATTCAGCAAGGATGCATTAAATTGATTAAAAGTGACAGTAAAGACATTTTATAATGTTACAAAATTATTTATGTTTGAAATAAATTATTTTTTAAAATTTTGTTCATCAAATAATCCTGAAAAATATTAAGCAGCACAACGTTTTTCAACATTGATGATAATAAGAAATGTCTCTTAAGCAGAAAATCAACACATTAGAATGATTTATGAAGGATCATGTGACACTGAAGACTGTAATAATGCTGAAAATTCAGCTTTGCCATCACAGGAATAAATTACATTTTAAAATATGATAAAACAGAAAACAGTTGTAGTATGAATTTTGTAATAATATTTCACAATATTACTGTTTTACCATTTTTAAAATAAATGCAGCCTTGTTGAGCTTAAGAGACTTAAAAAAAAAAAAAACACTTTAAATTTTCCTACCTCAAATTTCTGAACAGTAGTCTAACTTGTCTATTTATCTATAAAACTAATTTTAAACATGTATGGATAAGCCTTAAGATCAAAAGAGTTTTAAAATAATGAAAAAGTGCAATTCAATCATACATGTCCAGACTTTTGACTGGTAGTGTAAATAATGAATTTCAACAAGCAGTGTTCTTTCTTTCTCATTTAAGTTCTCAGCTTATTCTGTTTTAAACACCTCCTAAGTCTTGATAGTACTGGATATAGGTACTATCAAGTAAAGATGAAAAAATATATATATATTTCCATTTGTAAAGAATAAGCCCTCTTGTAATAACAAGGTCATTTAGCTGATGTCCTGATACAAACATTCTGGCTGAACAGTTTAAATGGCCAGATAATCAGAGACATTATAATCATAGTTCATTGTTTCTTGACTAAATTGGGAGCCACAGGCCTTACCCTGAGTCAGAGGTCCCCTACAGGGGCTCCGTTGGTCTAACTTGGTGTTGTCCCATATAGGCTGCTTCCCTCCAGCAGTACCGCTGTAGGGTGGGGTCTTCGGCCAATCAGTCTCCGACCTCTCCGGTCTCCAATCAAGGCTTCTCTCCGGGGGGCTCGCCTCAAGTAAGGGCGAACCCAGCAGCCGCTGCTTCCACCCTGTAGTTTGTTTTGTTTGGAGCAGATCTGGAGCCTGTCCCTTTAGCCGCTCTGTGTGTCCTAGTCCAGTCATGTCTCCCAGTCTCTCTGATCCTGGCTGCTTCGCTGTGTGTCTGAGCACCACTTAGTCATTCTGTGTATCATGCTGAGTAGCGATAAAGGCCAGTTTTAATGTACGCTGTACTCATTGAAAGTGCCATTGCTGTTATACATCCTTTCACCGGATCATGTGGATGTTGTGCATTTTAAGCAAAATTGCTGGTTGTGTCAGTTTGACAAAAAATGATGGTCCCTTAAATCGTCTTTTTAAATGAAATGTTAATGCTTTGAACTATTAGTGACTTGCAGATTTGGAGACTAATAATTAGAAATTAGACTTTTGTTTAATTCTTTGTATCTTGCTTGGTAATTCATGGGTCTATCTGGTACCACTAGAAATTGTTCGTTTTTTTTTTGTTGTTGTTGTTGTTTTTTTGAATCTCTGCCAGCAATCAGCAAAAAATCTATCACAAAAATAAGAATAGGGCCTCACTCTGAAAAATGTCTCTGAAAAATCTTTTATTATTTTGGAGCAGGAGAATAATTGGAGCGATGGATCCCAGAGTCTGTGTGTGGCATGTTTTTAAGCCCCCCTCCCCGCAAAAAAAAGAAAAAAAAGAAAAATCACAAATTTTAACTTTGTAAGTATTCAATTAGAGTCCAGATGAAAAACACAAACATTTAGAGTGGGAATAATGGTGTACAACTTCTTCCTTTTGGTCTCTAAAAGTAAATATGACTGTAGTGATTTGCACTGTGTGATGTTTTTTCTTCTTCTTTTTTTTGTTTTTTGTTTGTAGATATTGGGTTAGGTTTAGCTCTTTGCTTATCTGTTGCATTAACAAGGTGTTACATTTCCATACAGGTCACTTGCAACATGTTTTTGTGTTTGAAATTAGCCAAATTGTCTTCGTCAAACATGGTGATACAGAATTGATGTTGTCATTTTTCTTGCATCATGAATTGACGCAGAATGTAAATTTTTCATGGATTTAGATCCTTTCATAGGCTAAGTATATTATTTTAAGGCCTTTGTCATAGTCAGTGATCTGTAGTGATTATTTTTAGCCTTTTCATGGATGGTTATTTCTAATATGTTCTCATTTTAGCACTCGTCCATCCTCGGAAGTGTCTTTGGTGATGCCTTTTACGACCAGCAGCTGTCTCCCCGGCAGACCAGCGCTTTGTCTCAGCAGGTGAGGCAACTATACCCAGTGTAAATAAGTTGAATTGGACTTTAGCTGCTGCAGCCCATCTGGGATTTTTAAGCCACATACAGTACATCTAAAGTTTTAATGCAGTTCTTTCTATTCATCTAAATATGTGAAGAATGAACCTGTCCAGAAACAATTATTTCCTTGCTCTTTACAAGAACAAGCCACTAGAGGGCAGTTGAAATCTTTGAGATGACAAGTGTAGGGTTATCAGAGAGCTATTCTTCTGTAGTGGCACAGTGGGAAGTGGCATGCTTATGACACAAAAGAGACAACCTGCATCATGTTCTGTTCCCATGTCCTCACTTTAACCCCTTATGTTCCTGTCTATTCTACATGTTTTACCTTCGTTTTTAAAATGGAACAATTTTATTTAAATTTTATTTAAATTATCACTAACCCCCCCCTAAATCTATCTATCTATCTATCTATCTATCTATCTATCTATCTATCTATCTATCTATCTATATATATATATGTAAGAAACATTATGAAAAGTTTATAAGGGAAAAATGAAAAAACTTTTCATATTTAAAACCGTGTTTTCAAAGTCAGTCTTGATCCCAAGGGGCTTCTTTCAATATTTTGCCTTCTATGAGGACAAATAGGCTCGGTTTATATATATATATAATATGTATTTATAATTTCGAATGTTTATATACACCTTCCATAACTCATGTAACTCATGTAATAAATGTAATTTTCTTTCCTTTGATTGTCTCATTGACCTTCACTTTACAGTCATTTAATTTGTTTTAATTCCTTAGCTGGAGCAGTTCAACATGATTGAGAATTCCATCAGCTCAAACAGTCTGTACAGTGAGGGATCCACTCTAAACTACTCTCACGCTGCGATGCTCAACCTCACCGGGAGCCACGGCAACCTGCAGGACACACAGCAGCTAGGCTACAGCAGCCATGGGAACATCCCCAACATCATTCTCACAGGTATTGCACCTGCCCCGGTTAGATATTGCATAATATTGCATGAACCTTTGTTGTACATGTGCTGACAATGCTGCCGTGAAGTCTAGCATCAAAGAGGTCCCTCTAAACTGGGGTCTCCAACCTTATTTCATTTGAGAGCTGCTTTTTAAAAATGAAAGTGGCTGATGGCTTCTGATGTTATACAATATTTAAAGATACAGTTCACCCAGAAAATGAAAATTCTGTAATTTTTTTTACTTACCCTCATGTCATTCTAAACCCATAAGCCTTTCGTTTATCTTCAGAACACAAATGAAGATCTTTTTGATGAAATCTGAGAGCTTTCTGTCCTTCCATAGACAGCTATGCAACTGACACTTTGATGCATAAAGAGACCATAAACCTAATCCATATGATGATAAAACTAATCCATATGATGTAGAACGGATCCATATGAAAGCTCTCAGATTTCATCAAAAAGATGTGTTCTGAAGATGAACAAAAGTCTTATGGGTTCGGAACGACATGAGGGTGAGTAATTAATGATTCATTTAATTTTTGGGTGAACTAACCCTTTAAATCTCTTAAATAATGTGTTTTAACTCTCAAATTAACAGCAATCAAAACAGATAATATACACCTGATATTTTTTGTATACACGTCACCCTTTAATGTCAGATAAAAGAACAGTCAGAGTACACAGTTTTTTATGGAAAACAGTACTTTGCATATTATACTGTAGTTGTCTACACATAAATATAGTTGTTTTTATAGTGCATCATAACTAGAGATTAAATGGTATGAACATTTCATATCACATTTGACCATATGCACGGTTACTTCCTGGTTGTCGTTAAGCCAGCTTGGGCATTTTCTGTGATTTGTTAGCTGATCTTTCTGTACTCGCTGTACATCGATACAAAACCATCAGTGGTTGACTATTTAATGTTGTATTCATATTTTAATACAGTTACCACATTTACCTAACTTGCCAATAAACCAGTTTTATTGATTGCAATAAAGATGAAGCTATTTGAAACATTTAAGAAATGCTGTGTCTGTAAATGGACACGCACATGCATTTTTTTTCCCAGCACTTCAAATGTTATTTTTAATGTGATGACCACAAACATTATTTGTTCATCCTTCTGAGATTGTCCCCATTTGTAAAACCGAACGTGTCAAAATGTAGGAAAACCAACATTTGATAGAAAACACTTTATTTAAAAATAAAAAAAAATTACCACTATAACCAGCAGGTGGCGGCAGAGTAGCATTTATTTGCACATATATTAGCCATTTCTTAGTTTTTCTTTTGAATAAATATTAAACATTATAAAATAGCTAGGTTTAAAAATATATTTTGTCAATGTGAAGTATGAAGTAGGCTACTCACAGAATCTCATGAAAAACAATAACTTCTTGTGAATGAATTACACAGAAAGCGAGCACCGTACTTTCCCTTTGTAACCACAGAAGCTGTCAGTCAGTGCAGCACAAACTCAGTGATTTTGGCACACTTGTGAAAACTCATATTTTATTCAATGAATCTAACTAAAGTGCACAATAAATATTTAATTTTCGATGCCTTTTTCACATGAAAGTGTGATTTGAATTTAGCGAGGAGGAAGACTGAGGTACTTCTTTATTTATTTATTTATTTATTTATTTATGCCGTCTTACGTTTGAATAACTAAATTAATTCTATGCCCGACTATTTATGTGACTATATTCTGATTATAAACTAAGTAGTACACTATTGATGCTCAACACACAAGCAACTGACATTTCACCAGAAGTTTTCCAGCTGGCTTATATTATTGCGGAAGTTCTAAAGAACGCTCTGTGCATATAGTCAATCAATAGTGACCAAAATGATCGGTTATGGTAACCAAAATGGTTATCATGGTATTGTTAAAATGTGCTGGAAACGTTCAAAAAGTTTTATGTCTCAAACCAACAAACAAATAAAATTAGCTGCTCTATGCACTTTTTGGCTTCATGAACATTAAAGTGGGACTCAGTGATTTTTTCAAATCAACTGTTTGGAAGTTAGTCGGGCCGAGTCCAACAACAAACGTCTAACCGATCAGCATCAGGGGCGTATGAAGGTCGAAAATAAGATAAAAAAACAAACAAACTGCAGAACGAGAAATGGGACACAATACAAAACAGCTCAAAAGAATATCACTGGAATGAAGGTTTATGCCTGTGCAAGCGCTTTAGGACCAAGTTTATATTAGAAAAGCTTTCCAGTGCTGGAGAGAGCTAACAGGGAAGGCCCGAAAACTGCTTTGATCCCACTTATCATGCGAGTACACTGGGTTTTGATTGTCTGGAGCTACTGTGTTGTTTGCGACTAACAACAAACACTGTATATACTCTTGTGTACTTTACGTTCATTTTTTGTGCTTCCTTGTTGTTCATCAACTGCGCTTTATTTTTTGTGAAGCATTTTGTTGCACGATAAACAGACATCCACTCTCAAATTGCGTGTGTAACAGCGGACAGATAGTGAGAGTTTTGCAGTTAAACCACTGCGCACTGACGACCACTAGAGAATGAGGTGCTTAGCATCATTGGTAGAGCATTTGCCTCAGGGATCAGGCAGCGGTTCAAGTCCGACACAGAGCAGGGTGGTTAGGATTGGAGTGTGAGTTTTGTAGGCAGAGCAAAGAAGAGAGGGGTGTGTTTGTTTGGGTTGATTTCAAATATCAACAATGTCCAACAGCGTAGTTCAAATACCACTTACTGCACCTTTAAAATGAAAGCGTATTACATATGGGTGCCTTACATAGCATGTTATCTACTATCCTGTACTACATGTTCAAATAAAGTTTTGACAAAAAAGTTTTATAAAATGATAAACCTCAAAATTCAGCCTTTAAATCATCTTTATGAAAAGTCAAAATGATAAAGTATTGGCATTTTATCTGCTCCAAAATTCGTAAACATAAACAGTTCTACATAGGCAACCTTATTATTTGAATTGTTGAGACTTTTAGTATGCCCATTAGGTCTGATTTTTGCATTGGTCTGAACAAAAATGGAAGACAGGCTCAATGAAAATGTAAATCCACTCTCTGTCAGTAGGTGGCCACGAGGCTCCAGTTAAAGGGATAGTTGACCCAAAAATGAAAATTTGATGTTTATCTGCTTACCCCCAGGGCATCCAAGATGTAGGTGACTTTGTTTCTTCAGTAGAACACAAATGATGAATTTTAACTCCAACCATTGCCGTTTATCAGTCTTATAATTCGAGTGAAGGGTAACACAATTTATAAGAGTCAAAAAATATGAATAGACAAATCCTGTGGCTCATGGCGGCGCATTGATGTCCTAAGACACGAAACGATCAGTTTGTGTGAGAAACCGAACATTATTTATATAATTTTTTACCTCTAGTACACCACTATGTCCAACTGTGTTCAGCATTCGCTTAGTGATGTCTGATCGCGCTCTGACAACGGCAGTGATGTCTCGCGCATATACTTCAATGGGTGCTAGACATCACTGCCGTTGTCAGAGCGTGATCAGACATCACTAAGCGAATGCTGAATGCAGTTGGACATAGTGGTGTATTAGAGGTAAAAAATTATATAAATATAAATATAAATGGTTTCGTGTCTTAGGACATCAGTGTGCCGTCACGAGCCGCAGGGATTAATTTGGATTTGTCTATGCATATTTTTTGACTCTTATAAATTGTTACCATTCACTCGCATTATAAGACTGACAGACAGCAACGGTTGGAGTTAAAAATCATCATTTGTGTTCTACTGAAGAAACAAAGTCACATACATATTGGATGCCCTGGGGGTAAGCAGATAAACATCAAATTTTCATTTTTGGGTGAACTGTCCCTTTAAAACAAGTCTTTACTGTTTCTATTGCTGCAAATTAGGCACAAACATCTTTCGCCTTCATTTAAAAAAACAAACAAAATTAACTCCAACTAATTCATTCCTCATGAAAAGTGTTTTTTTTTTTTTTTTTAACATTTCTTGGCTTGAACACTGTCTTTTACTCCATCCATATGCAAACAAAGTTTTCTAGCTAATATTACCTTGTAGTCATATAAGCGTGATGACATGCTTGATTGAAACATTGACGTCCCAGTTTTTTTTTTCTATTGTTGGTTGTTATTCTGTTATATTGTAATTACATCTGCATGTTCAATAAATAAAAAATAACCTCACGGCCGATATGTCAAATAAATACTTGATTTGCATTGGAGTGGTGGGACACATGTCTATATTAGCTCGCTCTGATTGGATGAAAAGGGCATCTTGGCAATCTGCCTCCAATCAGGCCACGCGCCACTGATTGGTTGTGTGTGACGTGTTGGAGACCCCTGCTCTAAAAGTTTACCGTATTATGTTAAACATCTTTTAGTTACAGTCGTGTCTCCTACAAGCCTTTCCAAAGAGTTGTCCAACTTCCTAACAGGTGACGTGAGCTTTGACGCAGATTCCCAGTTCCCCCTGGATGAGCTGAAAATCGATCCGCTGACACTGGATGGCCTGCACATGCTCAACGATCCAGACATGGTTCTGACTGACCCTGCAACAGAAGACGCTTTCCGGATGGACAGGCTGTAATCTTTAGGTATACAATGTTCTTTGTCCTCCTTTGAGATCGGTGTGATTAAGTGGGAGAGAAGCAGCATATCTGGGGGACATTTGACCCGGTTTCTCAAAGTCCATCCTCTGGGAAGAGATTGCTGAGAATGTTGCCACCGCATGCTAGGGGAAAATGGGAAAGCAATGCTGCCTCATCTAATGAATCAACATTTTGAGCAAGCAGCCCATCATTTCTTAGGATAATAAACTCACACCTCAGCATTCGTGGTTCCTTTAGCTCTATATGAGAGAATGTGACACTACATACGATCCCTTGTGGTTCAATCATGTGTTCTTCCATTTCATATCCTGTCGAAGCCCCTCCTCCTCCTGATGCCCACTGTACATGCCTGTTACTTTCCTTTTTTTCTTTAACTACAAATATTTATTTATGCACTTTTATACATGCATATACCACCAAAAGCATTGTTTGTTATGTTCTGATTCATTTTCCTATACAAATGTTTCTTGCTTGTAAGAGCAGTAATGGTTAAAAAGGAGTGTTAATCCTCCCCATTTTAAGGGCAGTCCTCAACAAATTTTCATTTACACATGAACACTAATGTACTTCAGTGGAGTCTGAACATATGATTGTAATGTTTTATAGATGTCTAGTTTCGCCACACCACGCTCAGATAGCTGTATAGCTTAAATAATGCTAATGTGGCTCAAGATGATCAAATTCATCTGGTTGAAAAGTGTCCAACTGGAAATCTTAATATCAAAACAAAATTTGTTTTACACTTTAAAAGGGATAGTTTACTTAAAAATTAAAATCATGCCATCACTGACTCAAACCTGTAAGACTTTGTCTGTGGAAAGCAGAAGATATTTTGAAGAAATGTTTTTGTCTACGGCATGCAATTAAAGGATTAGTTCACTTTAGAATTAAAATTTCTTGATAATTTACTTAACTCCATGTCATTTGAGATTTTTGTCTTTCTTTCTTCAGTCGAAAAGAAATTAAGGTTTTTGAGGAAAACATTCCAGGATTTTTCTCTATATAGTGGACTTCAACAAGGTTCAATTGCTTGAAAGTCCAAATTGCAGTTTCAATGCAGCTTCAAGGGCTCTACACGATCCCGGTCGAGGAATATGGGTCTTATCTAACGAAACGATCAATCATTTTCTAAAAAGTGTACCTTTTAACCACAAATACTCATCTTGCACTAGCTCTGTGATGCCCCACGCATTATGTAATCACATTGGAAAGGTCACGCGTGACATAGGCGGAAGTACCGATTATTTGTGGTTACGATTTTTTTTTTGTTTTTAGAAAATGACCAATCATTTTGCTAGATAAGACCCTTATTCTTCGTCTGAGATCGTGTAGGACCCTTTGAAGCTGCATTGAAACTGCAATTTGGATCTTCAACCCGTTGAAGTCCAATATATAGAGAAAAATCCTGGAATGTTTTCCTCAAAAACCTTTTCGACTGAAAAAAGAAAGATTCCCAGATCCATCTTGGATGACATGGGGGTGAGTAAATTATCAGGAAATTTTAATTCTGAAGTGAACTAATCCTTTAAAGTCAGAGGTCCAAAACGAAATAGGGCTGCACAACGATTAATCGCGATTAATCGTTTGCAAAATAAAAGTCTGTGTTTACGTAATAAATGTGTGTGTTCTGTGTATAATAATTATGTATATATAAATACACACACACACATACATATGTATAATTAAGAAAAATGTTATATTTATATATAAAATATTTATATTTATATATAATATAAAATAAATTTAAATATATATATTTATTTATACATGCATATATTTCTTAAATGTATACATGTATGTGTGTGTATTTATATATACATAATTATTATACACACAACACACACATTTATTACGTAAACACTTTTATTTTGCAAACGATTAATCGCGATTAATCGTTGTGCAGCCCTAAAATGAAAAACTTGGACCCCATTGACTTTCATTGTATGGAGAGAGAAAAAAGGCCACACACTGAGAATTAAATATCTCAAAATATACTCAAAATATATTCTATGTTCCACAAAAAAAGAAAGTCATACAGGTTTTGAATGACATGAGAGCGAGTAAATGACAGAACTTTCATCTTTGGGTGAACTGTCCATTTAAAATGTGCAGTATATGCACAGTTACTAACAAAGTAAAAGGCAGTATCTAGTAAACAACTGCTTTGCATTAGAAAACTTTTTTGTGCCAGTGAAATGGTTGTGTTTTAAATCAACAGACTTAATAATATATTCAATGTACAGTATGTAATGTTACAATATAACCTATAAGCACAGCCATGGTAACTGGTATAGTCAAAATGATGCTGCAAACTTTAACATTACTTGTAAGTTCCTTCGGTACTCAAAAAAGAAGCATGAAGACAGTACATGATCATGATGATCATTTGCATATATGTATCAGAACTAGTCACTGTGATAACCAGATTCTGCCTTACACTGAAGATGCAGTTCTTGTCCGTAGTCCGTAGTTGTTCTTCGTAGCTGAAGGTGTTTTCTGGTACTGTAAAAGTTGCTGTAACTCATGAGGTTGTCCTGGCGCACAGTTCTCATTCGTCTTCTGGTGGTCTCATGATATCAGACGCCCAAAAGGGGAGGTTTACTACTCTTTTTAAATCCTGTCACATTCATCTTTTTCTCATTTTTCTCAGACTTTTATACTCTAACCACTTTTGTAAGTGTGAGAATTTTGTTTACAAAATTGAAAACATCTTAATGTTTAAATTATTGAAATGCTGAATATATATATATATATATATACGTATATTATAAAAAAAAATATTTTAAGAAATTTTGTTATCCGTGTAAAACTTCTCTACGTACAAGGGGATAATCGGATTTGGATTAATATCTATGCAAAGCATAATCAAACATAATAGATCACAAAAATTCTAAAGAAAAGGCTCAAACAGACGTACGGCTTTTACAGCATCTGTGGATTCTGAGTCCGTGCAGCTGAATTTTTTTTTGTCTGTTGTCAGCAAAAAGGGGGAAAAAAGAGAAACAGTTAATGGATGAAAAAACGTTTGGATTCTCCGTAAGGGATTCTTTTTGTAAGGCTTCTGATTGCACCGTGTAAATTTCCTGTATAAAAAAAAAAAAAGCATGACCTACATGTGCTTTGTCTCGGACAACTGTTTTCATGAGGATCATGCTTCACTTGTTCAAAATGTAAAATAATTGACGGGAAGGATGTGTCGTCAGGTAATCAGTTACTGCTATATTCCGTTACTTGACTGCCTCATCAAAAAGAACAGCATTGCTGAAACCAGAATGTATTTTGACACCTTTTATGTAGGACCAAACATATTACTGAAACTAGCATTATTTTTGTTACTGTGATGTTTGTGTACCTTTCCTTGTGTTTAATAGTTGCCCTCTGCATTGTTGTGGCCCCTCCGTTTCATTTGCAAGAGGCTGCATTGTACAGAGGCTCAATGTTATTGAGCTTTGAGTGTTTTTTATTTTATTTTATTTTGCATGTCTGACCATCACAAGTATTGGTGATTGATAAGCTGTGCACTTTTATCTCTTTGATTATTTTATTTTACATCTCTATCTATGTGTTCTGCATTTGTGAACATACTACATGAGAACACTTCCTACATTTACTTGGCACTTTAATCGATACCCAATCCATTTTTCAAAATCCATTCTTTTCACTACACTCTGAGTGACTGTTAAGTGCACTGGGTCTATTTCCCCCCTCTGTTTGGCCGATTTTGCCTTCTACTCTAAGACAAGTATTTTTGAAAAGGATAAAAGTATCTGTTGTCTATTTATGATTTTATACTTGGTCAACGCAAAAAAAATAAATAACTTTTTTATGTAGTGTTAGGAAAGTATGAAAGTTCCCCGATATTTAGGAAATGAAGGCAGGTTACCTTTCTGTGTGTCAATTCACCGTAGACCAGTTTACCTTTTATAAAGCTTCATCTGTGGATCATAGTGTATCATTACCATGAATTGAACCAATCCAGAACATTTCTGGTCCAGATAAGAGAACATGCAGAAAAAAAAGGTTCTTCATCATTGTAACCCATAACTTATTCAGTATCTAATGTATGCACAGCCTTCATGTACATAAATGCTACACTTATACATTTCTATATTTTAAAATGTAAGAGTAGAGCGTAAAATATCAGGAGTATGTAAAAAAATATATATATAAATCAAATGAACAATATGGAACTGTATGTTTTTACATTTTAAAATGCTTGAAGTGGACGCTATACTGTCCCTCCGTTCAGGGGTTTCACACTTTCCTCAAACTCATGTTTTAAATACACAGGTCTGTGTTCATTATCAAGTGTGCTCACACTTCTAGCCAAATCATAAAAGAATCCCTGCTGCAAATGTACATGCAGTTTTGCTTTTCAGCTTCTATACACTGAACCTTGTTGAAGCTTTGTGAAATAATATTCTCTTATGTCTTTGTTTTGTAGTATTTGCTGTAGAACTATTTGTTTCTGGTTGATATTCTTTTATTTTGTGTTTTATATGTGTGTGCATTGGGAATTGATGTTTAAGTACTGTAAAAGTTGTCTTCACATGCTCAAGGTCTGTTTGCTGCAGTGTGTTGTAGATCTGTGATTTCTTTGCAGTGGTTGCTTTATCCACTCAGTTCCTAGATTTCCAAATATCTGATTTGTAGGCCAGTTTTCTTAGATTCAGAAATATTTTCACAAGTGTCCTCCTTATGCAGAAAAATAGGATATCTTTATTTTGCAGGATACTATAGAGCACCGCACATGACATGCGAACAAAAATATATGCATTGTGGCCATAAATTACGAATTTGCTCTCTCATTTTTCTAAATTGTGGCCATGATTTACTAATTCGGTCACTCGTTTTGAGTGATTTTTAACTAAAACAAGGGAATGAATTATTACAAAGTGGTTTAGTATAACGAGGTAACTAATTATATCGTGTGCAGGCCTTAATCAAAAAATGAAATTTCTGTCATTGTCGTTCCAAACCCGTAAGATCTTCGTTCATCTTAGGAACACAAATCTAAGAGGTTTTTCATCCTCAATAGAAAGCAATAAAATTGCCACATTCAAGGTCCAGAAAAGTAGTTTAAAAACATTGTTAAAATGGTCAACGTGAGGTTCAAGAATATTTTTCGCTTGCAAAAACAAAACAAAAATTACTATGTTCAACAAATTTGTCTCTCCCCTGTCAGACACGTGCGCAGTTGACGCAGTGAACGCACTTCTGTCAGTCCCTCCAGAAAAACGCGATTATGCGATCACCTGATTTCATGCATAATCAGCATATTTATGCGGGGGTCGCATTTTTTCAAATACGCCGCACTTTCGCTGCATAAATTGCCGATTTCAGCAAGCAAAATGTATGTTAGCGTGATTTCATAATTCCTTCCTTTCTTTTTGAAAAATTTTGTGTTTACTTCACACTAGTAAAGCGCCATTATTTTCCCCCTATTGCCATGGGAACCTTGTGAAGTGACGTAATTACACGACGTGAACATCATCTGCAAACCATGAAACCATGATGAAGCACACAAATCATTCTCATTTGCCAATAAAAATAAGCGCAAAAGACCGCACAAAGCAGTTTCCCGGTGTGTTACATGACAGTGGGGGCAAAATATTTTGCACTCCGTGCAACTGCGTGTTGACGCTGGAAAACCACTTTCACTTTGCCACCGCTAAAGATGGTTAAATCAGCAGCGGAAGCAGGCAGGAAGAAGCGCACATATTTAAAAATATTTTTTTAATTCATTTTTATATTAGTTGTTGGATATTAATTATAATACGTTTATTTTATATAGCGCCTTTCTACAAACTCATATTCCTTTTGTAAAGCTACAGAACTTGTTTGACTCAATGTTTTGTAAGTTTGAGCCATGTGTTAATTAAGGTCTGAAATAAAACAGAATTGAGAACTTAAATATTCTGTGATCTAGTATGCTTGCTTATCATAGGAAGTAATAGGAAATTACTCTTTACATTAAACTAGTAGCCTAGTGAGAACAGGGTGTTGGGGGAATCACCTTTTATTATTTTCTGTTTTTTATCAAACCACAGTTTTTGCAAGTTCCCGCAATTTCATCGCATAAAATTGCAAAAATATCCCGCATATTCCATCGCATTTTTTAAGAAAACGTGCCGCAAAATCAAGCATTTTAGCCCGCAACAATCACAAACAAATTCCGCGTTTTTCTGGAGGGTTTTTCTATTCTGTGTTTACTTCAGAAAGCCGGCTCATTATTGGCCGGCTCTGGCGTCAACATCACATGCATGCGTTGTGCTGCTCACGTGAACAGAGTCTGCCAATAATGAGCCGTCGTTCTGATGTAGAACCTGGAAGTGCTGCAACGAAAACAGTGTAGGAGAATGACAGGGGAGAGACGAATTTGTTGAAAAGTCATTACTTTTGTATTGGTTTTGCGCACAAACGCAACATTAAGCTTGACTATTTTAACAATGTCTTTAATACTTTTCTGGACCTTGAATGTGGTAATTTCGCTGCTTTCAATTGAGGATTTAAATCCTCTTGTTTTTTATCAAAAATATCTTAATTTGTGTTCCAAAGATGAACAAAGGTCTTACGGGTTTGGAACGACATGAGGGTGAGTAATAAATTACAGAAATTTCATTTTAGGGTGAACTAACCCTTTAATTTAAACAAAGGAACAAATGAGTAAAACATGCTGACTTATTAGTAAGTCTTGGGAACAAATTGTTAATATGTCCAAAATATACATTTTTTTTTACCCAGCTTATCATGTGTGGAGCTCTGTAG